>NC_081844.1:89493192-89830192 GCF_963259705.1 Myotis daubentonii | reverse complement strand
CAGAGGGATCCCATGGCTTCCCAGGGAGTTTGCTCATCTTGGGAACTTTACACACTGTTCTCCACACCTGGTTTCTCTTCCCCTGCTCCTTTGCACAGCTGGAATCCCCTCTCCTCCAGGTCTTAGCTTAATGGCCAGCTCCCTAGAGAGGCCTCCCGTGACCAGCTAACTCAAGTGTCCCAGAGAGTATATTGAATTAATGGGCTGAGTAAAAGCCTTTCAGACCCATGGACTTATTCATCTCTTCTCAGAGTTCAGTTACATTAACTCCCATGTCCTCTTCCCCCAAACTTGGCTCTCTTCCCTCTTTATTCACATGGCTTTTGAAGACCTAAATTTTATCTCTGCACATGGTCTCCCACCAAATCCTTTAGAATCTGCTGAGAACTCTTGTCTCGCTTAGTTATGAAGCCCCACAGCTGGGATGGCCAGTGTTGCCTTGCGCAAGAGGAAAGGACGGACGGAGTCAGAAGACCCGGTTCCTGGGTTTAATCTCACTTCCTAGCTACGTGACCTTAGGCGACCAATGAATTCTTGCGTGTCAGTCTACTCTGATGTAATGTGTAACAGTATCCGTTAAACATCAGCGTGATAGGTACTGCAGTGATCCCTTTCCTGTGTGTGTCTTGGGGTGATTCTAGGAACAAAACGAGAAACTGTGTGCGTTGTAAAACTAAAGTCTATGCAAAGGAGGTGGTGATTATTTTTGTCCTCATCTCACTATAAATTAGAGATTTAAACGCAGGCATTTTCATAGAATGTGCAGAAGGTGACGTCATATCCCCTGATAGCCAGGAAGGCCATGGCAAAGGGCAACCAGAAGGCAGCGGTATGTATGTGGCGCTCGTCATTTCCTCAGGAACACCAGGGAAGCGCGTTCCATGCTCGGAGTGATGCACTGCAGTCCACGGGCCCCCCGGAAAGTGCCTTGTAACGTCTGAGAGGGAATTGAACCCCTGCTTGTGGGGGAACCCCACAGCTCCACTCCCTGGGAGCACAGAGTTCTAGGTCGCCATCACTGGGAGAGATCATCAAATGCGCCCCTCCCTCTATCAAGTCCCAGAGGCATTGGGAATTGAGTAACTCCATGCCGTGAGTTCACGGTGAGGGCAGTGATGAAAAGAAAGGGTCTCTGGGGTCTAGATGGCCACTAGGTGCTTAGGAATTCCCATGGCTGATTCCCTTTTGGGAACTGCATTTGAGAGTCACGTCCCCTGTCTGCCTTAGGGGAACATTCACAAAGTGGACAGAGAAGAGCTTTCAGTCGAGTGTTGTTTAGTAATGCAGAGAGGATTGGAAACACTTGAAATTGCAATTCACAGGGAGATAAACTGGGGCCTATCTTACCAAAGAACATTACACAGCAATTAGCAAAATGAGGTGAGTGTTCATGTTGTGACCTGGAAAGCTCCTTAAGACCCACTGTCTGATCGGGGTAAAGAGAAGTTGCAGCCATTACAGGCAGTACACCACAGTTTGTGGAAACAAACCCATAAAAACCGCACCGTCTCCTTTTGGGCGTACACACATATGCATTTTAAGGCATAAGAAACAGTCGGAAACACTATTCACTTAATTGATAATAGTTTTTAGCTCTAGATGGGATAGAGGTGCAGGGACTGATGAGATGTCAGGATTGGAGGAGATGAGTCTAAGCCAGGGGTGGGCAAACTTTTTGACTCGAGGGCCAAAATGGGTTCTTAAACTGGACCGGAGGGCCGGAACAAAAGCATGGATGGAGTGTTTGTGTGAACTAATATAAATTCAAAGTAAACATCATTACATAAAAGGGTACGGTCTTTTTTTTTTTTTTTAGTTTTATTCACTTCAAACGGGCCGGATCCGGACCGCGGGCCGTAGTTTGCCCACGGCTGGTCTAAGCCTTAGGGACCATGTTTTTTTCATTTCATCTCTTTCCTTTTATTTTTTTTTAAATAAGGAAAATGTATCCATCAGCTCTTGTGTAATTAAAAATTAATAATAATTAATAATTAAATTAATAATAATTTAAAAAATCTGCCTTTGCCTCTATTGAACCCTTCCTCTGTGTTGGCAGGGCTGCTTCATGACCCTTGTATGTGTCACAGTGACCAAAGGGAAGGGAAGTCCACTTTCCATTTTGATGCCGTCCAGCCACCCTGCTCCTCGGGGCTCCTTTGGCCTTTGGAGGCCTGTCCCGGGCTAGGTCCTGCGTGGGAGCACAGTGTGGCCACAGTCCAGTGTGGCAGGGTCCTCCTGTAACCACCCTGGCGAGTCAGCATGCTGGAGGGGCCTGCACAGCACCGGTGACACAGAACCATAAAAGCAGGGAGCCTGGAGGCCCCAGTTGGCCTCTCAGTCCTGTTTCCACCTTCCAGAGGGGCCTTGGGCAGGTAGGTGCCTGTAGCCCCAGCCTGTGCCTTGCCCACGGCTACCACCTCCCCTCCTGGCATCTCCCCTTGCCCACTCTCTTCCAGCGACACAGGCTTCCTTTCTGTTCGCTCTGCCTCCCACACTTGCCTGGGGTGGCTGTTCCTTCTGACTTGAACCCCCTTTCCTCTGACTTCCATGTGACTGGCTCCTTCTCATGGTTCAGAGCTCATCTCCAGTGAATGTTGTTTCCTAGTGAGTCCTGCTAAGCTGTCCTTCCCCCATCAGTCCCTCTCTGCCACGGTGTATTGTTTATTTCCCCCAGAGCATGGAACCCCCCAGAAGTGATGTTGGACAATTCATTTGTGCACTTTTATGGGCTGTGTTGTCCACTGGAAGGTATGTGCATTAGGAGCGGACACCTGGTCTGTCCAAGGACCAAGCATGGCATCTGGCCCACAGTCCGTGCTCAGGAAAGATCGCTTGGATGAATGTGAAGTGCACTTGGAGAAGGCCTCCACGCTTCCTGCCAGTCCTTACAGCCAGGGGTCAAATCCCCGAGTCAGGCAGGGTTGAACCAGGAAACAAGCCCCTGGCTCCTCTTCCCAAGTCGGGCGCCATGAGGCTAAAGGTGTGGGGCCTGTTGCTTGATGCCCAGGGGCTCCAGTTGGCTCATCTCAAAGGTGAACGGATTGGACTAGATCAGCCGTGGGCAGACTACGGCCCGCGGGCCGGATCCGGCCCGTTTGAAGTGAATAAAACTAAAAAAAAAAAAGACCATACCCTTTTATGTAATGATGTTTACTTTGAATTTATATTAGTTCACACAAACACTCCATCCATGCTTTTGTTCCGGCCCTCCGGTCCAGTTTAAGAACCCATTGTGGCCCTCGAGCCAAAAAGTTTGCCCACCCCTGGACTAGATGCTCCTCTTCAGCTCCAGGCTCTCACCAGCTATAAAATATAAATGGCTTTGGTCCACGTGCTCAATCAAGATATATGCTTGAATACACTTTCTTTACTATGTTCCTTATGTCAGTCCTCCCCCCACCTTTTCCTGACTCATAAAAAATGGAATACAGCGCGTGTGGCAGTTTGTTCTCTGGCGCTCTGTGATACAGGCCTTTATGCAAAATTCATTATTGAATCAAAGGCTGCACTTTTCTCTCCTCATTTGTTTCTTTGCTCTCCAAACAATTTTCAGCGTTGACATCTTTATTGGTGTCTTTGGGCCCTTTAGCAGGATGCAAATGCCGTGCATCTAGTCACTGGGGCTGTGTTCGGAGTGTGACTAAGTGGGCACGTGGAACAGGATGGAATGCTCGTCCCAGCGCTGCTCCTTCAGGCACATGGAGGAGCGGGGAGAGAGGGGCGGGCTCCTGATTTGCCACCCAGCAGGAGGGAGCCCGCTCAGCGTGGTCTCTGGGGCCAGGTTCTGATTTCAGAGCTGCGCCTCCTCGTCTTTTTGCAGAGGTAACAGAGCAGGTGCCCTTGATTTGGAGGCCTGAGGCCAAAAGCACAACAAAGCCTCTTTCTTGGGAGCTGGCTGTGTGCTGTGCAGCAGACATGGTGCTGAGGACTTTGCATCCATTATCTCATTTAGCTTGAATTTTTCCAAGAGCCCTGTGAGATAGGAATTGTTATTACTCCTGTTTTTCAAATGAAGAAGCTGAGGCTTAGAGAGAGAGTAAGTAGAACATCAAAGCTCGTGTAGTGGTGGAGCTGAGATTTGAAGCCCGGTGGTCTGATGCCAGAACCTACAGTTTTCCCACAACCAATACTGTACACCACATAGCAAAGGACATTACACATATCCCGGAGTGCTAGTTGGCTCTGCCAGGACAAGGTACAGCTAATAATGGTAACCCCTAACATTCAAGTCTCTAATCAAGAATTTAAAATAGCAACCAACATCAGAATGAATAAATGATTGTTATAAGGAAGTAAGGTCCCATTTATTTCTTCCATAAACATATAACCACTTACTATGTGCCAGGAGAATGTATATACTTTGCTGCCACAAGTAGAGATAGTTCCTGTCCTCATGGGGCTTATGGCCATTTGATGTCTGAGAAATTAAAGTTGAGAAATTTGTATAACCTGTCCAATTGTGTCCAGCTTGCCATCAGCAGAACTGGCATTCAAACCCAACCACTGGACCCTTCAGCCACTAAACTTCCCTGCCCAATGGGAAAGTGTCTAATTTGAGTGGCTGCCTATATTATTGCTCTTTTCCCTGATCTGTGGAAATACTCAAATAATCATTCAATAAGTTGCCAAAGATTTGGATCAGTATGAGTTGTACAGAGCAGGTTTTCTTGACAGTAGCACCACTGAAATTTGGGCTGGATAATTTCAACAAAGGGACTTGAGTAATGAAAAAATCAAAATGAAACACTCACACAAAATTTTCCTTTGCTCTAAGCCAATATAGTTTTGCATACATGGGACTTATGTCATTTTGGAGGTTAGCACCTCAAAATCTCACTCAGTTAAAATCATTCTTGGAATGACTTGGAAGCCGGGAGCTAAGGGATGAGATCATAGTTTCCTCAGGTGAGTTTGAAGTTAATTGATGGGCTTAGTTTAGGGGGCATGTGTGATCAATATGTGTCTTTAAACACTAGAGTGGCTCTCAGTGGGGAGAGATGCTCACACAGTGAAAGGCAAGGATTGAAGCAGGTAGCAGTTCCTTGCTCCCATCTTGTGCTCATTGAGGTCTCTCCGTGGAAGGGAATGGCAGTGGATGACATAGACTACTACTTCTTAAAGTGTGGCCTGTGGACCAGCAGCCACTGCATCACCTGGGAGCTTGCTGGAAAATGCAAAAGTCAGGCCCTGCCTCGGTTCTACAGAATCAGAATCTGCATTTTGATAAGATTGCCAGATGGCCAAGCTGGTGTGACTCAATGGTTGAGCATCAACTTATGAACCAGGAGCTCACGGTTCGATTCCCACTCAGGGCACATGCCCAGATTATAGGCTTGATCCCTAGTGTGGGGCGTGCAGGAAGCAGCCAGCCAATTGATGGTTCTCTCTCATTATTGATGTTTCTGCCTCTCCCTCTCTCTCTCCCTCTCCCTCCCTCCCTCTCCCTTCCTCTCTGAAGTAGTAATCTATGATATTCAAATACACTTTAAGAATTTAGAACCAGCCTATGATTTAAATGGTTTTTTCTTATTCACTCTTACTTTTGTTGACTGTGCATACATAAGTATGTGGATCAGTTTGTTCCTCTTGTTTGTTTAACTGCTATAGGAATGTGGTTTGTGTAGGTGAGAAGCATCTGGACTTTATTATTAGGCAGAATTGGTGAAGTGGAGCTGAGGTTTGGGAATGAACGTTGTGGGGTGTGTGTGTGTGTGTGTGTCTGTGTTTCTGGTACATGTTCTCTTAAAAGTTAAACTTTAAAAAATTATTTAATAAGAAAGAGAGGGAGAGGGGGGGAGAGAGAGAGAGAGAGAGGGAGAGAGAGAGAGAGGAGAGAGAGAGAGAGAGAGAGAGAGAGAGAGAGAGAGAGATATTTGTTGTTCCATTTACTTATGCACTCATTGGTTGATTCTTGTATGTCTCCTGAGTGGAGATCATACCTGCAACCTTGGAGAACCGGGACTACGTGCTAACCAACTGAGCTACCAGGCCAGGGCCTCTTAGAAGTTTTAAAGGGTGAACCTACTGTACATGATTCCTTCCCTCTCATCCCCCTTTCCTCCCCACGAATGTGTGGAAAAACCTACCCCTACCAAGTGTTAGAAATATGATCTTAGAGAAGTCACCTGACTTCTCACACAAAGGCCTGCTGCTTCACAGGCATGGAACAAGGGTTTAAGGAGTCGATGACTTTGGAGGAGCATCATAAACGGGGGCCTCCTGTACAATTATAGGTTGATATTTGTGATCTCTGTATGCAGATTATTTTCTCTGCAGCTCAAATGCCCTGCCCGTGCTGCCCCCTGCTGGTGAAAGCTTTAAATTAATTTTGGTGTGGATCAAATTAAGAAAGGAGAGCCCAGCCTTGAGGACCCTTGAAGTCTATACACCTGCCCCCCGCCCCGTGAAAGGAACCCCTGGGGCAGCATTGACCAACATTTCAGCTAATCAGAATCACTGAGAAGGTATATAAAACATTTCCAGGGTCCCTCTTTCAGGGGCTTCAGTGATTCACCGGACAGGACAAGGTCTGGGAACCTGCCTTTTGATGAATCTGTCCAAGTCGGAAGTGCAGACAGGTGTGCAACCTGTTTCAGGAGCACTGGTCTGTGGCATGTTTCTCAAGGTGTGATTCTAGAACCGTCTCCTGAGTAACTGTGGGCTACAATCAAAGGATAGTGAGTGAAATGAGGGAGGGGACACCTGGGGACTGATTTGGGCATGCCCTTTCCACATGAACTTGGCCAAAGTCCCAAGGAGCAAGATTGGCACAGTGTGGGGACTCAGCCATGTCATATAGGGAAGAGGGGAAGGGACAGAAAGAAGACATGTTTGACTTGTTCAAGGTCATGCAGGAAAAGAATGAGACAGAGCCACTTATATTTTCCTCATCACTAAAATAGATCCATTAGACCAGTGGTTCTCAACCTTCTGGCCCTTCAAATACAGTTCCTCATGTTGTGACCCAACCATAAAATTATTTTCGTTGCTACTTCATAACTGCAATGTTGCTACTGTTATGAATCGTAATGTAAATATCTGATACACAGGATGGTCTTAGGCGACCCCTGTGAAAGGGTCGTTTGATCGCCAAAGGGGTCATGACCCACAGGTTGAGAACCGCTGCATTAGACTATGAAGACAAAAATCATAGCTGAGTCCCCACACCTTGTAGATGAATGAATGGACCTCCATCATCAGGCTGAGGTGGTCCTTTTCCTACACATCCAAAGTCTCATACGTGGTGTGATTTTGTACATCAATGTGACCAGGCTGTGTGCAGGTCTCTTCAGTTTTTGCTTTGTAATGTGTATTAAAGATCCTTCCTAGACTCCACATGTAGACCGGTTTCATTCTTTTTCATTGATGACTAAACACACCATCATTACTTGACCTTTTCCATATTGATGGTCATTTAAGTTCCTTCCATTTCTCAGGACTTCCTGCCGTGCAGCCTGCCCAGGCATCTGGTTGCCCAGGCGAGAGGAAAGACAGCTGAGGTGGACTGGCTGGGTGGGTAGAAGGGCTCCTCCTTCCTACCCCACTCACCGGGTCGGATGCCTGAAAACCTGAATTTCCCAGAAAGATAAGCTGGGCTGAGAGAAATTCCTTTCCCTGGGAGTGGTGGGGAGAGTCAGTCCTGGCTTGTATTTTGCGCTTGACACACACACACCCTGCCCCAGCCTCTCCCCATGGAACTTAATTGTAGAACATGACTGATTAGTGTAGCATGTTTTGTGGAAGCACAGGGAACTGAGAGTCCTGAGTTCTAATATAGGTTTGCCACAAAATTACCTGAAAGTATTGAATGAATGATGTTGTCTTTATGAGACTCAGTTTCTTTACCTTTAAAATGGGTTGAGACAAGAACAATGCATAGAGGAGTGGAGAGATCACTGTCAAAGGATACATTCCCTGCTAACCTTTCAGGCTGAGGCTTTGGTTGCCTGCTCTTGACCCCGGGTTTGCTGTGGGAGCTACGAAACAGGAAACTGCCTTTTGGGAAAGAGCAATCAGCTGTTCTGGGCGAGGTCAGAGCCAGCAGCTTGGTGCCCTGTTCCTGGTTCAGCAGGTCAGCAGCCTCACCTCCGTCCTGGAGCTGCAGGACCTGTTCCTCAGCTGACCTTTGGTGAGGGCACGTTTCCCCTTCCTCACAGAGGAAAGTCTGGGGAGCACCTCGCCCGCAGCCTGGTCACCTGTGCCTTCTGATGGCTGCGGGGCCCCTCCACCGCAGACCTGCATGGGTCTCCCTGACGATATCAGGCACTAACCACCGTGGTGAGACCATGTCAAATAGAATCCAGCAATATATAAAAAGAATAACACATCATGAACAAGTGGGTTTATCCTGGGAATGCAAAATTAGTTCAGTATTTGAAAAATCAACGTAATTAATTATATAAACAGAAAAGATAAGAAAAAAACCCTCATGATTATCCCAATATATGTAGAAAAAGCATTTTAGTAAAATTCAGTATCTGTTAATAATAAAATCTCTCAAGAAACTTGAAACAACAGGGAGCTTCTTCACCCTCATAAAGGTCAAGTATGAAAATACTTAATGTTGAAAGACTGCTTTCTCCCTAAGATTAGAAACAAGACAAGGATACCCATTGTTCAAAATTATGTTGAAGAAAGAACAGGAAATAAATGGTGTACAGATTGGAAAGGAAAAAAAATTGACTTTATTTGCAGATGACACGATTACCTACATAGGAAATCCTAAAGAATCTATAAACAATACACTACAGTAGCACCCAAAACACAGAGATACGTCTAACAAAATCCATGCCGGAATCCTATGCTCACATACAGAAAACATTGACAAGAGCAATCAAACTAGACCTAAATATATGGACAGACACACTGTGTTCATGGCTTGGGAGGCTCAGTGTTGTCAAGATATCAGTTCTCCCCAAAATGAACTGTAGATTCAATGAAATCCTCATCAAAGTACCAGCACCTGGATGTGAGCTGGCGACTGCTCTGGGCACTCCGACCACGCTGATGAGGCCAGCGTCAGCCCGTCCTCATCACTGGAGAGGTCCCCCCGGGATGTAAACCAGACCAGGCTGCGTCCTCCTCACAACGCTCTCAGGCTTCCCCTTAGCTCTGAGGATCAAGTCCAGTCTCCAAGCCGCCGGAAACACAGGCCCTGCATTTCATGACCTGGCCCTGGCTTCTCTTGGCTTTCATCTGCTTATTCTCCCCAAGGGAGGCCCCGGGCTGGCTGGGACTTCTATTTTGGGACACATTCATTTAGAAAATGCTTTCTGTCGCTGAGTGGAAATTTTTGTTCCTGTAACACCCACCGTGGATGAGGCTCCCATAGGCCACAGAAGTGCAATCTCTCACCTTCCTAAGAGCCTTTAAACACTTAAATGTGACTATTCCTTCTGAGTTTTCTCACCTGCTTGCTAAATATCTCCTGTTAACGTAGGTATTTCTTCACGTACTAACTTTCTTTCCTGTTTTATTAGTTGCCCTTTTCTCAGTGAGTTCTGGTCAATGAATGTCTGCTTTAATATCTGTCACCTAGAGCTGAGTGTGTGGCCTCAGCAGCTGGCCCCGACAGCAGGATTTTCCATTTGCCACTTTGTTTACTTTTACAGCAATTCTCCTCCAGGGCCTACCCTGCAGTCAGCGTCAGCGTGTGGTACCCTCATTTACGCGTCCTTCACACTTAGAGCTTGAAAGTACTCTGAAGTGTTTCTTACATTTTATTTTTAGCCATTTCCCCCACTTGTACTTGTGTCATTGTATTTTTGAATGTATTTTGAGTTAAGAGTTTTGCCATTTATTTAATTTGCTTGTGACATTTCCTCCAAACGTTTTGAGATGATGGTGAATTCAGATTCCATTTTCCCGTGCACCCTCTCTCCCCCCTCACCAATGCCTTTGACCAATTTGTGTCCAGGAGTCCCTCACCCAGTCCTCTGAACATCCCTTGATACTCTTCACTTTGCTCTCTCTGCAGTGCCACAGCCTAGATTGAGCTTCCTTCATCCAAAAAAAGGAATGCTCATCTTAGCTGGTCCCCTATATCTACTCCTGCCCCCTCCAGTGTTGTCACTACACAGGAGCCAAGCTAATCTCTACAAAACAGAGAGGTCTGGTAGCAGCATCCCATTGCCTAAAACTCTTCAAAATTTCTGTTGTTCATATCCCCTATGTACTCTATTAGCTTCACACACCAGCGTTCGTTCGTTCATTCGTTCATTCATTCATTCAATATTTCTGAATATCTACTGTGTGTTAGGCGCAGTTCTAGCAACTGGGGATACAGCTGTGAGCAAAGTAATAAAAATTCTCTGTCCTCATGGAGCTTACATTTTGGCAGATAAATACAGCTCCTAACTGCTTCCTGTACGCTCTGCTCATTGGCCCTTTATTTGCTCTCACTGTGTCACTAGGCACAGTCCCGCCTGGCGCAGGGCCTCTCAGGGACATGCTGGTCTCTGGGATGCTTGTCCCTTCCATCTTTGTCTATGTGACTCGTTCTCATCTTTCAGAGATTAGTGTAGGAGTTACTTCTGTAGGGAAGCCTTTCCCGATTTCCTCGCCTGGAGGAAACTCCTCTTTTACATGCTCTTATAGTACTCACTTTCCGCCCTGTCGTAGCGCTTACTGCACAGTCATTTGCTTGCACCTAACTTCCCAGTGGATTGTGGGTTCTGTGATGGCAGGGGCTCTGATTTCTTTCATAGTGTTACTAGTGCTCACTACAGAGTAGGTGCTCATTCAGTATTACTTAAAGGAGTGAATTGGTGACTTCATCCAAAACTTTAATAAATTTTGGCCTGATTTGGAACGAGAGCTGAGACTAAGAACCTGCTCAGAAAATAGCATCCAAGGAAGCATTAAGTAGCATATTGGCAGTCAACTGCAGTCATCACTCTGTCTAACCTTACACATTCAGCCCGTGTTTGCTCCACCTCCTTATGGAAATCTCACAGAGGGAGGCTTTCCTAAAGGTTAGCTCACTGTGTTGACTGTACTCCCCTGCTCTGTTGACTATCCAAAACGAAAGAGAGGTTGGTCTGTGTGACCAGTGTTTGGTGGATACTTGTAGCCTCAGCAGACCCGGTCCTCCATCCTCTCACCTGTAAGACCAAATGTGAATCATACTCCTGTGAGTCCTCTTTCTGACGAGGCCCTGACCGTGGTCTCTGTCCATGGTGTCCTCAGTCCAGTTTTAGCAAGAATACTGATGAGTCAGCTTAGCAAACATTCTCCATTCAGCATCTGATCATCTCAACATCTGATCAAACTCCTCATCCTCTACCCTTAATATCTGATCGTCCTCGCCCTAGCTGGTTTGCTCAGTGAATAGAGCGTTGGCCTGCAGACTGAAGGTCCCAGTTTGCAGATTCAATCCCCAGTAGGGGACATGTGGGAGGCAGCTGATCAATGATTCTCTTTCATCATTGATGTTTCTAGCTTTCTCTCCCTCTCCCTTCCTCTCCGAAATCAATAAAAATATATATTTAAAACAATATCTGCTCATCCTTGCTTGCCTTCAGCAAGAACCCTCTTAAGTAGGTCTTACAAGAATCCTACTAGCCCTGAAGTTTCCTCTGAGTAATTTTCCATTTACTGACCCCACCCTGCTCCTTGGCTAGAAATGGCCACTTGTCCTTGTGTTTGGAGTTGAGCCTGATCCCTCTCCCCTGTTAAAAACTCCATAGCAGTCGTGTCTACTTGAATAAAGCCTCATCATCATAAGTGCCATGAGTAATTTTTCTTTAAAAAAATATCCATTTCAAATACCTTTGACGTCTCATCACAAACCATGGGGACCAGAAGACTGTAAAACCACACTTTAATTAAAAGAGAGAGATTGTCAGAATTGATTTTTTAAAATAATGAGGCCCCGTTATATGCTATTCATCAGATATATACCTTAAAGATAGGTTTAAAGAAAATGAGTTGAAAAAGATATTGTGGAAGATATTGCCCAAGAAGGCTGGGGTGGCTGTAGTAGGACACAAAAAGGCATACAATCATTAATGGGTGTGCTGAATAATAGATCTTTAAAATATACAAAGAACCACTTGAAACAATTAAAGGGAGAAATAAATTCACAGCTGGGGATTTTAACACTCTCTCTCAATAATTAAAAGAACAAAAAAATCACACACAATTGAAAGAACACAAAAAGTCAGTAAAAATAAAGATGATCTGAGAACACTGAACCAGCTTGATGTAATTGCTATTTATAGAACACTATGTCCTATAATTATAGAGTAGACAGTTTTTTTTCTATGCACGTAGCACATTTTCCAAGGTAGTCTAATTTATGGAAGAATATGACCCATGCTCAAACTCGTACGTCATCTGCAGATCATCTAGACACCACAGCCAAATACATTGCAAGGGTATTCACTTTATCTATGACATTTACTTGCTGACAGGTCTTCTATCACTCTCCATTTCCTGCAAGGTTAATTTAAATCCCTTCAGACTGACATAAACATGCTTCAGAATTTGGCTGCCATTTTCACCCCACCCCCCATCATCATGACTCACAGTACTCCATTCCATATAATGGCTGCGGGGGCGGGGGGGGGGGGGCTGCATAGTGGATATAGACTTTGTATTATCTGCCAAACATACATTGCATGTCTGACTGCCAAGTCTTCATCCATATCTTTCCCATTACTTTTATGCCCTCCATCCAATCTTCACTCAAGATCTTCTGCATCCTCCATGGTTCACCTCAGTTCTTTCCCTTTATGGTCTCTCTCTCTCTCTCTCTCTCTCTCTCTCTCTCTCTCTCTCTCTCTCTCAAGCTCCACTGACTTATGCTCCCATGTCACTGGTCTCATACTGATTCTGTTAGCTGATTCTTGATGGAATGATCTGTCCTCGAGGAGAAAAGACAATTGGACCATGGCTAGTTACAGTCAAAAGCAGAAGTTTGGAAAAGCATGGAACAGGCAAAGAGACAGCCTCTTCCCAGCTCAGGTAATCTGTAACACTTGACATGAAGGATTTAATCTGACTCTAAAAATTGCAAGAAGTAAATCCCCAAAGAGGATGTGGATGGATGGCTTTTGAAATATATCAAATTACCTGTAAATAAATCTAAAGCAAATGTTAACCATTCCTCTGAAATGCCATGTGAAAAATTTGTCTTCTTCATCTCCAAGGAGAGCCTTCTTTATTAGAAAAACAAGCAAAACTGGCAAACAGTTATTGATTACCTACCAAATGCAAGGTACTGAAGTAGATGTATAATTGATAGATTTTTAAAATTAAGAAACTAGTCCAGAAAAAGAGCAAAGAAGCAGTTCAAAATAGAAAAGTTCCAGATGCCCTAGGCCAGTGATGGCGAACCTTTTGAGCTCGGCGTGTCAGCATTTTGAAAAACCCTAACTTAACTCTGGTGTGTTATCACATAAAGAAATTTTTTGATATTTGCAACCATAGTAAAGCAAAGACTTATATTTTTGATATTTATTTTATATATTTAAATGCCATTTAACAAAGAAAAATCAATAAAAAAAATGAGTTCGCGTGTCACCTCTGACACGCATGTCATAGGTTCGCCATCACTGCCCTAGGCCATAGCTTTGGGAAAGAGATGGGGGACTGATCTGCATACAGCAGGCTCAGGCTGCTGGGTTTATCCATAGGGTTGTCGGGGCATGCGCTGTGTCCACAGCACAGGACTACTCTGGTGGGAGATGGTTTGCCTACCTTCTCCAGGGAGGACAACGTATCAATTACCTAAATTAATTAAATTAATTTTCCCATTTTAGCTGCTCAGTTGTCGGGGATACACTCTCACCCTGGAGAACATCAGCCCCTGTACCACAGTGGTGGCATGAGACCTTCTCCTTATTTCCACAGTGTCCTCTGTTGTCCTACACTTGTCACCTGTGAGACCCAATGCTGCAGAGACTGCACACGTGGTAGGGAAAGGGAAAATGAGCCAGGAGACAGGGAGGGGTGCAAGGAGGGGAGGAGAGGGGAACTGGCTCATTGCATCCCCACAAGGCACTCTCTGGATTACAGACCTCCCTGAAGCAGCAGTCAGGGGGACCCCACAAACATCCTGGACACAAGCAGCAGTCAGGGGTGGAAGTCCTGGGAATCATTCCTGTGGGCTGTGCTGGTGTTTGGCCACTGGGTGTCACTCTTAGCCCATGTTTGTTTGGTGTCAGGTTTCTGAAGATGGTCCATCATTTACTGAAGTCTCCATCCTTTTCCCACTCCTTGTCTGGGACATCTCCCTTGGAAGGCACTACTGACCACATACATAGGAAATGTACTAGCATGAAATCACCCAGGAGCAGACTTCTGACCTGCACACGGAAAGTGGCCTATTTGTCATGGAAGCAAGCAGAGGCCAGCATTAGTAACTGATTCTTACAGCAGCGGCTCAAAAACAAGCTCTTAAAACATAGAGATGTTTCATTAATTTTTCCATTCAGCATTATTTCCTTCTTTCTATCGTCTTTGTTTTCTATTTTTTAAATTTATGTTCTTAATTTTTATTTAATTCTTTCATTCTACAAAACTAAACATTTAGATGAAATAGAAATTACACTCAGAAAGGATTAGGAGAAAAACCTGAACAGATAAAACCATTAAAGAAATACAAATCATATATTTAAAAAAATCTATTATTTTTATTTCTTCTCTTCAGAACTTGGTGTGCTTTTTAAATCTGAATATACATGTCTTCAATTCTGGAATAGTCTTAGTCATTTCCCTGTGACTAGTGACTCAGTTTCTCCTTCTGGAAGCTCTATTAGATTATGTGGGGCATCTCATTCTATCTCGCATCTTGGGTAATTCTTTCATAGTTTCTCCACTTTTTTTCTATGCTGCCTTTTGTGTGATTCCTGCAGATCTGTGTTCAGGTTCCCTATTTTCCCCTCTGCTCTATTGAATCCTTACCCAGTGTGTTAACCTGAACACACCAGTGGGTCCTTAACTACAATGTGTGTGTGTGTTTTTTTTATGGAGTTTTATTTGGCTATTTATCAAATTTGTCTGTTCCTTTTTTTCATAATACTCTATTCCTTCATTATGGTTCCCCATTTTTAAATTCTTTTATATCGCACTAGAGGCCTGGTGCACAGATTCGTGTACTGGTGGGGTCCCTTGGCCTGGCCTGGGGGGATCGGGTTGAAACTGGCTCTCCAACATCCCCCAAGGTGTCCTGGATTGTGAGAGGGTGCAGGCTAGGCCAAGGGACCCCACCGACTGGGGCTGGGGAGGGACCACGGGAGGGCTTCAGAGCATGTCCGGCCTGTCTTGCCCTGTCCCAATCGGCCAGATCCCAGCAGCAAGCTAACATACCAGTTGGAGCATCTGCCCCCTGGTGGTCAGTGCACTTCATAGTGACTGGTTGAACGGTTGAACAAAAGGTTAGACACTTAGCATATTAGGCTTTTATTATATAGGAGTCCCTTGCTTATTTTAGTCCTCTTTCATTTTCAGTTTTTTTTTATTTCCCATCCTCACCATGGTAATTCACTGGCTGGTGGCATCTGCCAGTTTTCTCTCTCAGTAATTAATTTTGTTGTGTGATTTGTATCTCTTTAACAATAAACTACTCAGAACTGTTCTTTAACAGTTAAAAAATGGGCTTCTCCTGGCATCACATTGTGAAGGGAACCTTTATAGAGTAATTTTTGCAGTTGTTTCTGTTGTTTGCCTAGATAATTGACATCACTAACTCCGCTGACTGGAGAGTGCATAGTAAATTCAGATCCTGTACCTTCTCAAGGAGCAGGCCTGGGTGCTGGATTTTTGCATATAAGGCTTCAGACAGATGCGTGGCTTCTTCAGGGTGTCCTTGGGAGGTGGGAGGAAGTTTTCTAATTCTTTTTTTGATAGAATAAGCAGCACTTAGAGACTTCAGGCTTTACACAGGGAGCAACGTTCCCGCTCCCCTGCTTCCCAGAGGCCCAAGGTCATGTCTAGTAAGGGGGTGGGCATTTGAGAGCCAGCCCCAGATCCAAGGACCATGTCCTGGCTGGCCCTCCGGGTTCTCCATGGCACCTGCTCCCACTTGCCCATAGGACTTTGATTTCCACACTTGTATCCGGACCCCAGGCATATCCTGTTCTTTCTTTAAAGCTAAATATGTATTACAGCATTTATCTTTGCTTACCTTGGCCTTGAGTGATTCAGTTTATCTTCTGGTTTTCTTATGAGGTTTCCAAACAGGTCATCTGAGATGTCGGGGAGAAGGACAAGTGACAGGGCTCCTGACCCTTCTCCACGCTACACCCTCCCCTCCACCTGGCTTTAAACGGGGGGCGGGGGAGCACTTTGGCTGCTCTGTAGCAGCAAGTGCTTCATCTTCTTGTGCCTGTGTCTCCACCTGTAAAAAGGGAATAATAATAGTGCTGCCTCACACCACCTTTTTGCAATTAAATGAGATAGTGTACATGAAGCACTCAGGTCAGTGCCTTGTTCAGAATACACAGGAAGTAATCCTTGTTAATTATTGAACTCCAAGTCATACTTATATTTTAATGTAATTTAATTTATTTAATATTTATTTTTTAAAATGGTTCAGAATGGGGGCTTTATCTAGATCAGTCTAGACCAGCGGTTCTCAATCTGTGGGTCGCGACCCCTTTCGCAGTAGAACAACCTTTTCACAGGGGTCGCCTAAGACCATCCTGCATATCAGATATTTACATTATGATTCATAACAGTAGCAACATTACAGTTATGAAGTAGCAACGAAAATAATTTTATGGTTGGGTCACAACATGAGGAACTGTATTGAAAGGGCCAGAAGGTTGAGAACCACTGGTCTAGACTATATGCTTTCTAAAAGAACTTCTGGTTAGAAAATTCTTTGCTTCCATATCAAGTCTGCAGTAGGAAAGTTGGCTTTAGCCAAGCTTGGCTTACCCCTAGCAGGATAGGCATAAAGATCTCTATTGTTTGCGCTCCTTTTCCTCCAGCCCCTGACATTCCTTCAACCCCACGTCCCATCCCTTAGCAATTCCATTCTTTTCTTAGTGATTCACAAGGGACTTGTTGTCACAGTTGGACAAGCAGCCTCCTGACTAGACTCAGCCTTGCTTCATGATTTCTCAATGTTGTCACCTCTCCCTAGGTGTTTTTGCTGAAATCTCCTAACCGTAAAGAAATTTTATTTAATGGTTCCCCTCTAACTCTTACACTATGGTAACCTCTTCTTCATTTCCCATGAAACTGGGGACCATGTTGTCTCAAGGAAAGGATGGGGTTAAGGGAAGGGCTTCGCTTCTCATGAGAGAAGGTGCTATGGGGAGGGGCATTTTTACTCCCACTTTGTTCAGCCTAGTTCTGTGCAGATGAGCTGGTGACAGTTCTTACTTTGGAGCAGGCTACATGATGAACCAATGAGATGATGAGTCAGGATTCGGCCATGAGCAACCAGGGTCTATGGTCTCCTACCACATCCCAGGGTGCAGTGCAGAAGGTGGCAGGTCGGAGGTCTGGCACTGTTTATTACCAGTACTAGTATCTTCTGAAGGATCTGAGTGAACGTGCTTCCGAAGCAGCATAAATTCATATGCGAAGGTGAAAGGATCTTGAATCCCTTCCCTTGATTTCTGGTTGAGATCAATTTTCCTTTCTAAGGCCAAACATTTTCCCCATTTGTGTGGACTCAGTTTAATGAAATACACCCAGTGCCTCCCAGCAAGGTTCTTCCAGGGATATTTTAAGCCCGCTCCCCCCCCCCACACACACACACACAGCCACTCTGGGAAGCCTACAGGCAGGGGCTGCATTCCCATGTGGTGCTGAAGAGCCTTGCTCTTGGACCAGCCGCTCAGCCACTTGGCCTCACATTGAGGCAGGAGCAGCATCGGGCTCCAATGGGGGCCCCTCACCTCTCTTAGTCTAGGATCCTTGTCACCTGTCCAGCTGCATGCTGATAAATTAGGCTCTTAGGAGAGACATGGGACCTTGGGCCATTTGAAAGCCCCATGTAACTTCTGTTGGGAAAACCGTTTTCTTTTCCCTGCACAATTATGAGGACATGAAGAAAGGGGCCAGTAGAAATAAAAGGCTACCCACAGGAGGATGTCCATAACAATTGGTGGCCACCAGGAAGGTGCCAGAGGAAGCCTGGGGTGGGATTCTGCGGGGCTCGGCTGCAAAAGTCGTCAGGATCCTAGCATCTTGGCCGCTCCTCTCCAGGGAGTGGAGTCGAGACCTAGGAGCAGAGGGCCCCTTTGTTTAGAAGTTTGTTTTGAACTTTATTTAGACTCCAGGAAGGAAGATTAACAACTCTCACCCAGAAACAGGAAAGCATTTCTAGATGTTGGAAAACCATGTGGCAAAGCCTTCAGGCCACACTGCTCTGCCTTTGCCCAGGGGAAGGAGGAGAGGTTTCTGGGCCAGCTTCGCCCATGGCGGTGGCCTCACCCTCACAGGCCGGGGCCTGGGCTGCCCTCACGGAGGCTCCCTTCTCCTCAAGAGCCCCGCCTTTCTCACTTGGAGATGGAGCCGCAAGTCCAGTGAAACCATCCAAGTTGGAGCTGTCAGTCTCACACTGTGGGCAATTCTGGTGCCACGAGTGAAGCAGTGAGTGAGTTACTATATAGAATATGATCCTATTTAGGAATATATACAGGGTGGGCAAAGTAGGTTTGCAGTTGTTTGTATAGAAAATAATACAACAATAAATAAGTAATAATACAAGAATAGACTCTTTTGTGTAGTCACAACTGTAAAGCTACTTTTCCCACCCCTGTTTATATGTATATATAATGCATGTATTTAACACATACACATATATATGTATATATGTAATTTTTTTTGGTACAGAAATGGGGTCCCAAATATGTTGACTGGAATGCAGTCAGCGTTCTAGAATAATACTCCAGGTTGCCTGTGGTTGCCTTTGGAGAGGGGACTGAGCTTTGGTTAGAGGTGAAGTGGTTTGAAAGTCAGCTTGCATTTTTATTCAATATGTGGTTAGAACTCCTTCATGCATTTATCACTACTGTAATGTCACAGCTTTAAACAGAACACCTGCTTTCCTGAAGGATAGTACTTCCCTCTCCACCCTCCTCTTCATCCTCCACGATCCCTGAAATTCCCCTCTGTACCCTCCACCTGCTCTCCCACTCCCCAAACCCTCCCGAATCTGCTGGATATTCTTCTCATGACCTCATGTCAAGATCTGTCTCTATTCTCATGTCCTTTCCCACACCCTTGGCCTCCTCATCCAGCTTGAGTCCGAGGTCCCTATTTCAGTGACTCTCTCACCAGCCCCCGGATTCTCTCATCCCGTGTCCGCTGTCACAACTTGCTTTGTCAGCTCTGAGCTGTCCCTGCTCTATTCCAGCCTCCTGGGGAAAGACATAGACTCCTGTGACTGGGCCCTGGCCAACTCCCAATGCCAGCCTAGCCTGCCCTTCACTGTGCCCAGCAATGTTCTTATTCCTTTTCAATTGGCTTCTTATCATGCTGCCCTGTGTACCATTTCCCCCTTCTCCTTGTTTATATTGTAGTCTTCTCCCGTGAACTGACGCAGATGCACACCTCATTCCTCCATACTGTCGACACTTCCACGCATCACATTCTCCTGAGGCCCCATCTCAGAAGAACCTTGTTTCCAAGTCAGGCTGTCTGTGCACCCTCAATCCATCTCAGTTTTTCTCTCTCTGGACTCTTCTACATCAGCATCCTTTCCTCTCTCTCTCTTGAAAAATACATTTTTATTGATTTCAGAGATGAAGGGAGAGGGAGAGAAAGAGACATTAATGATGAGAGAGAATCATTGATGGGCTGCCTCCTGCACGCCCTACTGGGGATCGAGCCTGCAACCTAGGCCCTAACTTGGAATTGAGCCATGACCTCCTGGGTCATAGGTCAATGCTCAACCACTGAGTCACGCTGGCTGGGCAGCATTTTTCTCTCTTTCATCCTTAGTCTATTCTACCCCACTTCATATGGGTGTGACACAGAGCTCCATCCTGGGCTTAGTCCGATTTAATAGATTTCCCCCCCACCAGTGACTGAGGAAACCAAAGGCATGCTTGGAGCCTGCCTCGATTCCCACCTACCATGACTGGCCCACTCCTTCTCCCAGCGGCTGGAAGCTTTCGAGGTTGGCAGCTCTCAGCTGAGTTCTTATCAGGGACTTGCCGAGAACTGCTGTCCCCACATCATGCTCCCTTGTGGGCCAGTCTGCCCTCAAGGACTGACCATTACAGAGCTGTAACCAGTCCAGTGACTGGTTGTTATCTGTGCCCTGGGGCCGGGACAACTCTGAAGGGCCATGCCTACTCCTGAGCTCCCTGCAGGAACCAGCTGAGAACTCTGTTGGGTCTGCATTGCAGCCCACTCCTCCCTCTGCCCACTCCTGTTTCCCTCACTCCCCACCTGAGTGGACCCTGTGAGCATGTCTCCATACGCTTTCTGCCGGCAAATCTTCGACTCAGAGTCTCCTTCTTGGGAACCCACCTGCTTCAGCAGGCTTTTCAGATTTGGGGAGAGATCTAGAACATGGATGGGGACGATCAGTATTCAGGCTGATTTTATCTGCTTGGAATGTAGACCCAGTCTGAGAGAACAAAGCTCCCTGGATCAGTGTAAACTTTTGGATTATGTAGCTTTAAAGAAATTCAATTTTACAAATACAAGATGCGAGAGACTTTGGCAGACATCTTTTGAAAAAGAACTAAAGGATTCCTTACTTTTTGAGTTCATTCATTCACTCACATAGGAGTGCCCATTTTGCGCCAGGGGTGGGGCAGCAGAAACAGGAGGAGAAGGGTGATAAACTAACACCCAGATTTAGGATTGTAATCTGTGAAGTAAATAAACAGGGGGAAGAAATAGGGAATTGAAGGGGTACCTCTCAGAATAGGTGATTTGAGAGGAAGACTGATGAGAGATCGGCACCATTATTAATGGAATGGATCAGAGGGAGGGAACTCAGAGGTCTGCAGGTCATGCACCCACCCCATGCTAACCCCCATGCTAACCCCCATGCTAACCCCCATGCTAACCCCCATGCTAACCCCCATGCTAATCCTCATGCTAATCCTCATGCTAACCCCCATGCTAACTGGAGGCCTCCAGACATTGAGGCTGCAGGGAGTTGCTGATGGCCTCCATGATCAGTGTGGTTCCAAGACAGCACACAGCCAACACCGGCAAGCTCCCCTCAGAGCCTCTCACTACTAATCCTGGGCCCAGATGAGGGTCTGTGTCTTACTGGTTCCTGGTGTATCTGTTTCTGTGGCTGCTGTAACACACTACACACTTCCTGGCTTGGAACAACACAGATGCATTATTTTATAGTTCTGGATGTCAGGGTCTGAAGTGATTCTCACTGGGCCAAGGCCTAGGTATTGGCAGGGCCGTAGCCTTTTGGAAGTTCCAGGGGAGAATCGATTCCTTCCTTTTTCTAACTTTAGAGGCTTCCCACGTTTCTGGGCTCATCGTCCCTTTTTCCATCTAGGCCAACCGTGGGCAAACTATGGCCTGCCGGCCGGATCCGGCCCGTTTGAAATGAATAAAACTAAAAAAAAAAAAAAAGACCGTACCCTTTTATGTAATGATGTTTACTTTGAATTTATATTAGTTCACACAAACACTCCATCCATGCTTTTGTTCCGGCCCTCCGGTCCAGTTTAAGAACCCATTGTGGCCCTTAAGTCAAAAAGTTTGCCCACCCCTGATCTAGAGCCAACATTGCAGTAGCGTCTTCAGCTCTCTTTCTCTGATTCTGCCCCCTTCTAGTTTTGTCACCCATCTTCTGACTCTAACCCTCCTACCTCCCATTTACAAGGACCCTAGTGATTATATCTGGGTAATCCCCCAAATCTCCCCTTCTCAAATTTTTTAATTATATCAACAAAGTCCCCTTAGCCACGTAAAGTAACATGTTCATAGATTCTAAGGATTGGGGCATGCTTGGGGAGGGGGACATATTCTGCCTCCCACGCCAGGTAACTCAGATCCATATCACAGGCTGAAAGCCCTGGCACCCTGTATTTAAGTGGCTTTTCTTTCCTACTTTTCCCAGGTGCTCACGCATTGCTGAAACCTCTTAAGTGCCTTGTTTTGCTTATTTGCTTGACTCCTGCACATATGTGGTCACGTGTCATTTTGAATAATTCTTGTTTTTGTTATTAGACAAATGCTGCTTGAGGAAGGAGCTGGGGGTTGGGGCGCTGTGTGTTTGTGTCTGGTTCATGTTCTCCTGGATGTCTCAAGTGGTGAAAGCTCCTGTATGTGCTGGCGCAGGCTTGGATGTTCAAGAAAATCCATCTCTACCAATAACTAGCAAACTAGGCCTTAGAGAAGTCACCTGACTTCTCTCAGACAACCCTTTCATCACTTCCTACATGGCAGGTTCAACTCCTATGTCATGGGTATGGTGTGAGGATGTAGTGAGTTGAAGGGTTTCATCAATAGGGAACTTCCTGTATAAGTTGTCATTTCATTATTTGTGGACGCTGAACTTTGAGGAGTGAAAGGGAACCGCTCAGATTCTTTTTACTGAGGAGTGGACTGTACCTGAATGTGCTGCCCCCTCCCCCCACCCCCCTTCCCCCACTGTGGTTAAGGTTTTTAATTACCTTTGCATGGATCAGAATATTAAGAAAGATGTGCTGGGCATATAGACCCCTGAAATCTACACCTGGGCCTGACTGGGACATTATTTGCCAAAATCCATATGCACATTAGACTCACCCGAAATGGCTCTGAAAGAAAACCGCTAAGGATTCTGCCTCCAGAGATTCTGATTTGTTGGGGCTGAACAAGATCGAGGCATCTGAATTTTGATGAATCTCTCCAAGTAAATGGAATATGAGCTATCTCCTGACCCAGCAGGCTGTGATGTAAGCTTGGGTCTATTAATAGAAGTACAGTAAGTGGAACAAAGGAGGGGACAGTGTTTCAGAGCTGTGAACAAATTACAGAGCTGTATTGGACGGCTGGATGGAGATCTGGGTACCCCACTTCCAGAGGGAGAGGGACTGGGACAGAATCTTCATAGGAGCAAGACCCGGTGGTGTGGGGACTCAAAGGAAGAGGGGAAAGCACTGAAGGGGAAATGGCTGGTTTGCCCAAGGTCACCCCGTGAAGTGTATCAATGAAGACACCTCGAAAAGAAGAGAGACACATGTCCTTTTGCTTTAAACAGCTTTATTAGATCACAAAGTCAAATGCTATAACAGTGAAAATAGTTGAACATGAGATTTCATCTTTCTTAAGTAAACAGCTTGTAAAACTCATGTCTTCGAAACTGCTCGCCAGGTGAGGGGTGAGGACAGAAATGCAGTTAGGGTGGTCTAGACTGCATGCCTTCGCCCCAGGTAACCTAAAGGAATCTTTCTGATTATCTCCGAGGACAGGTGGATCTGGTTTTACTTGGATGCTTTTTTCCTTGTAGGCTTTCTGTTTGGGACTGAGATTTGGTCTGTGTCACAGCTGACAGGCACATGCTGTTTGCCTGGATGCCCTGTCCCCTCAAAATCCTATCAGCTCCAGGCCCATCTAGAAGATGAGTAGAGCAGTGATTGTGCACGTGTGCATGCACACACATATACACACGTACTTACAAGGTTTGCACAAGTGAAAGACAGACACCTATAAAAACTTTTAAATGGAAATCTGTATAATTTTATTAACCAACTAGGGGCCCGGTGCACGAAATTCGTGCACTGGGTGTGTGTGTGGGGGAGTGTCCCTCAGCCCAGCCTGCCCCCTCTCACATACTGGGAGCCCTCAGGCGTTGACCCCCATCACCCTCCAATCGCAGGATCGGCCCCTTGGCCAGGCCTGATGCCTCGGCCAGAGGCGTAGACCCCCATCACCCTCCGATCGCCTGATCAGCCCCTTGCCCAGGCCTGACGCCTCTGACAGAGGTGTCAGGCTTGGACAGGGGACCCCCATCTCCCCCTGATCACTGGCTCTTGCCCCCGCCCAGGCCTGAGGCCTCTGGCCCAGGAATCATGCCTGGGCAGGGGACCCCCATCTCCCTCTGATCGCTTGCTCCACCCCCTGCCCAAGCCTGACGCCTCTGACCCAGGCTTCAGGCCCGGGCAAGGGGACCATCATATACCCCCAATCCCCGGCTCAGCCCCCCGCCCAGGCCTGATGCCTCGGCCAGAGGAGTTGACCCTCATCACCCTCCGATCACCAATCACCGGATCGGCCCCTTGACCAGGCCTGAGGCCTCTGGCCTAGGTGTCCGGCCCGGGCAGCGGGGACCCGCAGCTGCAGCGGCCCCGCGATCGTGGGCTCCGCTTTAGGCCCAGGCAAGGGACCCCTAGCTCCCGGGACTGCCAGCTTCGACCGTGTCCAGCTCCCATCGCTGGCTCCACCCCTACTTCCTGCTATCACTGGCCAGGGCGGCAAAGGCGCCTGATTCTCCGATCATGGCTGGGGGGCAGGGCAAAGGCGGCCCCAGGGCCGCCTTTGCCCTGCCCCCCAGCTCTTAGCTCCCCCCTGGGTTTCCGATCATTGTCAGGGGCAGGGGGCTTCTTCCTGCTTTCCCTTTCGCCTCCCTGCATTGTGCCTACATATGCAAATTAACCGCCATCTTGTTGGCAGTTAACTGCCAATCTTAGTTGGCAGTTAACTGCCAATCATAGTTGGCAGTTAACTGCCAATCATAGTTGGCAGTTAACTGCCAATCATAGTTGGCAGTTAACTGCCAATCATAGTTGGCAGTTAATTTGCATATAGCCCTGATTAGCCAATGAAAAGGGTATCGTCGTACGCCAATTACCATTTTTCTCTTTTATTAGATAGGATGGCCACCCAATAAATTCAATAAAAAATATAAAAAACTTTGAAAATCCTCACAACCATTTTGTGAAGTAGAACTTTTTTGTAATCTTCACTTAATTATTATCATTGTTATTTTTGAAGGAGGAAGTATGTGGAAGAGCATACCAGTGGAAAATGGCAGAACCGGGATTTGAACTCTGGTCTTCCGGTCACAAATCTCTGCCCAAACGGACACCAAGAGGCAGAAGCACATCAGAGTGCTGGTAAGGTTTCTGTTACCCCGCTGGCCAATAGCTTGTCTGGCTGATATTTTTGTCCAGAGAAGACAGAAGACGAACCCAAAGACTGGGAGGTGCCAGGGTGGGGAAGGGTGTGTCCTTTCGTGCAATCCATGTAACTGTGCTGTCTGCTCGGGGTTAGACTGCCTGGGCAGAGAGGTGGCACCTTCCAGAAGAAAAGAGGCGTCCTCTGTTACCACCCAGGTTCCCAGCTAGAGCGAGGGCCCTCAGAACAGGCTGCTGGTCAGAGAGAGGCACTCGACCAGGGCAGGAGGGTGTAAAGGTCATGTCTAGAAGGCCACTTTCACAGAAGACAGCGCAGCTATATTCATGGCTTTGGCTCCAGAAGATGACCCTCCTATTCAAATGTTGCCTCCTCCGGAACAGTAGCGGCCCAGGCAGTGCTCTCTGAGGGCCATCAGGAAACTGCGGGGGGTGGGGGGGGCCTTTGTTACTGGAATATGCTTTCTTCCATCTGTGATGCTGTGGACACTGTGCCTGACGCTCTCTACTTGGTATCATCCTTCTGGGATGCCCGGTCCTAGAGACCATCCCTCCAGTAAGGTCAAGAGTAACAGCTTGAAAGACAAACAGGAGCCCTCCCATGAGCACCCCTGGTACACTGTGCCTACATGTGCATTCCTCCTCCTACTACTAATACCTACTTCTCTTTGATCATATAGTTTTGTATTTATTATGACATCATCATGCAACAGTCTAGCTGGAAAATTTGCCATAACACAGAAGTACATAAATATAAGGACATCGTGTCCCTTCCCCTTCCCTATCCTCCGTCCCTCCCTCACCCGCTACAGAAACTCTCGTCTGTTGTCTGCTCCGCTCTCTGTGGATCCCCTCCCCCAGCCCAAGGCCCGCAGCCCGATTGTGGAGTGAATAGATGGACCCCCATGATCAGGCTGATGTGGTCCTTTCCCTACACATCCATCCAAAGTCACATACGTGGTGTGATTTTGTACATCAACGTGACCATGCTGTGTGCAGTCTCTTCAGTTTTTGCTTTGTAATGTGTATTAAAGATCCTTCCTGGACTCCACATGTAGACCGGCTTCATTCTTTTTCACTGCTGACTAAACACACCATCATTACTTGGCTCCTCCCATATTGATGGGCGTTTTAAGTTCCTTCCATTTCTCAGGACTTCCTGCCGTGCAGACTGCCCAGGTATCTGGTTGCCCAGGCGAGAGGAAAGACAGCTGAGGTGGACTGGCTGGGTGGGTAGAAGGGCTCCTCCTTCCTACCCCACTCACCGGGTCGGATGCCTGAAAACCTGAATTTCCCAGAAAGATAAGCTGGGCTGAGAGAAATTCCTTTCCCTGGGAGTGGTGGGGAGAGTCAGTCCTGGCTTGTATTTTGTACTTGATACACACACACACCCTGTCCTAGCCTCTCCGCACAGAACTTAATTTTAGAACATGAACTGATTAGTGTTGGCATGTTTTGTGGAAACACACGGAACTGAGTCCTGGGGTCTGAGTTCTAATATAGGGTTTGCCACAAAATTACCTGAAAGTATTGAATGAATCATTTCATATTTCTGAGACTCAGTTTCTTTACCTTTAAAATTGGCTGGTATGACAGGAATAGTAATCTAATTCCTGACATTAAACTTTCTGATGGAAAATAATGGGTTGGGAATGAGAACAATGCTTAGAGGAGTGGACACTTTCACTGCAAATTTTCCAGGCTGAGGCTTTGGTTGCCTGCTCTTGACCCCGGGTTTGCTGTGGGAGCCCCGAAACAGGAAACTGCCTTTTGGGAAAGAGCAGTCAGCTGTTCTGGGCGAGGTCGGAGCCAGCAGCTTGGTGACCTTTTCCTGGTTCAGCAGGTCAGCAGCCCCACCTCCTGCCCTGGAGCTGCAGGACCTGTTCCTTAGCTGACCTTTGGTGAGGGAACATTTCTCCTCCTTCACAGAGGAAAGTCTGGGGAGCACCTCGCCCACAGCCTGATCACCTGCGCCTTCTCATGGCTGCCGGACCCCTCCACCACAGACCTGCATGGGTCTCCCTACAGCGTCAGGCACTAACTAGAGCAGTGAGGGCCATGGCCCTGCAGTCACAGGGCCGGCCCTGAACCCTGGCTCTGCTGTGCCTGTCAGCTGAATGAGCTGGGCAAGTCACTCAGACTTAGGTAGGTGGGTGAAGATTAAAGGTGGACTTTTCACATGAGCATATAATAAAAGCTCAGTAAGCATTTATTATTGTTACTAGAAGCCCAGTGCACAGATTTGTGCACTGGTGGGGGGCGTGGCCTGCAGGGATTGGCCCACTGTGGGAGCACTGCTCATCCCAGTCAGCCGAGCGGCTGTGGACCAGCCCTCTGAGCGGCTGCTGAATGATGAAATTAGTCTGAGATGGTATTTCAGGGTAATGTCTTGGGTAAAGGCATGTTCTATGTTCTGGAGGGACTTGATGGAGAGCTTTGCACCCCAAAGCCACTCGGTGAATGTCCTTGATGTGTGATGCCAGATCGGTGACACCATCAGGGATGTTCAGGGCAGCCGTGTTCCAGGGTCCTCAGCCATCAGGGCAGCCTCCACAGTCACGTCCCCTCTTGCCATCTGCCTATGCCAGCTCCCCGTGCTCTTTCTAGAACACACCTTAGAGGGCCTGCAGTCAGCTGGTGGGGTCAGGCCAGAGTCTGGGTTGTCTCAGGTATTTGATAGGTACAGAGACTCGGCCTCACCCTGGCCTGCTAGCGGCTGCTCCCACTGCTCATCCCAGTCAGTCGAGTGGCGCTCCCACTGTGGGAGGCAGTGACCACCAGGGGGCAGCTCCTGCATTGAGTGTCTGCCCCCTGGTGGTCAGTGCGCGTCATAGGGACTGGTCGACTAATCGTTCTGGTCATTCTGCCTTTCGGTCGCTGGGCTTTTATATATATAATTTTATTATTAATGCTAGAGGAAAAATAGACAAATGATGAATGAATGAGAAGATGCAACATCATTCCGCATTCATTCACATGGAATAACTTTCTCCTAAACTTGTCTCCAATGTAATCAATAGCCCATTTGTGAATGGGTTTTCCTCAACCTGGGATGCTCTTCCCACCTCCTGTCAAAATTCCTTGCTTCAAAGCCCCCAGTCACATGCCACCTCCTCCATGAAGATCTCTTTGCTTTTCCCTTTGGGACATGCTAACTTTCTGCACATGTCACCAGTATTATCTCTGAATACTAATGATTCCCAGGTTCATGTTTCCAGTAGAGGGTGAGTAGGTGACATGGTGTGCTTATCGCTCATGTGGTCTGTAATGGTTTCCTAGGGCTGCCCTTACAAACTACCACAAACTCGGTGGCCTCAGAGAGCAGACACTTATTGTGTCATGATTCCGGAGGCTTGAAGTCCAAAATCAGGGTGCGTCTGCATGGCTGTGCTCCCTATGACACCTAGGGAGAAGCCTTCCTTGCCTCTTCCTGGTTTCTGGTGGTTTGCTGGCAGTCCTTGGCTCGCAGCCATATCGCTCTAATCTCCCTCCCTTCATGGTCAGCTGGGCTTCTCCTGTGTGTCTCTATCTCTTCACAGGGTGTTTGTTTATTAAGGACACAAGTCGTATTGGATTAGGGGCCTACCCTACTCCAGTATGAATTCATTTTAACTTAAATAATTACATCTACAACAATCCTATTTCTAAATAAAGTCATATTCTAAGGTACTGGGTGTTAAGTCTTCAATATATTATTTTGGGGGGCACAGTTTCACCCACCACACGGTCTTTTAGTTTTTCTCTTGAACTATAGCACTTAAGAGCATATCTTATTATCTGAGCTAGATGGTGAAATTTTCCAAGGAAAACCATTCAATTTTACTTCTGAAGGGGCAAACAGGCTGCGCTTGGGCTGGATTTGGTTGGCAGACGTGTTTGTCTGCCCTGAAGTATTGGCCCAACACAGTGCTTGGGAAGAGATTCTGAATTAGTCTGAAAGTCTGGATGTCTGGTTCCCATGGCAAACCAGAATGTCCAGCCACACACCAGGGAGCATTGCACCATGTCCCTCACTGCCTGAAGCCTCGCAGGAGCTTCTCCTCAGACTGGGCAGTGCCCTCCTGGCACCACAGGTACTATAGATTCTACTGGTTCTGTTTCTCTGGAGAGCCTTGACTAATATACTTTTCATTGAAAAACATGTCAAACACCTAAGCCCTCTCACCACTTCCACTAACTTCACTCTTGTTCAAGCCATCATCGTCTCTCCCCCAGACGTTACAATTGCTGCATACCCAGCATGCCAGCTGAGCCTATTTGCCAAGGAGCAGCCAGGGTGACCCTTTCAAACACTAAGTCAATCATAGGACCCCTCTCTTTAGTGTCCTCTGTTGGCTCCCATCTCACCCAGAGTAAAAGCTAAAGTCCTTAGATGGCCTTCTAGGTCCTACACATTCTGACCTCCTGCTGCTTTCTCTGACCTCATCCCTGTGCCCTGCCCTGCCTCACTGGACTCCAGTCACATATGCTTTCCCTTTAACATGCTACACAGGGTCCAGCCTCAGCGCCTTTGCACTTGCTACTCTCTCTGTCTGGAAAACTCTTTGTTCTGGTTGATTCATCTGAGCTACCCAGAGCAGAATAGCACTAGTTTCTTGTATCTCAGGAGAAGCAATGACATTATCCAGAATGGACCATTCATTTCAGATTTGCCAAAATGTGTGCCTCAGTCCACTGCTTCAGGGTTTCTGTCATCTATGACAGATGGCCTTCCCTTGACTGATCTGAACCATTTGCCATTTCTGTTCTCTATCACTGTGCCTGTATGAGAATGGTGTGCAGGCAAGTCAAGGAGAAGGACAAGTCTGAGCATTTGCTGCCATGTGCAAGAGAGACCATGGTTTCTCCTCACTGTCTGATTCTCACATACCTCCCCACACTTCCAGTGGCTGCTTTCTAAAGAAGCCCTTGCCCTTTTATCTTGGGCCCAAGAAAACATCCTAATTCACACTAAAACACCATTCCTTGGTGAGGGGAGAGCGTGGGGCACATTATGGGAAGTGGATGCTTTAAACATCCTGCATGTGGTGCTGTGATCAGAGAGATCCTGTGTTCCCTGCCCCTGCCCCTGCCCCCCACCTGCCCAATAATCCTTCCTCAGTGGAGTCATGAAAAGAGCCCATAACCAGAAGAGTGAAGCCCTGGGCTGTGGAAGCAAGGAGACCTGGCTCAAGTCCTGAAGCTGACACCATACATGGCAGGGCCTTAGGCAAGTTGCACACCCCTCTCCATTAGTTTCTCACTCACGAATAGAGGTGATAATGCCTACATTATGGGATTTAAGTGCAGTGATGTATAATGAGCGCCTGGTCTGTAGTAAACTGGGAGTCAAGATGAGTCAGGTTTGAAACGGAAGCCAGACTTCAGAGACACGGTCGACACGCTGTCGCCTGTGGTTGAGCTGGTGTGTGCGGTGGACTCTCCCGACCACTCCAGTGAGACGGACCCCTGGGCCATCCTTCCCATTGTCGCCCCAGCGCTCCTTCCAGAATTTAACTTGACCAGGCCACCTCCCTGCTTAAAATGCTTGTGAGAAGGACCTCAAGTCCATCTTCCAAGAAGCCCGCAAGGCCGGCTGTCAGGATCCTGCTTTCCCTTGGCCCATACCTCCTCACTCTTGGACCACTCACCACTGACCTTTGCTCTTGGCATTAAAGAAACATTAAGTAATGAGTGGTCCTTGAGCGTGGTTGTTCGATCACCTGTGCCTATGTCTAACCTTGTTGGCATCCAGCCATATTTCCTCCATCCCCTTCGGGAGATGTCACGAGAGTTTTTCTGAGATTCAGCCACGCTGTGTCAATTGCATTCCCCTGCTCTGCTGACTATCCAAAATGGAAAAGAGGTTGGTCCGTGTGACCAGTATTTTTGTGCATACTGTAGCCTTAACATACCTTGTCCTCCACCCTCTCACCTGTAAGACGCTGGGCTACATCTGGCGATTTCCCGGATTCCTTCTCACCAGGACCTTGGGAGCCCAGGCTGGGGCGTTGCACCTTCACCAGCAGGCAGTTGGCTCGCTGATGCTGCTGGGGTTGAGGTGAGATGCTGCACCCGCAGCCCCTGCTTCAGCTTCATGCAGATACCACGGAGGTGATTGCAGAGAGAGGCTGGGTGGGGAATCCCTTTCCCCGTGGCAGGCCAGTCTGTGAGGCCAAGTCAGTCACAGAGGGAGCAAGAACAGCAGCCTGGTTCCTGGGATGCTCTCTGCCCTCCTCCTCCGCCCTGGCTACCCCCACAAGAACCAAACTGTGTATCTGAGTCTTAGAATGCCAGGAATGTGCCACAGCCTGATAGGCATGAAGCAGTCTGCAGAGAGGCAGGGAGGAGCTCTGCTTCCAGGCAGAGGCCTGGCAGTGCAAGGACTGCGGGGCCTGAGGGCTGGGCAGCCCCTCCCATCCTCCCTGGGCCTCCTGCTGCAGCCGGGATTTCAAAGGCTGCATTGTGCATTGAGCCGGGGCCTTGGTCCCTCGTGTGCCAGGGAGTAGGCGGGAGGAGGAACACCGTGGGGAGGCTGTGCCCTGGCAGTGCTCTTCTGGCTGGTGTTCCCAGGGTCCTCGGCCCGTGGAGGATGGTGAACACATGGGTGGCTGCTTCTGCATCCCCAGGGAGCGGAGTCTGTCCTGGGGCCCAGGTGAGTTTCCTGGGGGGCCCTGGCCTGTGTCTTGGCTGAGGTGGTTGGTTCAGTGAAAGCTCAGGGGGTCTGCTGGGGTGGGGAAGTTGCTCTTCCAAAGTCGGGGAGATGGTTGTGCTTTCTGGCTCCCTCCTCCCTCCGTCAGTGTTTGTCACTCTGGCTTTGTAAAAGGGCATAAGCTCGGGAAACATCTCCTTTTCCTGAAGAGAGAGGCTGGGAGCTGGCTCTGTGAGGAGCAGTATTGCTCTTGGCTGCCACTCCCAGGGTGTGACTAAGCCCTTCCTTCCTTTCTTCCCAAGATTCCCTAGGTCAGGAAGAAAGCTCCGGCTGCGAGTTCCTCTGGGGTCCATGGGTGGTCATAAACTTGGCCTCCGTCCCTCAAACCCTATTTTCGTCAGGGTTGCTATTACTAAAAAAACAGGCGTTTCCTGCCTCCTACCTGTTGCAGGGTGATATACTTTTTTGGTATGTCAAGTTGAAGCCACGGAGAATTATTGCTCTAAGCGAGTGTCAAGCCATTGAGACTTGTCATTGTCTGACCAACATCCCAGGTCTGCCTGGGACGGAGGGCTCCCCCCAGGCTCTAGTCAAGGCTAAAACTGGGACAGTCCCAGGCACGCCGGCATGGCTGGTCACCCTAATGCAAGTTCCTTGCTTGTCTTCAGAGCAGGTCCAAGGTGAGGCCCCGTGGTCTCGCGAATGGCATTCATCAGGATGAGTGGCAGCTTTGGGGTGGGGGTGATAAGATTGGGGGAGAGCTAGGGAGGAGATAGAAGAACATCACACAAGGAACCATTCCTAACCCTAGCTGGCATATCATCTCTTCCTGGAGCGCTACCATGGTTCCTTGGAGCAGGAGCCCAGGAGAACCCCTAGACAAAGCTTTCTACTCTCTGACAGATGACTCCCCCGGGGGTCCCGTTACTTGGGCTGGCCAATGCCAAAGTGAATGGGAAGTAGCCGTATTCTGGAGCCTGAGCACCTTGGCATCTCCAGCAGGGAGAGGCTCCCAGACTAAGGCCACCCCAGATCTATAAATTATAAGTAAACAAACCTCTAAACAATGCCACTGAGGCAGGCATCATCACGGTTAATCACCTGGCCTTTGAGGCCAGAATGCCTGGGTTTCATCTCTGTTCCTTGACTTGTGTTGAGCGATTTACTTAACCTCTCTGTGTTTCAATTTCCTCATGTAGATTTTATGATATGACTGTCTTCCTCATATGAGGATTAAGGCTACATGTGAAACAACCTGGTACACAGTTGATTAAGCACAATAAATGTCAGCCACATCAATTACATGTCTATGGCCCCAGCACATCACACTCTCCCTGTAGGCCTCTGTTTGCTCATCTGTAAAATGAGGCGGTTGTGAACTCGCCCTGGGCGGTGTCTCGGGACCTCTGCTCCTGCTCCCTGACCTCAGCTTCTGATGTAGCAACTGTACTTCTGTTTGCTGTCCTGTCCTTCAGCCCAGGATTTCATGTAAGAGAATTCTACAGGTCAAACCCACCAACGAACCACTATTGAGAAAAACAACCTCAAACTTCTTCAACACTCTCATTCAGTTATTTTATTGGTTTACCTGACTTTGCTATTAACAATTGGTTGGCATTCTAGATTCACATTTTCACCAAGAGTCAGCTTGCTATTTATTTCTATTGAGGCTTTTCATGACACCCTCCCATATTGTTCTCCATACTTCTCAGGGCCCTTTCTTAGGGTGTTGATAGAAGTGCTGTAGGTCTGAGGCCAGTTGACATAAACATCCCCTTCTAGGTGCCCCTGTTTATCCTAGAAAAATGGAACAAAATATGAGACACATCCTGGAGCAACTTAATACAGTGGGGCCTTGACTTACGAGTTTAATTCGTTCCGTGATGGAGCTCGTAACTCAAATTACTCGTACGTCAAATCACTGTGATGTTCGCTGCACCAACTAGCGGTGGGGTATCTGAAGCTGGCTCGTAACCCGAATTTTAGCTTGCAACTCAACTCAAAGCAAAAAATCAGCCGAGAGATGGCTCGTATCTCGAAAAACTCGTTAGTTGGGACACTCATAAGTCAAGGCCCCACTGTAATTGTGTGACTTTGGGCAAGTCTCTTATATTCTTTGAACCTCTCAAATGATCGTATACAACAGGAGGCTTTGGGTAGAAATAAAAGATAAACATTTATTCAAGGGTCTTGAGGTTTGCAAACTGAAAACACAACTAAGCAATACCCAGAGTGGTGTGCAGAAGCAAGAAAAACCAAGGATTCTTACAGTGAGGAGTACATTCTTGAGAAGAACCAGTCCTACATTCTTAGACTCTCTATGGGTCCAAGATGCTAATCCTCTAGAGGCCTGGTGGTCTGGATAATGGATCTCAGGTGGTATGAACACTCTTTCCTTGCCCTTTAAGGGGTGATCAGAGGGTTATCTGGAGGTTTGATGGATATCATGTATTGACCCAAGACTGGAAAGTTCAAAGGTGTAGGTTCCCAGGCTCATTAAAACAAGAATAGAACTGTTTCCTCATACCTCAACCTACTTGCTTTTAGTTATTTTGCAACTTGACTCTAGTGACTTCATTTTATTTCTGCTTTCTATTCGTCAAACCTTAGTTTTCCTGTCTGTAAACTGGATCTAATGGTAGTATCTAGTTCATGGAGCATTTGTGAGGGTTCAATCAGATCATTCATCTCATGGATTTAGCACAGGGTCTGGCTTCTGAAAACCCCTCAGTAATTGTGGGCTGTTTTATTGTTAGCAAGTAGGGACCACTCCAGCGTTCCTTCTTCCTAATTTCTGACTCCATAGGACTAGGAGTCTGTGCTCATAATTCTTCGGCTGCTCCTGCCATTGTGGGAGTAAACAGTGAGGATCAACAGTCCTCAGGGGTAAGGGAGGCAGCAAAGGAGAAGGTTCTTGATAGAACTGAGCCCTGGCTGGCTGCCCAGCTGGCTTGCTGCTGTGTGACACAATGACTGATGTTGGTTCTGACAACCCCAGGCATGCTGCGTTCTCACACGTGCGTGCTGCCTGCAGCATTAGTTCCCTGTGATGTCTCTCATTTGCTCACATAAATCTCCTGACTGCAGGTGGTGAGAGGGTGAGTTACTGGTCAGTTGCCATCATCGCTGACTTCCGGGACCCTTAAATGTTCTTGTCATTGTTTAATAAACTACAGTTGCTCACGTAGGAGTACAGAGCAAGCCACATCGAAGTTTGTCTGTTTAAAAGCTCCTAGCACTTTCTCCTTATTTTCAACACATTCTTGAAGAAATTTGGCAGAAGTTACACCCTTTACACCCTTCAACAGTTGCTGTGGGGGAGAGATATTTGCCTACATTGATCCTGTTTGTAACTTCCCTTTCAACCTTTTTGGTAAATACTAATTATCAGTGTAATAATAGGAGATTGAAGGAGAATGCCAAGGTAAGATAGGAGAAAAGGGAGTGGATTCTCATTTCCAGCAAGTTTCTGTGAGTTAGATGTTTCCCGGATTAGAGACTTTAAACCTCAGATTTCTGAGGTCAGGTTCATGTAGTGGAAACAGCAAGGTCTGCACCCAGTGATCTGTGTGGCGCCCAACTCTGCCACAGTTCTCTGTCATTCAGAGACTATATGGATGGCAAATGAGCACACGAAAAAAGTGCTCAGCATCATTAGTTATTAGGGAAATGCAAACTGAAATAATGAGATAAAATTGGGCATCTATAGAATGGCTAAAATGAAAACAAGCAACACAGTCAAGTATTGGTGAGGATGTGGAGCAACTGGAGCTCTCACACATTGCTAAGGGGAAGCAAAATGCTACAGCCACTTTGGAGAGTAGTTTGATAGTGTTTAAATAAATCTCAGAGTTTTCTGAACTAAGTGTTAGTAACTTTATCTAGCCAGTATTAATAATAAAGACACTAGCTTCCAGAAAGTAATTTATTGATTCATAAATGAAAAGTCCGGAGGTTATTTGTTTCAGGTATGGCTTCATCAAGATGTCCAGAAATGTTATCAGGAAGTTCTCTTTCCTCAGCTCTATTTGCACTAGGTTGGTCTCATCCTCAGGCAGGCTTTCTCCCTGTGGTGGGACCTACAGCTCCACGCTGTCACATTTGCAGCTTCAAGGTCAGTGGAAAGAAATCTTCTCGTCCGTAAGAGTGCTGGTGAGTGTCGTCATGGGCTTAACTTTGGCTGCATGGCTACGGCAGAGCATACTCGATTCACTTATGCTGAGTCCTGTGTCCACGTTTGGAGATAGGGATGAAGGGAGGCAGGCTCATCTGAGCCACAGAGACTGGGTTCTCCTAGGTCACATGGCTAAGCTAATGAAGAAGCCAGGCTTTGAGTCCAGGACTGTCTGATTGCAGAGTCTTTGTTCCCAGACACTGCCTCACCTGCCTCTAGTGTTGGAAGACAATGCAGAATATTTGGAAAGTAGGCAGAAGCATAGGAAAGATCATTTAAAATAACTCAGCAATAGCCACCATGGACCTTTTGGGTTATTTCCTTTCAGTCATTAAAGTACCATATATTTTCCCTAAAGTACTTTATTCTATATAATAGTTTTTTGTTGCCTTCAATAGTGTCCGGTTCTTTCACAAGGCCCAGCTCAGATCTTGAAATTCCTTCATGTTGAATTTTATGTAATTCCATATATGAAAAAGCTTTATAACTATAAATCCTGTGCAACTATTAACTGCTCTTCCTAATATAAAACTCACTTTCATGTCCCAGATTCCTTATTGTTTCTCAAGGAGCTGGCCTCTGGCTCACACGTCCCAAAGCATCCGGTGAGCTGGCTGCCTCTATGCACACTGGTGGTCCATGAGGTCCGCAAGGTTGGCGACCGCTGCTCTAGGGGACATCGGAAATCCCCGACATCTAATTAAAAACACACATTCCAGTCTACCCCTAGATATTCTGAGGTAGAGTAGGTAGAGAAGGGTGCCAGGAATATTTTAAAATTTGTCCTTTTATTAAAATTTACCATTTATACAAAATTGTGCATAAAGTTAGATGTGTACATCTTGTTGAATTTCCACAAGATGAATAAATTCATCTGTGCTGCTTTCTGTGGCAGTAACTCATTTATTCCCATTGCTGCATGGTATTTAATTGTACATGCTACCATTCACTTATCCATTCTAGTGTAAATGGACATCTGTATTGTTGCCAGGGTTTGGTTCTTATTGATATTGCTGCTCTGAATATTTTAGTAGGTGTATTTTGGTGAACATATGTGTGTACTATTTTGAGTATATATCTACTCAAAATTGGAATTGCTGAATCTTATGCATGTGTATAAATGGATATGCTCAGCTTGAATTGGAGCTCTCAAACAGTTTTCCAAAATGAAAATTTTCAAAACTTATTCTTACTTGCCATAAATGTGGTTCTAGTTTATGAGTATCCTTACAAACACTTGGCTTTATCTGTCTTTTTCATTTTAGCTGGCCTATGTAAAGGTGCTTCATTGTGATTTTAGTTTTCATTTCCCTGATGAGCTTGAAAAGATTTTTTATAAATGTATTGACCATTCAGATATTGTTTTTGATAAAATGCCTATCCAAGCTTGTTGCCCATTTTTCTAGAAGGTTGCCTACCTAATAAAGACGTATTAGCATTCTTTGTATATTCTGGATTCTAGCTCTTTGATGAATATACATATTGCCTATATTTCCTTCTACTCTGTCACTTACCTATTACTCTCTTAATTGCATCTCTTGATTAACAGAAGTTTCTAGTTTAAATGTATTCCAATTTATTCATTATTTCTTTTTTTAAAATATATTTTTATCGATTTCAGAGAGGGAGAGAGAGATGGAAACATCAATGATGAGAGAGAATCATTGATTGACTGCCTCCTGCATGCCCCACACTGGGGATGGAGCTCACAACCTGGGCATGTACCCTGACTGGGAATCGAACCATGACCTCCTAGTTCATAGGTCGATGCTCAACCACTGAGCCATGCTGGCCAGGCTATCCATTATTTCTTTTGTGAATAGTGCTTTTCCATCCTATTTAGAAAATCAATGGCCACCCCAATGCAGATATTCTTCTACTCCCTCTGTCCCATAATAATAGTAGCAGTTGATGAATGTAACTTGTCCCATAATGATAGTAGCAAAAGAAAATAAATATAGAACGCAACATTTATTATAAAAAAACTAGATTAAATTAAACAATAAATTAAAAATAGTACTCCTAATTTTTATTTTGAGTGTTCAGATAGTTCTGGATTTTTCAATAATTTTGTTACTGCATTTTAAACTTGTAGGCAGGATCCATTGGCTGCGAAGCTTTGCTTTCCCTATATGCGTGAGCTTAAAATTATTGGAGCCATTGTTCTTCATTGCTTCCAGCATAATTTGTTGAAGTGACAGAAACGTATTATCCAGTATTTCAGGAGAAATATTATCAAAGGCTAATATGGTGCCTCTTCTGCTAAGAGGAATATGTCTAAGTTTTTCAAGTTTTTCTCCATGATCTTTGCATTTATGTCCACAGTTTTGTTTTTTCAAAGAATCAACATTAGCATAAGATTCTCCTTGACAATTATTTCTGGAAGCACATTTCCAAATTCTTGATATGGTCATTCTGTTGCACTTAAATTGTTTTGCAGCTAACGTAATTGCACCTTTCTGCAACTTTCCCTTTTTCTTTTGATGCATCAAGAACTGGACAATCGCAACTCGATCTTTGCTTGAAAACTCTCTTTTTTTCATCTTACTTTTACAATGGGTTGATATTCAACTGAAATAAAACAATTAATTTTAATCAGTGAATGAAATCAGAAAAATAGTTATAATTCGTAATAATTAGATTAACCTAAAAGTTGAAAGATGTGCCAAAACAAATGACAGATGTCATGAAACATTGATTTTGATTGAAGGCTTCGCAATTTTGCGCTACAACATAACTTACAGCTGCATTCGCCAATAATTCCCGTTTAAATATTCACTTGCTACTATTATTATGGGACAGAGGGAGTATATTTTTCTACAAGTTTCCTGTACAGGTATCTTTTACAAAACAAGTGTGTTGTGTGACATTCTGCAGTTTTCTTCTCTAAACCTCACACATCTTTAAGAGCTGGGCACCCACCCTCCACCCCCGCCCCCCAACCAGGGCCACCCTCCTGGCCTTCCTTCTTCAAGGTGGACTCATCCGTGGGTCCTCATTGGCCTATAACAGGGACACACTCCCAGGGCTTGCTGAGGCTGAGGGTAAATGAGTGAGCTGTCAGTGTGGGGGATGTGTGGCCGGAGAACAAATGCCCTGTCAAGCGGCAGCAACCACAGCCTCGGCTGACTGTTGCCACTGAGAGTGGGGGCCTTGGCTGTAGATCTTCCAGTTCTCAAAGCAAAGCCAAGCATCCGAGTTATGCGAAATATCCTAATTTCTAAAAGATGCCAAGCAATTCAAACTTTAAAATTCACTGTGTGGGGGTAAAAATAGAAAAAGAAGAAATATTTGTGGGTTTTCTGTGGCCTGTGCTTCTGGTCTACCAGCCTCCAAACTGTGTCCTAGCGTAGCGAAGTGGGCCGCCACTCCGGGTGTGACCCTGGGACGAGCAGGAGCATCACCGGGGACTGTGGGAGAAATGCAGATCCTCAGGCTTTCAACTCCGGAAGCAGCATCTGCCTTTTATCAATGTCCCCAGGTGACTCACATGCACGTGAAAGTTTGAGGACCTCCGATGCAGACATGTGGTTCTTAACACTGACTCCAATTAGAAGCATTTGGGGAACTTAAGAAAATACCTGTGGCTGGGCTAACTGCAGACCACAGAAATCAGCATTTATGGAGATGAGGGTAGGCACTGGTATTTAAAAAAAATCAAACTGGGTGCGTCACATAGGCAGCCAGTGTCGAGAAGCACTGATTTAGGTCAGTCCCTCATATATGGCGGGAAAAGTGAAATCTCAAAAAACGGACACATGGAATGTCTTGCCCAAGGTCACCTAACTGATGTATGGGAGGATCTGATGGTGCCCGACCTCGTGTCTCATGATTCCCAAGCCAGTGTCCTTTTGCTACAGTTACTTTCGGCTCCCGGGGGCAGAACTGTGAAATGATCCTGTTCAACTAGAGCTCATTATCGCCAGCTTTCCAGCTAAGCTGCTTAGCTTTTGGCGCTGAACCATACCCGAGATTTACCGGATGAAGGGCTATGAGCTGATGGGCCCCTCCTTCTGCCAGTTTAAGCCAAAATCCACTTCATTCTCCCTGCTCACCACCAAAAGAGGATGGACTGTTTCCTATACGAAGAAATGGAAGTCCTCCACTTGGATCTCAAAACCCGCTGCACGGGCCCAGGAGGAGGCACAGACTCCAGGCGGCAAGATGAGGATTTGGGTTCGGCGTGGACCGGTTGTGACCATATGGAGCATGGTTGCACTATCATTTGTCATGCTTGGGCTGCATCACCAGCAGCAAAGGTCTAGAGCAGGGGCGGGCAACCTTTTTGTGAGTGCGTGCCAAAACCAGCAAAATCGCTGACTCAAAATTCTTCTGCATGCCAACCCTAATTTTTTGAGAACATGTTACGCCTACTTGATATCTCTTAAGGTGTACGTATGTGAAGAACCTTGAAGAAATAATAAAATTCATTCGAGCGACAAAAACACAGTATATGATGATGAAAAATACATTTATGTTTTAATGCATACATGTTATGTAAAATTGTTTATTTATCTAAGATACACCTACACTGAATTTATCTGAAAAATAAAAAAAGTCATTATTAAGAAAAAAATTGTACACGGAAGATTATAAGAGAGGGTTTCGTGTGCCAGCAAAAGTTACTGGAGTGCCATGTTTGGCACGCGTGCCAGGGGTTGCCCACCCCTGGTCTAGAGTGAACACCTGGTAGCCTGCTTGACTTTGACCCACCACCATTGTGCAAGTGAAGAAATGGGGGGGGGGGGGCGGGATTAAATGAGTGACTCGAACAGTGATTGCCAAGATTGCTAACCCTTCTTTTCAGGGCCAGGTAATATATGATTCAGACCCCATGTTATAGTCCTTGAGCAATGTCATGGTCAAAAGAACAGAGTAACCAAAAGTAATGTATCCTCTTGTATTTGGAGGATACCATAAAGGAGACCCACTTTCCATAGCCATTCTTGTGAAATTACCCTCTATTCTTTTTTTTTTTTTTTAACGTATACAGGATATCCCCAAAAATGTACACACACTTTAACAGCTGATAGCTCAATTGATGTTTCTTTCTTTTCAAATTTAACCCATTGGAATTAATAATTATTCAAAACGTGTATACATTTTTTTTTGGCACACCCTGTATGTATCTACTGCCTCATGCTGTTTAGCCACACTCTCTTCTCTTTTCAACTCTCTGCCATCAAAATAGCTTTCTCCCTAACCCTGGCCTGTGTCACAATCTTCTTTTTTATCCTTTCACTCCAATTCTATAGCTGCAAAGACAGAAACATCTGGAGAGCTGGGGACGAGAGACCTCCCATACAGGACTCTATTTAGTGGGCAGACAGAAGGACAGTCTGGGGACAGTCATATGTCTCAGGATTATTACAGCCATGCCCCAGCCATATCCCCAACAGTGCCACTCTCCCTTGTTCTGCTCCAGCACTTCTGTTGTCCTTAAACAACGCTGTAGTCAGATCTATGATGACCTTGTTGACCCAACATATATTCCGCACTTTCAGTGCATCATGCCAAGGGACTCAGTCTGGCCTGTGGGTGGAAATCTGTTTCTATTTTAATAAAACGGGGAAACTGTGACTGTTGCATGATTGAGATGACATGTGTGATAGTTTTTTTGGATCATAGTTGATCATAAATAATTATAAGGCAATGGTGATAGAAGTCTTCCATGCCACCAGCCCTGGAGAAAAAGCTCTCAGTCCTTGTTTATACCTTGCTTACACTTTCACAATTATCTTTCATTTGATCTTTTCCAGGTAAAGAAACTCTTTCCAAGGATCGAGACATATCGAGTGAGTTTAGATCCTCACCTGAAGATAAGGAAAGATGTTTCCTGTTACAGAACATGACTCCAGGTATCTAAACCCTAAACACAAACCCTATTAAAAAAGAACAAAAACATTTCCATGTAGAATATTGCAGCAACCTCCTGGCCACGCCCAACTGCAGGCTCCCTTCCCCTTATCCTTGTTAGAACCACCACAAAATGCATCCTGTAGGCATGACCTTGACTATGACATTGCCTTGCTCACCAGTCTTCCAATGCTCTCCATTGTCAAGATTAAGTTAAACCTCCTCAGGCTGATACTCAAAACTCTTCACAATCTGGCATGTATTAGGAGCTCCATTCATACTTCTTGTACTAACAAAAGTTAATTTGGTTAAATTTTAAAATCAGAGGTAATTTTTCCTAAATAATTATGTATTCTACATGGTATCTAAAGGAATTACTTGTACACAGCTGGTGCTCAGAAAATGTCTGGTAAATAAATACAGCAATAGTTGAACAAATATGTGGTGGTCATATTTGTATTCTATATACTACCTGACAACACCTTCTACATTGTAGGTTCTCAATAAATATGAATAAGTGAATAAAGGGTTGAATGTGTGAGGTGATTGATCAGAAGGGTATCTGTATGAATTGTTCAGAAGCAGAAAAAGATTTTGAACTTAATGTGAGAAAAATCTTATTCTCAATGCATGCCTCTCACAAGGGTCCCTTTAAGAGACCTCAGGGAAGCTGGCAACGGGAGAGTTGTCATCAGAGAGCTACTCCTGGGCTGACCCTTGTACCCGAGACTCTGAGGATAAACCTGTAGAAGACTCAGTTTCTGTCGTGTAGTAAAAGGGGCCATTTTGAGGGCAAACCTTGTGCCAAGCGTGTGCTAAGTGATCCTCGTATGTTCTGCCCATCCTGCCTCACTCACCTCGGGGAGGTGGCGCCACATTCCCCATTCTGAAGGTGGCAAACGGAGTCTTAGAGAGGGAGGTGACTTCCCCACTGCCACAGCTAATAGGTGATGAGAAAGGCATTCAAACCCGGTCCTTTTTCACAACCACGGGCTCCACGGCCCCTCCAATCATGTATTTCTCTCCAGCAGACAACAGGTTTGAGGAAAAGGTTTACATTATGAATGTTCTTTCTGAAGGAGATAAATCATGTAAATCGATATTGTATAAGTGTCTTACCAGGTTTGTTCTTTTCCTAATTCCAAATTCTGTCAAACTGCTTGGTTGGCAATAAGCAAAACCTTACCCTTCACTTCCTTCTTTTGTGTCAATCTGCTCGTCTGCCTGTCAGCTGGGGCCATGCCCGCCAAAAGCTGCATCCCCATCTGCTGTTTCATGAACACAATGGAGTCAGCATTTGCCTTATCTGTGCCCAAAGGCCAAGGCCAATGAACAAGGGGTATGTGTAGGTGAAACTTAGTCTACCGAGGCTGAACTTGTTCCTTTTTCAGTATTTTCTGCCAGGGCGCTGCTTCCAGGAAGGTCACGGGGAGAGAAGGGGGGCCTTGGCTCCCGCTGCCAACCTCTCCTTTATAAGGAAGAGTTGCAGACAGAATCAATCAGATACATGATTATGATTAAAAGGCCAGACAGAAATATGACAAAATGCACTTCGCCATGAACTAGAGTGGACTTGACTTCGCCCTGTCTGGTGACGCAGAGGGCACTGCAGGATCCCGCAGTGAGCCCAGAGGCTCCGCTCCGAATATTAGCTTTCACTGGCTGAGATCTCAAAAGCAGTTTGCTTATTTACATCCTGGTCTTTTGAGTTTCATATCCAGGGATGCATGGGCATGCGTGGCAAAGGGATTTATATAGAGGGGAGCTGTCAGTCACTAGGAGCCATTACCAGAGAGATTCCAGAGGGGAGTTTGGATTAGGTTTTGCAAGAACAGACAAGTTTGGTGAAAAGGAATCAGAGACTCAGAGTCAAGGTTAAATATAGGTGTGACAGATGAGGGCAGTGAGAGCAGTAATTGCTGGAGTACTGGGGTGGGCATGGGGATTTGTGAGGGGCAACAGCTAATGCTTAATGTGTTTGTGAACATTTAGAATGTACCAGGCACCAGACAAAGCCTCTATGTGCATTATCTTGTTTAGTAAGCCTCTGAAAACCCCTGTGGGACAGGTACTCTAACAGCCATTTTGCTAATGAGACAAGTCAAGCATAGGGAAGTAATTAACTGCTCAGGTGGTGCAGTTAGCAAGGGCAGAGCCAAGCCTTGAGCCCAGGTCTGTGTGACTCCTCCCCCCGGACATCCCCTCCTCCTAGAGATCCGTGTGCAGAGGGGCTGCCCGTCAGAGGGTGGACCTGGACTGCCAACGATGCAGGGCTTGGATGAGATTAGAACACAGGCCAGGGAGGAACGGGAGGCAACAATCATCCAACTGAAGTTCACGCCAATGCCAGGTAAGTTGCACATGTCATGTTGGAGCTGGTCTACAGCCACAGCACATTCAGGACTTCTGGGTTAAAGACAGGCCTCTCCACGGTCAGGGCCCAGGACTGCCCTGTGGACCCAGGCCTGTGTGATAGGGGCCATCTCTAATGTGCTTGGGGATTGCCGAGGTCCTGGCAAGTTTGGGCTGGAAGGGAGACTTCTGTGATTATCCAGTCCAGCACCTTCTGGGTTTATTGTGTTTGATGATTAGTAATGGCCTTTTTACTGATTCTCTAAAGAAGACACCTGGCAAAGTGCAGTTCTAAGATGAACCTCCTGAGTGTGGCCTTTCCTGACAACGCTGCCCAAAGGCACACCCACCTCCAAGGGCCCCCACTGGGTTTCCCTCTGTGTCCAGCACTTAAAACAGTGTCTGTCACAGTACTCAATGTGCCATTTGAGAAATTAAAGATAGATTGTAATAATCAACCAATTACCCAAAAACATTAATAAATGCTTATCAGAAAGAGACAGGTTAGAGACAACGTATGTGTGTATGTAAAATGTGTAAAGTATATCATATCTATTATAATCCATAAATGTGACATATGAATGCATTTTCCTAAATACACAAATAGTTAGAAACTTCCACAGGTTATCTGCAGGAGGAAGTATATGTCCTCGCTGGTTCTCCAGTGAATGCTTGATGTGCTTGGTGAACGTTCAGTGACAGTCTCAGCACTGCCACCTCAGTGCCAGGCAGCGTAGGAATAACCTGGCTCGCAGCAGAAATAACCAACCCAAGCGCACCAAGTCCCGGGATTCCCGGGCATCCGGACCTCAGCATTTCTTTCTGGGGGACAGTTTCAAGGAGGTGCTCCGAGCATCGTTAGGATCACCCGTAACCTCTAAGTAATGAGGGCAGCCCTGTAGGGTTTAGATGTGGGAAACACTGGTGCTTATCTAGTTCTTTCCTCCCTTTGCATTCCCGACCTCATCAGGCTCCGTGTTCTCTTTCAGACCTGACACTCTCCTTCAGTGTGAAGAGCCACTCCAGGAGGTGTGTAAATGGCCCCCTGCAGGAAGCAGCCAGGAGGCGGCTCTGGGCGCTGGAGAACGAGGACCAGGAGGTGCGTGCTCTGTTTAAGGTGAGCTTGGGCAGAGCGTAGGACTGCCCCGCCTGTGCATCCTCTGCTACAGGCTCCCAGCACCCGAGACAGCGCTGGGACTAAGTGGGCTCTGGAGAAAACATCTGGCTGAACAAATGAGGGACACATTCTCTGCTCAGCAGGAGGGCAGGAGCTCGGATTGGGGGAGCCCCTGGAGTTGCAGAGCCAAGGAATACTTCCTTTCAAATCTGCCATCCTTAGCTGTGTAACCTCTGTGGGATGGGAATCACTATACCTACCTTATTAAGTATACGTAAAAGAAAATTGGTGAACTTGAATTTTAGTATTTTTATTGTGCTAATATATATAAAACATACATTTCATTGAATTTAATCATTTGAAGCGTACAGTTCGGTGACATTAAGCACATTCACATTGCTGTGCTCCCCTCTCCACTGTCATTGCAGAACGTTTTCATCATCGCAAACTGAAACTGTACCCGCTAAGCAATAACTGCCCTCCATCCCCTTTCTCAGCCACTGCTAACCACTAAGTCTCCATTTTTTTTTTAAGTATCAAAATTGCCAATCAAGAATTAGTAACTATAAATATTAGAATTTGAGAAGGAAAAGGCAATAAGGTAAGTAAACCAATTTCTGATCTTCCATAGTGGGAAGATATTATCTTTGATTGTTAAACCCAGGGAGAAGAGTATGACCCAATTGCTTGCAGTTCAGGAGGCATTTACTGGGAGAGCTAAAGTCAAAATTGGTTAAAAGTTGTTGCAGTAGAGGTGGGGGAAGGAAAACAATACGTGACACAATAAACTTATGTCTAGTTATTTTTACAGGCTCCGCATTCATCTGATACATATTTAAAAGAGAAGTGTGCTTTATTACTCTGTCATGTAACCAATGATCACATCTGTGTTTTGGGGAGGAGTGAATGAGACAGTTCTGCAGAGAGCTGGGCACTGCGCTTAGGGGGGTGGAGGTGGTGGTGGGGTGCACTAAGTGCTCCATGCCTAGTAGATCACATAAACAATAGGGTGGTTTTGATTTTAAATTTTCAGAATTCAGGAACCATAGAGTTTCTTTCTTTTTAAAAAAATATGGAACACTTTACGAATTTGCATGTCATCCTTGCACAGGGGCCATGCTAATCTTCTCCGTATCGTTCCAATGTTAGTATATGTGCTGCCCAAGCGAGCAGTGTCTTTTAACCTAGGTCACTTTGGACACGGGCAAGAGCTGGGTTTGGCTGAGTGAGCGGGTCTGTGGGCTGAGGCTCCAGCAGGGCCAGCTTTCGGGGAAAGCTGAGGCCTGGAGTCATCTGGATCCAGGCAGGGTGCCACAGTGCACTTGCAGGTGACCTTGGGCGACCTGCTTAACCTGTCTCTCCCAGCCTCCTTGACTGTAAGACTGATAATCCCATTTTCCATTTAACCTGAAATGGCCTTTGATTATAAAACGCACCATTATTTTGTTTACCTCTAAGGATGAAAATAAATGCTGCCCATTAAGTATGATGTCATGCTTTCTTTCTTTTTTTAATATATTTTATTGACTTTTTATAGAGAGGGAGGGAGAGGGAGAGGGATAGAGAGTTAGAAACATTGATGAGAGAGAAACATCGATCAGCTGCTTCCTGCACACTCCCCACTGGGTATGTGCCCGAAACCAAGGTACATGCCCTTAACCGGAATTGAACCTGGGACCCTTGAGTCTGCAGGCCGATGCTCTATCCCCTGAGCCAAACCGGTTAGGGCGATGCCATGCTTTCTTATCTTTGGTGTCAGAAATGGTTAAATGTGTTAACAATGCATTTTAGAATGGATTAAGTACTGTAATTGTACTTTTCCCTGGGGTTAACTGTGGGAATTAAAGGAGGCATTGCTCATAAAGCACTTGGTGGAGTACTTGACAAATAGTAAGTTCTCTGTAGACCAATGTTTGCCCAGACCCCTGCCTTGAGTACTGGGCCCTTCATCCTGAGGACCTGGGCCTCGGGGCCTGCTACGGCAGACCAGGACTCTGGCTTTGCTGAGCGAGGGGCTCTTCCTTCGGGTCCTTCCATCCTCTTCTTTCCCCAAGCTTCTCCCAGGTCAGGGCTCCAGGGTTGATTAGTGATACGGGACCTAGCCTGGGGAGACAGGGACTTTCTGATCATCACTCGTAACAGTCAACTCCAGAGGCGTGGGCAAGCAACAGAGTCAGATTGCAGGGGAAAACCAAGTTTGGTCAGTGACTCAGGTATTAAAAGGGGGTGGGGGGAGCTTTCCAGCCTGCTCTCCCTCTGCTTGTGAACACATGACAGCAAGATCAACCTTTTTGGAGGGTAGTTGGCCAACTTTATAAAAATAATCAGTAGACATGGATTCATAATAAAAGGTGCCATCTTTGATTTATATCCCCTACCTCCCCCCCCCCCTACTTTAAAAAATCTTATTTACACAACAGGTAGCATTCGCTGCACTTGGTTCTACACCCTGGTGTTGTTTCTCTTGGTCACTGCCATTGTCCCATTTAGCAGGGTATATTCAGAGGCTGTATCAGTGCACAGAGAGTGTCTATTCTTTCTTGGCTGCGTGACATCACAAATCCCATTGTCTGAATGAACCATAATTCATTTTCACCAGTCTCTTCTGATGGACATTCAGGTTGTTTTCCTTTTTGTGTGTGTTTGATGTAAAATTCAGTGCCATGATTAAGAAACTGATACAAAGCATTTTGTACTCCTGTGGGCTTGTTAACAGGACACTGTCGCCTGGCTGACTCACCGTTCTCTTTGCTCAGGACCTCTCAGCCAGGTTGGTGGGCATCCAGTCCCAGCAGGCCCAGTTCCTCATCACCTTCAAGACCGTGGAGGAAATCTGGAAGTTCTCCACCTACCTGAGCTTAGGTACGGCAGGGAGCAGGTTGGGGGATGAGTGCCCACGCCACAGAGCCGCCCTGCTGCAGGGTTTGACGAGAAGAAATTGGTTTGGCTCAGAGCATTAAAAGAGGTAGAGCCCTAACATGGATGTTAATTTTGAAATATCACAGAATGCCTGAACTAAACCTAAAGCCAATGTTAACTGTTACTCTAAAATGCCGAACACAGCACTGCTTTGTATTCAGGGAGAGACTTCTTTATTAGACAGCCAGTCAACTGGCAGTAGTTACTGGTCGAGACTAAATTCAAAGTGCTGAGATAGATGTGAACTTGGTGGTTGACAAAAAGGAGCTGGTCTTGAGTAAGATCAGAGTAGCTCCTTAAAGTACTATCCATAATTGTTAGGATTCTGCAATTTGCATGGTTTCTGGTTGGATTTTAACAAAGGAGAGCTTACTGGGCCTGCATGGGGCGGAGGATCAGAGTGGGGACATTGAAAAAGTCCTGGCTCTTTTGTGGGCCATGGAGAACCCCCACCCCAGCCACTGTATCTCCAGGGGGACAGGAATGTGAGCCTCAGCTCAGGGGAACTTGAAGGGGGAGCCAGGAACCCCCCCCCCCCCCCCCCGCAGGCTCAGCATTGTCATCTTGGAGATTCCTCCGTGGCTACATTAGAAAAAGGTAATGGGGTTTGGTCATCTCACTATGCATTTATGGAGACCCATAACTATGTTGAAAATCGTAAATATCATTTAAAATGACTTGTATTTCCTAACAGATGCCGATAAGAATAAATTCATTCTAGAAATTGCTAAGCTACCAACATATGCTCTTCCAATTCCAGTGAAATGGGGATGAGTTGGGGACCAGAGCCTGGGAGGGACCTTGAGGAGGGGCTCGCTCACACTCCTCTGTGCTCAGCTGGTGGCCGCAGTCATGTTGCTCAGGACCCTTGTGGCCTTGCCTTCCTAGGCTACGTGTCTGCGTGTCTGGAGCATCTTCTCTTCGACCACAAGTACTGGCTCAACTGCGGATTGGTGGAGGACACAGAGGTCCAAGTGTCCGTGGATGATCAACACCTAGAGACAATATTCCTGGCACTCCTGACGCAGGAAGGTGAGCAGGAAGTAGGGGTGGGGGTCTTATCTGGATATTTATTTGCAAAGTCCCTGAAATGATCAGGATACAAAGGAGGCAAAAACGATTAAAATGTGGTAATATTTACAAATAAACCCACCTATTATAATATTACCCCAAATATCTCTCTCAGTTTAATGTTGCCATTACATGAGCAGGTTTGCTGGCCAGTCTCACTGATTCTGTCATGTTGGAACCACTTGGGGAGTTTTTATTTTATTTTATTACTTTTAAACTAGTGGCCCAGTGCATGGATTCGTGCATATTGAAAGGAAATTTCCCATTGTTTCATTTTGGATTTTAGCAACATCTATTTTAGCTTTAGGTGCAATATTATGAAGTTTAAAAACCACCACTACCAAGTCACCGCAGCTTCGGGGCCAACAGTGCCCCAGCAACAACATAACCCACAGCCGAACATGGAGTCCTGCGGCCCGTGAGGAATCAGGCTCCCTCCTCTCTGGTTCTGGGGTGCGTCACCCAAGAACTGCCACTGCCAAGTCACTGCAGCTCGGCAGCTCCTACATTGAGCATCTGTCCCCTGGTGGTCAATGTACGTCATATGTACCAGATGGTCAGATGATCACTTAGCCTTTTATATATAGAGATATTTTTATTGACTTTTAGAGAGAAGAAGGGAGAGGGAGAGGGAAACATCAATGTGAGAGCGAACATCAGTGGGCTGCCTCCTGCACATCCCCTACTGGGGATTGAGCCCAAATTCAGGTTTGTGCCCTAACAAGGAATCTAACCGGTGCACAGGATGACGCCCAACCAACTGAGCCACATGAGTCAGGGCATCTTGGGGGGTTTTTAGAAGATGCCCTTGCCAGGACTCCACCCAGGCTAGTGACATCTCCTGAGGTGGGGGCCCAGGCTTTGGTATAGCTTGAAAGTTGCCCACATAATTCCAATGTGCATCCAAGATTGAGAATCACTTTTCTAAACAAATGCTAGAATTTTATTGTATAATAAAATTGCAAATCTTGCAAAACCTAAAAGGTTTCGTGAGATCAAAGAAAGAGATGTTGAGGAACTGCTTGAAGCTCCCACCAATCTGTTTGCAAGGAAGGGTTGGATCAAGGCTCCACCTGACCGGTCGATAAGTGATGATGTCATAGAGACATTGAGAGCCAGATTTGCATAGAATCTTTTGCAAAATGATTCCCTTTGTGATTATATTGCACAAATCATATAAGAAGGAAAGAATGTCATACTGTGCTACTATAAACCTACTTGGAGAAATTATATTAATTTGAATTAACATAATTTATTCTACGCTGGTCCTAAGGTTAAACATGAGGTCGTAGTTATAACTGAAGTTCTGTTAAATATATGTTCATAAGTTTTTGTTTCATTCTTTTTCAAGGTGAAGTGCCAATTAAACCTTAGTCTCATGAATTACTCAGAACTTACAGTTTCTATTTTTTTATTTAAATATTTTTATTGATTTCTAGATATAGAGAAAGGGAGAGGGAGAGAGAGAGAAAAAAAAATTGATGTTCGAGGGAAGCATGGACTGGCTGTCTCCTGCACACCCCCTGTTGGGGATCAAGCCAGAAACCTGGGCACATGCCCTGACTGGGAATTAAACTGGCAACCTTTTGGCACACAGGAGGATACCAACCAACCGAGCCACACTGGCCAGGCTTTCAGTGTCTGTTTTAAGTGAATTCCTCTTAGTGGCTTTCTTTCTGATACCAGTTTTCTGGGATCACAAGGATCTCCTGCAGTGGCCTCTCCCCCCCCCCCCCCCCTCCCCTTGACCAACTGTGTGCTTTTCTCCCAGAAAGAGAAGTGTCTGGGCCATGGAGAGAGACGTGACATAGTGTGATAACCCCTTTCCGCTTCCTGCGACTCCTCGGAAGGGCTTTTTCTCATTATCTGCAGGTCACTTCTTCTGCAGAGCCACGTGTGCCGTGGCTCAGCCAGCTGAGCAGGAAGGCGAGTGTCTGACACTCGGCGAGGGCGAGCTGATCTCGGTGAAAACAGCTGACGGCGGGTCCGAGTGCGAAGGCATGTCCCTGGTGACGGGTCAGCGGGGCCTGGTGCCGGTGTCAGCCCTAGAACCTCTGCCGCTCCCTTTCCACCAGTGAGTAGCCTCCGGCCTCCTGGGAGAGGGTCCCAGAGCACACCCGGGTCTTTGCGGAACGGAGCAGGCATGCGGGCTTCCGTGCTGCCAGGGAGGGAACACAATCTAGGTGGCTTTTTCTCTTTTATTTTTTGTAACAGTCAAGGTTTGCACAATTTGATGGCATCGGAGACAACTCTCAATGTCAGATGGGCATTGTACCTAAAGGGTAGTATTCTATCTGATCTCCACTGTGGTATTTCTCAATGTGGGGGATGGGGACTATTTGTATCATAATCTCCTGGGGATTTTACTATAAATTTAGACCCCCTAGCCCTCCTCAAACTCTCTTGGGGTTGGACCTAGGAACCTGAAGTTGGTATAAGCTCCCCTTAAGCACAGGGGGATGTTTTTTCACACTAAAATGTGGGAATCCTTGCTGGAGGATACTGTGAACTCAAACATATATTGTGGCAACAAACATTACCCAGGCCGGGGACCGGTGTGCAGCTCTGGCAGAGAACCTGGTGGTGAGAATGGAAAGGCATCAGCTGTTAGTTATTGAACTGACACACTAACTGCAGAGCCGGCAAACGTGCCCGGCAGGCTGACCCCTCTCCTTCGCACAGTGCCCGTACAAAGTGAGTGCTCAGTAATGCCTGCCAGCCCCGGGCCAAGTCATAACCACCACACATCATCGCGACCATCGCTATTGTTTTAATGGACTGTTTCGCTCTCTGCTCTGATTTTTTTTGAAATCCACATTTGCAAACCCTGTGTTTCCATTGGCAGATGGTTCCTGAAGAATTATCCGGGAAGCTGTGGCTTTCCCAGAAAGAGGGATTGGACGGGCTCCTATCAGATTGGTACGGCTGAGTTGAAGAGAGTTGTCAGGGAGATAACGTTGCCCTAATTTCATCTGCAGGTTTGGAGTCAGTAGATCTGAATTCCTGTCTCGCCCCAGCTGCTGACTGGATTCGGGGAAGCCAGTTACTGTCTGTACAGGTGTCCCCTCACCTGTACAACGAGGGGTCTCCATCCAGGCCTGCAGATGCAGGTGCCTGTAGGAGCAGGCAGAGCGCACATGCGTGAGGGCCTGGATGAAAGATGGTGGGGAATGATAGGGAGCTTAGGGATTTAAAGACCTGGGGGAAAACAGGCTGCTTGCTTTCGTTTTTAAAAATTGAATGTATTGGGGTGACATTGTTAATCAAATTATATAGGTTCCAGGTATAGTGTATTGTGTATGGACCACTCCAAGTCTTCTTCCATCACCATTATCCCCCCTTTACCTTCTTCTACTCCCCCAACCCCTTTCCCTTTGGCAATCATGATGCCAGTGTCTGTGTCCATGAGTCTTTCTTTTTTATCTTTGCTTAATCCCTTCACCCTTCTCACCCAGCCTCAGCCCCCCCCCCCACCCCCAACAGCTGTCAGCCTGTACCCATAGTTTATTTTGCTCATTAGGTTCCACGTATAATTAAGATCATATGGTACTTGTCTTCCTCTGACTGGCTTGTTTCACTCAGCAGAATAATCTCCAGATCCATCTATGTTCCTTGCAGCGTTACTTACAATGGCCAAGATTTGGCAGCAGCCCAAGTGCCTATTGTTAGATGAGTGGATAAAAAAGCTGTGGTACATTTACATAATGGAATACTACTCATCCATAAAAAAGAAGGAAATCTTACCTTTTGCAGCAGGCTGTCTGATTTCAATCTCTGGTCAAAAAGTTTTTAATTTCCCCTAAAGATTTGTGAAATTAATCTTGAATTTAGGAAGAGTAAGAATGCCTAGCACTTAGTGGGTAACTAGTAACTATTTTTTGCATAAACAAAATACACATACACATATGTACACATACATTTTAGGCAATCTGTATCTGTATGTATGTGTATATCTATGTGTGTATATGTATGTGTCTAGTGGATAATAAACTTTAATGTTTGCTAGATACCTAGAATATAAATTCCTTTCATCTTCATCCTTAGAGTACCTCCCCCCACCCCCCACCCCCCACCCCCCACCCCCAGAAAAAAGTAAAATTTTGTAAGTTGTAAGCCTGAATGATACTTACAAAAAAAGAAATAGTGGGAATTATGGAACCCAGATATTAAATCTAATCTGCGATGGCCATAAACAAGGTTTTTGACTATCTGGGGCCATCTAGCCTTGTAGTTAGTTATGAGCATGGGGCTGTGAGTTCTGTTCTGGGTTCAAATTCTGACTCCACAACTTAAAGCCAGTGTGACCTCGGTCAATTCACAGGCCCTCATTATGCTAAACTGTCTCGTTCATAAGTTTTACCATAAACCCCACAAATGGGTGGAAATTTCTGATCTTGAAGACATTGTCAATGGAAACTTGGGCCAAAAATGTCGGGGGGGAAAGCCAGTAGCTTTAGCAGAGCAGCTGAAAGAAATATGGAAACCAAGGCACATAGAAAACCATGCTGTCAGTCAGAGGAGAATCAGCAGAAAGCAGGGTCACCCGCAGTGGAGGGACCCGGCTTCTCACGCACTGTTCTTGTGCTTCTCTGGGCCCCCACTTCCTAACGCATACAAAGAGGGTTCCGGTCGTCGCTCTGGGGTTCCTGCGGAGATCTGAGAAAACGGACACAAAAGGGCTTTGCAGATGGACAGTACATGCTCATAAATACGTCATTGCTCGGTCCTCGCTGGGCAATTCATCAAGCTGGGCAACGACCACAGTCTGAAGGGGGGACTTCGTGATCCCTCTAAGCCCGTGGTCGGCAAACTGCGGCTCGCGAGCCACATGCGGCTCTTTGGCCCCTTGAGTGTGGCTCTTCCACAAAATACCACGTGCGGGTGCGCATGTACAGTGCGATTGAAACTTTGTGTCCCATGCGCAGAAGTCGGTATTTTGTGGAAGAGCCAGTATTTTGTGGAAGAGCCACACTCAAGAGCCGCATGTGGCTCTCGAGCCGCGGTTTGCCGACCACTGCTAAGCCATTGGCAGTTTTCTGTTCACCAGTGATAGGGGCTGACAGTGGTTGCGGGTTGACTGGGCACCAGTCATCGTGACTCTTCCCAGTATTCGTAAGAGACAGGCATTCTTGCCGCTCCCATTTTACAGCTGGGGAGGCGGGGGGCCACAGGGGCCACAGAACTTGGGGGGAAGGAGGAGATCCTACAGTGGCTCTCACCCTGGTCTGTAGAGTCGCGCCCACCACGATGACATGTTCACACGATGCTGGCACACAGGCGGTGGACAGTATAGTGCAGTGATGGCAAACCTATGACACCTCTGACATGCGAACTCATTTTTTGGCTGATTTTTCTTTGTTAAATGGCATTTAAATATATAAAATAAATATCAAAAATATAAATCTTTGTTTTACTATGGTTGCAAATATCAAAAAATTTCTATATGTGACACGGCACCAGACTTAAGTTAGGGTTTTTCAAAATGCTGACACGCCAAGCTCACAAGGTTCGCCATCACTGGTCTAGTGAGCTTCGCGGTTTCCCACAAGTGAACTTTACTCAGAGTTCGGGTACATCCAGATTCTGAGATTATCTTGGCTCCGTGTGTTCAAACATCTTTTCTTTATAAAGTGATGGCGAAAGTGCTTGGCTGTTCCTTTTGTTGAATGTCCTAGTTTGGCAAAATGAAAAGCCAACTGCCCTATGTCATTCCTGTGAGTTTCTTTTTTTGGGGGGGGGGGGAATTTTACTGGTCCTTGAAGTTCTAAAGTATGGAACCCCTCCCTTCACATTGCATTGGAAGCTAGTGGAAGGCTCGGCTGTTTCTGCCGCACTTAGCTGACCTGGGTGCTGTCTCCCCGCAGGCAGAGGAAAATGTAAGGCCTGGAAGGACTACGAGAGGGAAGAAAAGGACGAACTGAACCTCCGCCAGGGAGAAAGCATCGAGATCGTGGGCTTTGTCATACCTGGGCTTCAGTGGTTCATCGGGAAGTCGGCGTGCTCCGGAGAAGTGGGCTTTGTCCCCACCAGGAACATAGATCCCGACTCTTACTCCCCAACGTGAGTGTGACAGAGAGACCCCTGCTTCGCCCTGGAGCTGGGCCACCTTCCTCAGGAGCCCCCCATCCTGAGCAGGGTTGCAGATGAGCTTCAGTTCCCTGGAAACACGCAGCCAGAGGAGCACACTGACAGGCAGGGCGACACAGGAGTGACAGGAAGGAGGGGGCGACTGATCGGGAGAGAGTCAGTTCAGGTGCTTTCAACAGCTGGTCCCTGGGGCTTCCCTCTGTGCAAGGAGAAAGGCCTGCTAAGGGCCCTGAGGGTGCAGTATTGGTCCTTGTATTCGGCCACGTATCGGATCTAATCGAGGGGCCCCATCAAGAGATGTGCACTCCCAGGGGCCTATAGTTTACAGCTTGGTCAGTGGAGAGTCCTCCATGTAGGTCTGCCTGCTGACAGTGTCACGTGTGACGTTGGTGTTGGGCCGGACTGTGGAATGCATCTTTTACTCCTTCCTGCCTTCGGTCCACAGGGCTGGGCTGGGTGCAGCTGGCCAGCCTGCTCCCCCACTGCCTGCCCAGGCTCTCTGGGGCAGCTTCCTGCACGGGGACAGGAAACGGTAGGAAGCCTGGGCCCAGGAAGTGAGAGGGAACGCAGTTGGCTGCTATCAGAGACTGCACACCAGGAAGACATGGCCCACGTCTCCGCTCTGAGCACTCAGACTGGGTCCCCCTGTTTTGTGGGAAAGAGCCCCGGGGAGAGTGGATCCAGGGCAGAGCTCTCTCAAAGCCCTGTCTTTTGTGGGAGAGGAGACAGAAGGTCATTTTCCCTGCGCAGAAATGTGGGATCCCAAGGAACTCTAGACCAGACAGATCAGCCACTGAGCTCCTGCAGCAGGTGGAGTGCTCTGGGCGTCTGCAAGGAGGAAAGGGTAGCAAGAGAACTTTCATGGACAAGGTGACATTTGAGTTCAGTTCTGCACGATGTAAGACATCTCAGCAGATGTAAATGGGGAGAGGAGGTGGCAGGTGGCAAAGAGAGGGGATGTGGCGGAACGACTCCTGTCCTGGGAGAGGCAGATTACCAGGAGGGCACTGGTGCCGCCACGGTTTCACGGGCCGTCATGGGGAAGGCTAGCAATGCTGGGCCAGCCTGTCTTTCACCTGGCAGGGAATGGGGAGCCACTGAGAATATCTGATGTGCTGCGACTGGAACTTCTCTCTAGGAAGCTGACCTTGGCTTTGGGTGAGGCGTGCATGGGCGGGGAGGACCTGTGACCAGGGAGAAGGCAGAGGCTGGTGGCCCTTGGGAAGGGGCGGGGGTATAGAGAGGAGAGGGCACTGCTAAGGACCAACTGTGTCCAACCCTTCAAGGTTCTATCTTATTGGTCTGGGTGGAGCCTGGGCAGCTTTGGTTATGAAAGTGCTTCAGGTGGGGCCAGTGTGCGGCCAAGGTGAGACCGCTGGGCAAACCACCCTCATTTTACGGTGGGGGAAGTGAAGGCCCAAGAGTGAGAGGGCTGGACTCAGGGCCTTGGGTCTGGAACCCCAGAATCCTGGCATTAAATCCAATGAGTGTTTCCACCAAGGTCTGTTACAGAGCAGAGGAAAGTAGCATAGGAGACGGGGGAGCCTGCTGAGAGGGAAGGACCAGCCACAGGGGAGGGTGTGTGTGTGATGCTTAACACGATTGAAGGCCTTTGGGATTGGTCACTAGCAGGTCACTGGTCATTGCGAGGTCACTGGTCATGGGAGACAGCGTAGCTTAGCAATCAAGACTTTCAGAGCCAAACCGCTAGAAAGGCATTCAGGGCCATGCGAGCTCCGCCTGTCTCCATGCGCTGACCCGTTGTGACTGTTGGGATGTGGACTTGTCTCTCTACGCATCAGTTCTGTCATCTGTAAATTGCTTACAGTGATCATGTTTTTTCATAGGATTGGCATGAGTTGAAATGAGTTCATACATGTCAGGTACTTAGGGTGGTGCCTGACACTGTGTGTGTGTGTGTGTGTATGTGTGTGTGTGTGTGGTGAATGTGTTAGAGCTTATTATTGCTGTGACTGTTGTGGGTGGTAACCTTTGAGAGACAGTTTTAATAGGAGATTGTGGGCAAATGTCAGATTTGATAAATTATATCTGGACTTCACCTCATACCTTGTCCCAAATGACAATGACACAGTGCCACGAAATTCATGTTTCCCGTTTTAGCTGCTCAGTTGTCGGGGATACACTCTCACCCTGGAGAACATCAGCCCCTGTACCACAGTGGTGGCATGAGACCTTCTCCTTATTTCCACAGTGTCCTCTGTTGTCCTACACCTGTCAGGTTGTGAGACCCAATGCTGCAGAGACTGCACACGTGGTAGGGAAAGGGAAAATGAGCCAGGAGACGGGGAGGGGTGCAAGGAGGGGAGGAGAGGGGAACTGGCTCATTGCATCCCCACAAGGCACTCTCTGGATTACAGACCTTCCTGAAGCAGCAGTCAGGAGGACCCCACAAACATCCTGGACACAAGCAGCAGCCAGGGGTGGAAGTCCTGGGAATCATTCCTGTGGGCTGTGCTGGTGTTTGGCCACTGGGTGTCACTCTTAGCCCATGTTTGTTTGGTGTCAGGTTTCTGAAGATGGTCCATCATTTGCTGAAGTCTCCATCCTCTTCCTACCTGTTCCCCCACTGTCTGGTATACTACTCCCTAGTGTGTGTGTGTGTGTGTGTGTGTGTGTGTGTGTGTGTGTGTGTGTGTATGTATGTGTTAATTAATTAATTTATCAATCAAAGCTGTTTTTTTCGGAGTCAGATTTGCTGTCTGACACGTGGGAAAGGGATTGTGCTTGTCCACAGGAGCAGATATGTGGTTTTCCTCCTTTAAAGCACAGATTTCAATACCAGCTCCCCAGTTCACAGCAACAGCAGCTGGAAGACAAGTTCTTATGACTGGCAGGCATTCCAGTCCGTCTTTGCATTTGGCCAGAGCGGCTTCAGGGATCTCAGAGCTTTTGAGAATGACAGAACTCCACATCCTTCCTTTAAAAAATAATATGATTTTGTTTTTAAATCGACCTCTGTGTGTGTGTGTGTGTTTTAAAGAAACATATCTTTAGATCTAACTGAAGACGCCTTTTCCCTTCCCACTCTCATCCTCTGGTCAGATCCCCACCCCAGAGGCAAACTCTATTTGAAGGTGATACATATGTTTCCATTCCTTAGTCTGAGACATTTTAAAATTAGGCATTTGTTCATAAGCAAGCATTCTTTGGTTCTGTGTAATTAAAAGTTTATATAAAATTATTTTTTTCCTGTAGCTGGCTTTTTTCTCAAATGACTTTGTAAATTTAGGATGTATTCCCATTGTAATAGATATAGTTCATTTTAATACTGTTACTTAAAGGAAATTTATATACTTAAATGCCTAAATTTAAAAATAAATTTAAATAAAGATTGTCCGGCCAGTGTGGCTCAGTGGTTGAGTGTCAACCCATTAACCAAGAGGTCCCTGGTTCAAATCCTAGTCAGAGCACATGCCTGGGTTGTGGGCTCAATCCCAGTAGGGGGCGTGCAGGAGGCAGATGATTGATATTTCTCATCAATGGTTCCACCTCTCTATCTCTCGCTCTAAAAAAATCAATGAAAGCTCCTCTCATCCCCCTCCATGCTGGAAACCACTCTTAGAGTTTGCCTACCTTCTTGGCCTCTCCAAATACCTGGGCCTCAGGTCATAAGCAGATCAGCCATGAGGCAGTGGATGCTGAGACAGGAGCCCTCAACTTCGGTCTCAGCTTTCCCACTTTCTAGCTGTGTCCTTCTGAACCTTTCTGAATCTTTATCCCCAAATATGGATAAAAGTATCTACATCACAGGGCCGTTAGGAAGGGCAAATGAAATAGTAAATTCAGGAATCCTTTGTAAAATGTAAGAGTTCTACAGAAATTGGGATGGTATAATTCTTTTTATCTCAAATAGGTTTAGTCATAGGTTTCCATCAGATGCTCTTTTGAGAATGAGCATTCTCATAGAGAATCAGAGGCCAGGCCAGAGAGACGGCGCATCAGCAAGTGTCGTGGGAAGAACCCTGGGCCAGGTGTCAGGACACAGCTTTAATGCCAGTTCTGCACTAATTAGTGTGTGGCCTTGAGCAGTTCATGTTAGCTGCTGGTTTCCTCATCACTGGCTTTCAGACGGCACCTATCTGAGCCATGGGGACAAAGGGTAGGTGCTTCATAGGGCAGATGTGTATCTTAAATGACATAACAGTGTCCAATTGATAATAAGCAACCCCAAATTATTGGCTGTTATGAACTCTTAGGATTCCAGGTTATTTCTGTTTAAAATTGGATTCTGCGGTTAAAAAAACAACTTTATAAGTACAACATCTTAGCAAGTGTTCAGATAGATACTGGATTGAACACTTTCTAAGGCACCTCTAGTTTTCAAATTCTTTGAGTCTAAGACAAATCTCTAATAAGCGAGTTTGTTTTATAAGACAGGGTGAATATAAAAATCCTTATTATTTATAACTAGTGGCCTGGTGCACAAAATTCGTGCACATTAAAAGGGAATTAATTAGAGGAAATATTTTAATATTGCTATTTGCCCTTTCTCTATAATAGAAGTGTCAGAGATGAAAGAAAATTAGTAAAATGTATATGAAAATAATATATAAATTTATTAATAAATAAACAATAACAGCGTCATGTCCCTGGACAATGCCGGGTGGGGGGCGCAGCCTCATGTCCCCCGGCCTCGCTGCACATGCAGCCCCACTCACCCGCGCCTTCCACGTATGCAGCCTCCTGCTGATCGGTCGTTACAGCATGAGAGCATCACAACCATTTGCATATTAGCCTTTTATTATATAAGATTATTTCTTCCAGCCCCCGGCCCTTTTTCTACCCACTTCTACTCTTTAGCATTTTATTTCTCTCTCGATGCTACGTGACACTGTTGTTCTGTGCCACGGAATCTGATGTTAGCAGTTGGAAAAGGTCCCTTCTGACCATAGCCATGCTTTCTTCATTGTCCCTGTAGATCAGTGATGGCGAACCTTTTGAGCTCGGCATGTCAGCATTTTGAAACACCCTAACTTAACTCTGGTGCCGTGTCACATATAGAAATTTTTTGATATTTGCAGCCATAGTAAAACAAAGACTTATATTTTTGATATTTATTTTATATATTTAAATGCCATTTAGCAAAGAAAAATCAACCCAAAAAATGAGTTCGTGTGTCACCTCTGACACACGTGTCATAGATTCACCATCACTGCTCTAGATTGTGTCACCTGTCCCTAGCGTTTTCTTACAATAACCTAACAAAGAAACTTCTTTTAATGAAGAACTCCTTTCCAACCCTTACAATCAGGAAAACCAATTCCTGTTTCTGCCATTAAAAATAGGCACCACATGGTCTTGAAGAAAGGGAAGGAGTCGAGAGAAGGGCTTTGTTTTTCTTGGGGGATGGAGTTTTAACAGCCTTCTTCTCAGCCATAAATTAATACACTGTACAACAGCGAGGCAGAGTCTGATTTTAGCTGTGGCACATGGGTGATGGCTTCTCATGTCCTTCATTACATCCTCACAGAGAGGGAGAAGGAGTCATGCCTGGAACCTCTCACTGATCTGTGTCCATGTCTTTTGTCTCAATACAGGAGCAAGAACTCCGCCTTTTTCAGTGATGAGGAGAGATGCTCTCTGGGAGTCCTGGGAAGTGACGGGAAAGCTGAGAGCACCAGCTTCGTTCACGCGCTTGCTCAAACTGACATAACGTCTGTCTACCGGCTTAGTGAGTGTCTGCTCCTCCAACCCCTGGGAAAGCCCAGGCTCCTCAAGATTAAGAGAATGTTTCCAACCAGGAATAGAGTATCTTTAAATGCTAATCCCACCCAGGAATTTGGGGCTGTGGTTACTATTCAGTTGATGACTTGCATAGTATTTGATTAGCAGCACTTTCACTTGAGATTTCAGGCAGTTCTGGATTTGGTGGGACTTGTTGCCTAGAAACAGTGAGACATGTTGACATCAACTCAACTATCACTTGGGAGGTCAGCCATATTGAGCCTTCCATTCTAATCCTGGAGAAGAAAGACTCCCCAAGTTGTGGCTGTGGTCCCTCCTTTTAGGGCTGAAGCAAGTCTAGGTCCCCAACGGTAAAGGTGGGGGCATAGAATGTTACAATTGGAAGGACCCTAAAAACATGACTTTTCTTCCAGTTTCACAAATTGAGAAACAGAGGCCCAAATGAATTAGTGCCTGAGCCAGGAAAAGAACTGCCTACACCCATTTTCTAGTCAACACAATCCCTACCTTCACACTGACCCTGACACAAATGACATTGGACTGTTGGGTACATTAGACTTGGGTGGGTGAGGGGTCTCAGTGCCTAGCACAGCTTTCAGCAGTGTCAGGTGATTGACAGGGTGAATGAATGACACGCCCTTCCCTGCCTTTGGAGAGGGCCTGTTGCTCTGTGTCAGGAAGTCCATTCTCCCATGGACAGTGGTTTGAGGAAGGATTCTTGTTTCTCCCAGCTCTTCAGCGATGGTGATGTTGTGTCCACTCTCATGTGGCAAGATTAGTGGCGGCATGTTTCATGGGTACAGCCAGAGATTCTGCAGGAGGGACCCTTAGGTCAGCCCCCAGAGCAGAGGTGGGAGCTGGAATCTTTCTCTAGCAGGGGAGGAGCACCTGGCTCTACAGTAGCTCCAGCCCTGCCGTCACACTGTCCACCAGGCTGTCAGGATTCTGAAACTGTGGGTGCTGCCTGGTAGGTGGGGGCTGAGATCTGAAAAATTAAGGACTACTTGGGGTGTGTCATGGGGCAGGGTGGCCACAGACTTGGAGCTAAGGTATCTGCCAACCATTGATCTCTCCCATTGGTTGGGAGAGATCCAGGAGCAGGTTCCAGGCAGCCCATTGCCTCTTATCTAAAGACCAGGAGTGCAGCTCAGCTGGACACAGAGCTGTGCCTTGTGGCTGTGCCGGCTGCTCCTGGCACCAAGGCAGCCAGCAGAGGGAACATCCTCTTGGTAAATTCCATTCCCCGAGGCCTATGCCCAGGGAAGAAGTGCCTCCTGCAATTCTTCTTCTAGAGGAGCACCTTTGGAGGCTCAAGCACTGTTTGTGCTCTCCATGGTCCTGGCCTGGAGAGAAATGGCTGTGTCCTCCAAGTCACTGAGGACTGGGCGCATGAACACCTAGCTCTCCTGTGTTTGCCTATGGGGCCTCCTCCCCCTCAGGGGTTGCAGATCTCAAGTATCTGCAATGACACTCGCAGAGAAAGCCATCCCCGGAGAATAGGAGTCTGAGGCTTGACTTGGTGAGGGGCCTGACGTCCTCAAGTTCACTGGAGAGCCCCGAGCGGGCTGCTGCTTCCCTGCCAGGAAGAGGCAGAATCTTCCTGGAGCAGCCCCTGTCTGCGGAGCGCGTCTGGCCTTTGCCTCCACAGCTCCCTAGCGGCTGCTCTAGTCAAGAGGGTTCGCTTCTCTGCTGCCAAACTCACAAGGCCGTCTTGCTTCTCACCTAGTCTTGTTTCACTTTTGTGACATTAAGTGGTGGCACCATAAGGCACCCGCGTCTCCGTGTCTACTTTCCTCTCTGTGCCTTCTCAGTCTCCTTCTGCCAACTTTTCTCCTGCCCGATCTATTGAATTCTCTGTCTAGAGCTTTTCCACGTACTGCAAACTCAAAGTGTCTGAAACAGGGCCGAAGACTGTGCTTTCATCTACATCGCCCCTCTTCCCCCACCCCGAGACCACCACCCTCCGATGCACCTTCACTCTCTTTTCTTCATTAGTCACATTTGGTCACCGCGTCCAGTCAAAACACACCATACACACTAAATCAGTGTCTGTTGAGCGGCCGGGTGATGAATGAAAGAGGAAGGAAGAAGGGGGGATCTGGGATACACGGGAACAGGAGGCGATGCCATGTGCCGCAAAGTGAGCTGCACTTGGGGGTCTGTTCATGGCTCTGTCGTAAAACGGCTGAGCGATTTGGGGCTTCGGAGTTCATCGTCCCCCACCCCCACACCTCTGGGCATAGAGCTGATGTGTTCAGCTTTTCTTCTCTGCCTCTGGGTCTCATTTCCAACTCAGTTCCCAGCTGTAAAGCGAGTGGGTTAAGTAAGATCATATTTAGGTTTTAGCCACTCTAAACTGACGATGAAGGAGAGAATTCTGCCCAGTTCCTTAAAGATGCTGATGGTCTGAAGCTCAAGTACAAAGTCCCCAGACTGTCTGGGGTACACCAGCAGGCACAGGCGTGGTGGCCCGCGAGGACCTAACCCCGGTCTGTCCTTCATCTCTATCCAGGTGGGTTCGAGTCCATCCAGAATCTTCCAAACGATCTGAGCGGTGAGTAGAGATCATGCTGACCCTGATGGCCAGTTCCTCGGGACAGCACCCTGTCCACTTGCCAAGCACCGGCCACTGTAGTTGCAGAGGCTTGGCGTCGCTCAACTCTGCTGTCCCTTACAGCGTCCCAGCCTGACGGCTTCCAGGAGGCCCGGCCTGGGGGGGCCTGGGAGGAGCAGCAGGCTTCGGGCTCCGGACGGTCCAGCAGCTCTGAGGACTGCAGCCTGGAGGAGCTCCTCTCCGCCGCCTCAGACAGCTATCACCTGCCGGAGCCAGACGACCTGGATGACCCGGAGCTGCTCATGGACCTGAACTCCGGTCAGGAGGAGGAGGAGGCCGAGACCTTCGCCCCCATCTTGGCTTTCCTGGATCACCAGGGTTACGCTGACCACTTGAAGAGCCTCTATGATTTCTCCTTCTCTTTCCTCACGTCTTCCTTTTATAGCTTCTCCGAGGAGGACGAGCTGGTGGTCTACCTGGAGGCCTCCAGGAAGTGGGCCAAGCGGAGCCACATGACCTGGGCCCATGCCCGGCTCTGCTTCCTCCTGGGCCGGCTGAGCGTCAGGAAGGTCAAGCTCTCCCAGGCCAGGGTGTACTTCGAGGAGGCCATCCGCATTCTCAACGGGGCATTTGAGGACCTGTCCTTGGTGGCTGCTCTGTACATCAACGTGGCTGCCATCTACCTGCGGCAGAGGCTAAGGCACAAAGGCTCGGCCCTGCTGGAAAAGGCAGGGGCCCTGCTGGCCTGCCTGCCCGACCGGGAGTCCAGTGCCAAGAACGAGCTCGATGTGGTGGCCTACGTGCTACGCCAGGGCATTGCATCGGGCAGCTGCCCCCTGGAGGCCCGGGCCTGCTTCCTGGCCATCCGATTGCTCCTAAGCCTCGGCCGGCATGAGGAGGTTCTGCCCTTCGCGGAACGGCTGCAGCTTCTCTCTGGACACCCTCCCGCCTCGGATGCTGTGGCCACCATCCTGAGTTTTCTGTATGATAAGAAATACCTTCCGCATCTTGCAGTGGCCTCTGTCCGGCAACGTGGTCCCCAGAGTGCCCAAGGGATGTCCCTTCCGGTTTGGCAGGTCCACCTGGCCCTGCAGAATGCCACCAAGCTCCTCCGCGTTCCCTCCACAAGCTGGAATGAAGTTTCCCCCCTGGCCTGTCCGGCGCTCAGGCAGGCGCTGGCCGCTTGTGAGGAGCAGGCAGATCGGCGCACCCAGAGGGCCCTGTGTCTCATCCTGTCCAGAGTGTACCTCCAACACAGGTCTCCTGATGGTGCCATCTACTACCTGAGCCAAGCCTTGGTGCTAGGGCAGCTGCTGGGGGAGCAGGAAGCCTTCGAGTCTGCCCTCTGCCTGGCATGGGCCTATCTCTTAGCCAGCCAGGTGAAGAAGGCTTTGGACATCCTCTACCCACTCCTACACTCCCTGAAGGAGACAGAGAATGCTATCCAAAAGGGGGTAGTCCAGAACCTTCTGGGACTTGCACTTCAAGGTGAAGGCCGGGTGAACAGGGCAGCCAAGAGCTATCTCCGGGCCTTGAACGGGGCCCAGGAGGTGGGGGATGTGCGTAACCAGGCAGTGACTTTGGCTAATCTTGGCCATCTCTCCCTTAAATCTTGGGCCCAGCAGCCAGCCAGAGACTATTTCCTGCAGGCCGTCCGACTCTATTGTCAACTCCAGGCCAGTGTGGAGACAGACATGGAATTAGTACAGGTGCTTCTCTGGTTGGCCCAAGTCCTGGTGTGTGGATGCCAGCTGGCCAGTGGGCGCCTTTGTTATGAAATGGCCTTGCTGTTTGGCTTAAGGCATCGGCACCTAAAGAGTGAGTATGTCCCCTGCTGCTGGGCAGCTTGAGAGCAAAGTGTTAGAGCACGTTTTGCCCTTTTCCTGTCTCAGGTCATCTCATTCATGTCCCTGCTTTATGTTCAGGTCAGCTTCAGGTCACCAAATCCCTCTGCCATTTCTACAGCTCTGTGTCCCCAAACCCTGAGGCATGCATCACCTACCACGAGCACTGGCTGGCCCTGGCTCAGCGACTCAGGGACCGGGAGATGGAGGGGCAGCTGCTGGAGTCCCTCGGGCAGCTGTATCGGAACCTAAACACGGCCAGGTGAGTCTGGGCTTAGGGGAAAGTCCTAGAAACATCCTTTTTCCTTAAGGAGAAACACTGTTCTCTCCTGCAAAGTGTCAAGTCCAATCCCCATGGTATGTTATAGCATCAAGGAAAAGAGCCTGGGCTTTGCAGCTTCAGTGCAAGCCCAGTGTCATCATCACTTACCAGCTCTGTGGCTTTGGACCAGTTATTTAATTTTCCAAGTTTCAGCTTCCTCCTCAGTTGAAGAAGGACAGTGGCACCCATGCTATAGTATTTTTGTGAGGAATAGTGAGTTAATGCACATGGACCACTTGGAACAGTGCTTGATATCTAGAAAGGGCTCGGGAATGTCGCCTCTGTTACAGTTACTTGTGTTTCCATAACAACCCATCACCTGCCCATGGCTGAGGATGCGTAATGAGGAGAGGTGGCTGTTAGGAACCCAGGGCTCCCTCACCTGAAACAGCTGGTACTAGAGAAAGGACGCAAAGTAAATACATTCACTGAAAGTAAATACATTACCTTTTTCAAAGTAAAGAAAGTTGTCTGGACCCTTACCTTTAAAATTAAACTGGAAATTATAAAATTAAGTTTATTTTCACTTTTTAGTTCAAAATACCTGGGCTATAACTACAACTAGGCACTAATTCCTGGAATAAACAAAAGAAGTATTGACTATAGCTTAATTGTGTTGTCAAAATTGTGTAATAGTACAATGAAACACCCTTTGTTTTGTGTGTTTTTTCCAGCAATCTCTTAAAAAGCTTTATTTTTGCAAAAATATACCAAAACTATTTTACCCAAAGGCTTCTTTTAACCCTTTGGTATTTAAAGTATTCTCAAGGCGTCCGCCCCTCCTGCTGGTTTTCTCTTGCCTGTCTCCTCACTGGTCTAATCTACTTCATTCTCATTTGTCAGGGCCTGTGGCCTGCAGCTCTGCTCTCTAACAAGCCTTTAATTCACTCTATTAAGTTCCACATGGTTTGCAAGACACTCAATTGCATTTTGCAACAGATTAGCATTGTAGCATTGAATTCATAATTGTGAATGACCTCTAAAATAGAGCAGAGATAATTGCTAGTGTTGCGCAGAGAGAGGTGGCTGAGGAGAAGCTAATTAAATTATAATTTTTTTGCTTTTCTAGGCTACACGATAGGCAATCTGGTAACCTTAGGCACTTGGATAATCAAATCATAAATAATAAGATAAGGATCTCTCTCTCTCTCTCTCTCTCTCTCTCTCTCTCCCTCTCTCTCTCTCCCCCCCTCCCCCCCCCCCCCACCCGCTCTTTCTGCCGTCACTCTTTCCCTCACCCTTTCTCTCTCTCATAAGAATCAGGAGTCCTGCAATCTCCCTTTACCTATGCCTCAGTCCCAGGAAGGGGACAGATTCTTAAGGTTGTGGGCTTTCTTTAGAGGACCTTTTAGATCAGAGACCTAAGCTTTTGGGGTTTTGAAAACTCTGTGCTAGGTTCAGAAGGTCATGGTGTGGGGACCATAAGCTCCATGTGTGCAGACATGTCGAGCAGAGAAGTTGGCACAGAGAAACATACAATCCATATCTGTGTGGGTCAGCTGAGTGGTAATTACAGTAGTCTCCCGTTACCCCCGGTTTTGCTTTCTGCAGTTTCAATGAACCGTGGTCAACTGTAGTCCTAATATGTTCAGTGGAAAAGTCCAGAAATGAACTGCATGCTGTTCTGAGTAGCATGACATCTCTCTCTGTACTCCTCCACCCTTTCTGGGACTTGAATCACACTTGTCCAGTGTGTCCATGCTGTACATGCTACCTGCCCATTAGTCACTTAGTGGTCCTCCTGGTTCTCAGATCGACTGTAGAGGCATCACAGTGCTTGTACTCTAGTAATCCTTATTTTACTTCATAATGTCCCCAAGGCAGAACAGTAGTATGCTGGCAATCTGGATATGCTAAAGAGAAGCCGTAAGTGTTTCTTTTAATTGAAAAGGTGAATATGTATAGCACAAAACAGTGCATAAATAGGGATCGATACTATCCATCATTTCAGGTATTCATTGGGGGTCTTGGAACAGGGGGACTACTGTAGTTATTTAGTGCAGTAATCTACTAGTTCTAGCTCTTACATTTAAGTCAATCAGTCATTTTGGGATCATTTTTTAAATATGGTTTGAGGTAGGGTCCAGTTTCATTCTTTTGCGTGGCTATTCAGTTGTCCAAGTACCACTTGTTGTTGAAAATTTATTTTTCCACATTGAATGTTTTGGGACCCTTGTTGACCATCAATTGACTATAAAAATAAGTGTTTATTTCTGGACTCTCAGTTCTATTCTATTGATCAATATGTCTAGCTTATGCCAGACTATACCATTGTGTTTATTATAGCTTTGTGGTAACTTTTAAATTGGGAAGTGCGTTCACCAAACATGTTTCTCAAGATTGTTTTGGCTATTTGGGTCCCTTGCCTTTCCATATGAAATTTTGCATCTTTTCAGTTTCTGCAAAGAAGCCAGCTGAGATTTTGATAGGGAGAATGTTGCATCTGTAGATCAATTTGGGTGATATTGTCATCTTAACAACATCCTGTCTTCGACTTCATGAACATGGGTGTCTTTCCATTTACTTAGATCTCCTTTAATCCCTTTCTAGTGTGTTGTAGTTTCTAGAATATACATCTTTCACTTCTTTTGTTAAATGTATTCTGAGTAGTTTTTGATGCCTCTATAAATGCAGTTGTCTTCTTAATTTCACTTTCAGATTGTTCATTGGCGTTTATAGAAATACAGTAGATTTTTGCATGTTAATATTGTATCCTGCAACTGTTTATTAGTTCTAATAGTGTGTGTGTGTAGTCCTTATAGTTTTCTATATATAAGATCATGTCACATGCATGTATAGCTTTACTTCTTCCTTTCCTATCTAGATGTCTTTTATTTCATTTTTTGTCTTATGACCTTAGATAGAATCTTCAATACAATGTTTAATAAAGGTGGCAAGAGTAGAAATTCTTGTTGTGTACCTGATATTAAGGAGAAAGCTTTCAGACTTAAAGCTTTCACCATTAAGTATAAAATTAACTGTGAATGTTTCATAAATTCTCTTTATTAGGTTGAGGAATTTCCATTCTATTCTTAGTTCTTTGAATAGAATAATAATTTTTATTATTAAAGAGTTATTTTTTTCAAATGCTTTTAATGCACCTATTGAACTTACCATGTGGGTTTTTCTTTTATTCTAGTAAAAAGGGTATTGAGTTGATTAATTTTACTATGTGGAACTGATCTTGCCATCCTGCGATAAATCCCACTTGATTATGGAGTATAATCCTCTTTATATGCTGCTGGATTCAATTTCCTACTATAGGTGGAATATTTTTACATCTATATTCATAAGAGATATTGATCTGTATTTTTCTTTTCTTGTGATATTGTCTGGTTTTGCTATTAGAGTAACACTGGCCTCAACATGTGCTGGGAAATGTTTCCTCCACTTCTATTTTTTGAAAGAGTTTGTGAAGGAAAAAAAAGAAAAAAAAAAAGAAAGGGTTTGTGAAGGATTAGTGTTAATTCTTCTTTAAATGTTTGGTAGAATTCACCAGTGAAGCCATGTGGGCTTGGGCTTTTTATTGTAAGGGTTGTTTTGTTCTTTTTTAAATTAATAATTTAATCTTTTTGGTTGTTATAGGTCTATTTAGATGGTCTATTTCTTCTTAAACAGTTTGATAGTTTTTATTTTAGGAATGTGTCCACTTACCTAGATTGTTTAATATGTTGGAGTACAACTGTTTATAGTATTCCCTTACCATCCTTTTTATTTCTGTAGTTATTTCTGGTAGTAGCAATGTCTCCACTTTAATTCCTAGCTTTTCTCTTACTTTTCTTGATTAGATTAACTAAAGATTTGACTCAAATCTTTTAAAAAAAGAACCAATTATTTTATTTTGTTGATTTTCTCTATTTTTTTTATTCTCTGTATTATTTGTATCTGATTTAATATTTATTATTTTCTTCGTCCTGCTTGCTTTGGGTTTACTTTGCTTTTCTTTTTCAAGTGTCTTAAGGTGGAATGTTAGGTTACTGATTTGAGATTTTTATTCTTTTTTAATATAAATATTTACAGCTATAAATTTCTCTCTGAGCACTGCTTTCATTCCACTCACTCCAGTTTTGATATGTGGTGTTTTTCTTTTCATTCATCTAAAAGTATTTTCTAATATCGCTATTTTCCTGGTTGTTACCTTGGGGATTATAATTAACATCTTCATTTATAACAATCTTATACGTTTCCTGGACATGCACGCAGTTTTGCACATTCAGGTGGTCTTTTAGATTGCTGGGAATATGCTGGAGCTTTTCAATGCCTTCTATGGACAGCTCATTCCCCAACTTTTCCTTTTGTTTGTTATCTTATTTTCAGCTTCTTCTTTGCTCCAGATGTTTTCACCATCTCAGGCAGCAGCGTTGTTAAACAATTGCTGCACATCTTTTTGGACAAACACCCCAGGGAAGGGGTTATCTACAATGAGTGAGCTCTGAGTCAGGTTGATTAAAAACAAGCCCTGTGAGTGAAGGCTTTCAGGGAACTTCCAGACTTGTCAGATAGTGACAGTTCCCTGGGGACAGAGTATGGGGAATTCCAAACTCACTGTGTCCCTTCCAGTGGCTGCAAGAGGTTACTGGTTTTCCCAGCTACTGTGATTGCCAAGTTAAAAACCAGCCTTTGGTTTTCAGGCTGCCACAGAGCTATAGAGAGAGATGCTTCTAGACTCACTATTCTTAACACGATTCAGCTGTTTTTCTTGACTGAACTCTCTTCAAATTGTCGCAAACCTTCGGTTAACTTCCAGAGTTCTGAAAAAATGGATTGTGACAATTTTTGCCTGTGTTCTCTTTGGTTTTTACGGGGGAGTGGATTTTTGGAGATCTTTACTCAATTGTTCTGGAATATGATCCTGATTAGGCTTTTTTAAAATCCTAACATTCTATAACTCTAAGATTCTGGATTTCTATTTGTATAATTGGGAGGAAATAAATATCTACTCTGCTTTACCTTCCATGAGTGATACTAAGAGGAAGACCGTGAGGTACCTTAAGTGACAGGAGAAATCTCAGCAAACATAAGGTCATCATCCCTTTATAGAAGGCCCAGGTCATCAAGGAGAACGTTCTGAGGCTGTGTTTATTTAACAGGGATAAATCACCCACTTCTGTAGAGCACTCAAGGAAAAAAGAGAACAAAGACCAGTTAACAGACATAGAAAAACAAGTGTTTGCATGCACCCAGGGGTGATTACTGTAAGTTAGCGCTAAGCTTCCTGGTGGCGGAGGTAAAAGGGGAAAGCCATACGTGGTTCACACTGCCTGATGAAAGAACAGAAGCAAATATATCTGTTGGAGCAATTTTTTCTTGGCACTGATTTCTAGGGGGAATTTATTAAGTGAGTTTTGATGTAATGGACACATTTTTTTTTCAACTGAACTTCCCGCAGGGATTTCCATTTCACAAAACTCAGGGCCACCGCAGGCAAAAGCAAACAGTGCTCACAGGTGAGATGGTGGGCTCTGCAAGGCTAGGTTTGGAGAGGAAGGAAGGAACACCAACAGCGAAGGGTCAGGGAAGACTTCATGAAGCTCATAGCATGTGAGGATGCCCCTGAGGGAGAAGTAAGATTTTGAAGGTGAGAAAGGGTAAAAGAATGGAATTTGGGGTAGAAGGAGTAGCAGGAGCAATGGAAACGTGGGGAAGGTGAGGGCACATTTGAATGTTACAGTGCAGTGGAAAGATGGATGGACCATGGGTCAGTAATAACAATGATAGCTAATATTTAAATATTTATCAAGTGCTTACTCTGAGCACTCTCATTTTATTGTTCCATTTAAACTTACAACAATCCTCCGAGGCAGGTTTAAAAGACAGTTTAATGTTCATCTGGATATGGGTACGAACGGAGAGAGGGGACTCTAGTCTGTCCCCCAGGAGGGGATGTGGATGGAGTTGGGGGGTGGGCATTTGCAGGGATGGGCGTGTGCCCAGTGAGCATCCATTGTGAAAGTGGTTGGGGTTAGGGTCGTCACAGTCACAGAAAGCATGTAGTGAGGTGCACCGTTTACTGAGCAATGTGTAATCCCAGGATACCGTACGAGGTAGAAAGAGCTGTAGAAATTGAGGGCTAATGAAGCCTGGCTTGCAGCTGTGATGGTTCTGATAGAGTCAGTCTGAGGAAGTTCTGGGAGTCTGTGTGTTTAATAAGCTCCCTAGAGAATGCTGAATCCCCTGGGCTGTGAATCAGGCTGTGAGGAATGTGGGTGTTACAGGACTAGTTCAGGGCTGGGACTCAGAAGAAGGGAGTTCTGGCCTTGAGTCTTCCCCTAACGTGCTGTGCATCCTTGCACAGTCACTTACCATTTCATATCTCTATGAAATAAGGGGGTTGGATTAGGTCAATAAGTCTCAACCCAAGCTATACAATGCAGGCAGTGTGGGAGGGCTTTGGCAGAGTGTTGCTGCCTGAGCCACACTCCCCGAGTGTCCCAGGGTGCCATGGCATGCAGCACAATGAGGTGGGTTTGCCTGTGTACGTATGTTTAAAAAGCTTCCAGGATATTCCAATTGCTGCTGGAGTTGAGAACTACCATCTAGATCAGTGGTTCTCAACCTTGGCTGCACATTAGAATCACCTGGGAATCTTTTTAAAATCCTGATTTCTGGGCCTCATCCTCCAGAAGTTCTGTTTCTTTGCTATGGGGTGAGGCCACAACATTAGTAACAAAGAAACAGAATTTCCGGAGGATGAGGCCCAGAAATCAGGATTTTAAAAAGATTCCCAGGTGATTCTAATGTGCAGCCGAGGTTGAGAACCAGATGCTGCCCAGTGCTCCTTCTTGTTCTAGAATGTCAAATCTGTGCAACATTACATTAGCTGTGCCTCCTTTCTTCATTAATCCCGGTCATGAGGGAAGAGTATCCTACATAAGGCAGTTTTTTCCAGATATTTAAAGAGCACTCCATTAAACCTGAACCTTTTAAAACTTCCACTCTTCTTTGGTCCTTCTTCTTAAAACACCAAAATTTTTTGATGATTTAAAGTTACCATTATGGTCATTCATTTGTGCATTTATACAATAGGTAGGCCTTTGGCATCTGCTGTGTGTTAAGTGCTTATGGAAAAAATGTTCAAGTGCTGTAGAAAGATAGATGGACTATGGGTCAGTAATAACAATGATAACTAACATTTAAATATTTTATCAAGTGCTTACTCTGAGCATTCTTGTTTTATTATTACATTAAACCTTGCAACAATCCTCCGAGGCAGGTACAATTACATCCCCATTACAGATGGGGAAAACAAGGCACAGAGAAGTCCTGGACTTTCTTACAGCCAGTTAAGGCAGAGCCTGATTCAAATCACCCCAGACCTTCCTGTGTGACCTGAAACGATGTTGTTCCCCCGCCCCCTGAGAGCCTCAGTTTCTCCCTGTGCTAAGGGACTCTGAGGCCCTTTGGAGCCCTCCCACCTATGAGTCCCTGTTTGCCCCCAGGTCCCTCAGGAGGTCCCTGACCTGCATCAAGGAGAGCCTGCGGATCTTCATCGACCTGGGCGAGGAGGACAGGGCTGCCGAGGCCTGGCTCGGGGCTGGGCGTCTCTACTACCTCATGCAGGAGGACGAGCTGGTGGAGCTGTACTTGCAGGTGGGCCTCCTGCAGAGCTCATCTGCCGACTTGGGCCAGCTGGGGAGGCCGCTGCACCCTCCAGAGGGACCATCAGGAGCTGGAGAGAGGTGATGGCCTCTCCTTGGAGGGGAAGTCAACACTGGGCTGCTCCCTGCACACAGGTGGGAGCCAGGGCAGTCTGGCAGGCTGGCAAAGGGCCAGTCCCGAGTCCATATATACATGGAAGCTTCCAAAGAATATGGTGGGAGACTCCCTCACCGGAATGCCAAGCACGTCCGTCTTTCCAAAGCTTGACACACACCTTGCCTTCAGGGCTGTGCTGCAATATGAGGCGAGGTTGATGTGTGTGGAGTGTTAACATTATTGTTCTCAAACTGTGTGGCCTTGGACTTGCTACATGAGCTCTCTAGGATTCAGTTTCTTCATGGGTGAACCCAGTCTCTATTAAGGATTAGGTATATCACTTGTATAGTAAATGCATATGCATAGTAAGCAGTTACTAAGTCTTGGGGTTCAATAAATGTTTAATAAGTGGTATTTCATTATTATTACTATTGTCCGCAAATACTGACATCATGATAGTATGTAAGATTTGTTTCATCTAAAATATGCTCATTATCTTTGCTTCCTTCCCATTTCTTATTTTCTTCCTTTTTATTCCCCCCTACGCCATTAGTTAAACTCACATAAACTCACTCGCACTGGGACTGAAGGTTGTGTAATATTGATTGAATGCACAGGAGACTTTGGTAAACACATCACAGGCATGATGTAGATGAATCCTCATTACAAATGCAGCAGGAGTTTCTATTGAAATTCCCATTTTACCGATGAGGCTCACTGAGGCTGAGTAACTTGCTCAAGATGAGACATGTAGTAAGTGGTGGAAGTGGCCTCCCGGCTGTGTGAAGTGAAGCTTTCACTCTCAGACTCCATCCTGCTTTGGCGTTTTCGAGCTGGAAGGATTTTCAGAGCAGGTAATTCACTCTTCGGGAGACGGAGGCCCAGAGGAAGCTGTTCGGGTTGGCAGCGGAGCCTCTGACTCCAGGATTCCGTCTCACCGCCCCTCTCTGTGTAGCTGCATGTGCAGTGACAGTAACTGTGGGGTCCTTCCCCAGCGAGAACTGGTCCCAGGCCCACCCAACCCCAGGCTGCCATCTGCCTTGGACTTCTGCAGGTCATTGCCACGGAAGTGAACCCTCTGTCTGGGCTGAGCTGCCGCAGCTGCGCTGTCCTGTGTTCTTCACTCTTCACCTTCCATGCCACGTTCTGCTTTGATGCAGTATGGACTAGCTTGCCAGAGAGAAAGAGGTCATGGAGGCTAGGAGAAGGGTGTTGGGCTGGAAGACACTAGCATTTGTTTGCCACTAACCACAGACGTGAATGTGGAGACGTTTCTTAATATTTCTGAGCCTCAGTTTCTCCATCTGGAAAGTGCAGGTGTTGGATGAAATCACTGCTTCCCAAAGTTCAGTCATTCATACAAACAGCTCACGGGTTAGCCGTATCCATGTACTCTTTATATCACTATATACTCATTTTTTTCTGATTTAACTTCAAGTTGACTTAGCGTTTTATACTAAACAATGCTATCTGAAATCACAGGTTTTGATGTAATAGTCTTTTTTTCTTAAAACACATTAAAATAAATACTTGTATATTAAAACATAAAATGTTATGTGTACTGCTGAAAATTATTCTAGGGCTATATGATGTAATCTCTCATACAATGATAGGAAAATGCTGGGCTAGAGAATCTCCAAGTCTTCCTAGCAGCTCTATGAGTGTGGAGGACAATTTGGGATTCTGGGACGCCGCAGAGGGTTAAGCTGGGTGGTCAGGCTCTCACTCCTGCCAGTCCTGTGGACGCTTGAAGCCCTTCACTCTGCCTTTGACAGTTGTCTCTGTTGCACCCAGGCAGCCATCCAGAAAGCGCTGAAGCCAGAAGAGCCCTCCCTGGCCCTCAGGCTCTATGAAGAAGCAGGTGATGTGTTCTTCAATGGGACCCGCCACAGGCATCGAGCGGTGGAATATTACCGGGTAAGTCCCAGGCCGCACAGTGTGCCCGCCAGGTCCTGGCACAAACCTGGGAGAGGCCATGTAGACTTCAGCCTGGACCTGCCTTCCCCTCTTTTGCTGGTATTTCTTTTCCTTCTCTTTGTTGATGTAAAAAAACATCCAAATCTGGAGAGAATTTTTATGAGTTTATTGAGCCAAACTGATAACAATTCCTAGGAAGCAAAATCTCCACAGATTAAGAAAATGTTCCAAAAAATGGCAGTTTTAAGCTTATTTTATACATTAGCATCAAAGGAGGAGGCATGAGGGAATACATGAAATCCACTGATGGGAGATTAAGGGGACAGGAGAAGGCAAAGCAGGGAAATCTCTGGGATTGGATAAAAAGTAAAACAGAGACACATATGTCTTTTACATTGGCGGGTACAGGATAGTTGATAATATTGGCAGCACATGAGATGGTATTGGGGGAATAAGATAACAAGGAGGAGTTCTGTGGTCTTCTAGTTTGTGGATGTGCCCTAGGGGGTCTGGAAAATTACCCTGACATTTCAAACCTATGTTATCCTACAAGCAAAAGGACAATAAACAGACTCACGTAAGGTTAAGATTGACCTTTGCCAAGGAAGCTACAGGCCTAGGATGTGACTACCGCTATGACCCACTTTTAGTGAGGAATTTTTATGTTCAGACCATCCTATGTGGTTACTTTTCGTCTCTGAGTTTGTAAGGCCCATCATGCAGGCCTCCCCTGAGTGTGTAGGATATGTGGCCCCTTTTCCTCCACACCTTGCTCATCCCGTGCCCACATACTTCCTCTCTCTTCAATCTGGCAGGCTCTCAAAGAAGGAGCTGATGAACTCTGTCGTTCTCAGGCTTGGAGAAGAGGCCATAATAATTGCATCTCTCAGGTTCATGGTGCTCACAGTGTGTAGCACACTTATCTGTTTACCGAATGCTCCCAGGCACCACTGGAGGCAGGTGGGAGATGGCTGGTCCATGGAGGAACACATCTGTTTAATATGTTTTTATCAAGTATAACACCAGCTCATCAAACCCATGATTTCACAGACATCGCTGCAAAGAATGAGACAAGATAATAAAAGGGAGTTGATTTAACAAATGATATTAATAAATAAGTGTCTAGATGTTAAGCAGATATGTCAAAAGTCATAATTTTACCACTGACTGAAGTTGTAAACATTGTCTTCTTTGATCCTAAAATCTCATTTATTCAGATATTAATTCATTTGCTTGTTCAGTTGATTAATCACTCATCAAACATTTGTGAGTCACCCATTATGTGCCTGGCACTGAACAGGGAACATGACCCTGACTATTGAGGGGCTCATTGTCTTATGCATTTTTATAGATGAGAAAGGCTCAGAGAGATGACGTGACCTGCCTAACATTCTGTCATAATAAAAATAATAGAAATCACCATTGGTTGGGCACTCTCATCCTACACACATATGTACTTTGTAGGTAGCGCTGTGGGTGCTGAGGGAACACATGGCTGGGAGGTAACTTTCCTGCTCTCAGTTTTCCCAAACTTAGGAGGCCCGATGACCTCTAGTCCTTCCACCTCTAAGATCTGGTCAGAGCAACCAAGAGCCAGGGCCGAGAGAGTGAGCTGAGGAAACCCATGTATGGATGACCAAGTTCCTTAGTTTCAGGTGCTACCATCCCCCACAACCCAGCAATAGAATGTGAGCCTCCTGGAGTATGGTGCACATGGGTCATTCATGGGAGACTAAGATTCCTATGCCTCTCTTTGCAGGCGGGGGCTGTCCCTTTAGCGAGGAGGATGAAGGCCGTGAGAACCGAGCTCCGGATTTTCAATAAGCTGACTGAGCTGCAGATCAGCCTGGAAGGCTACGACAAGGCTCTGGAGTTTGCCACCCTGGCAGCCAGGCTCAGCACAGCCACAGGTAGGTGGTCCTGCACTGAATGGGTGGGGCAGAACTCCCCCCCCCCTGCCCCGCCCCCAAGGAGGTGCAACAAGGCGCCACAGCACAGGCTCTGGAGTCAGACTGCATGGGTTCAGGTTCTAGATCCAACTGCAGGGAGACCTTAGCTAAGTGAGCAGCTGGAGTCTCGAGTTTTTCTTTGGCAAATCAGGATTAAAAGTAGCACCCACCTCGTGCAGTTGTTATGAAGACCAATGATTGTCCACGTAAACCTGCAGCATAGTGCTTGGGACCTAACTTGTCCTGGATAAGTGTGACCTGTGTTGCTCTAATTCTTAGATTATCATGGGTGTTATTTCCCAGCACAGGGCGAAAGGTATTTTATTCTATGCATGGGCATTGCCTTGCAGCAAAGAAACTGTGCCCTAAATGTTTAATTGGTTGATTGTGAGTCAAATGCATAGTTTTCCCCCAAAGAACTGAAATGTAAATGAAGGTCAGAGTCCCATTAACTTAACTCACCCTGTAACCAAAATAGTTTGCATTTGCCACAAAAGTTCCTGGGAAACAACCTAAGTCATTAAAGGAGAAAGAAGGGAGACTAAAAGAAAGATTTTAAAGAGCCCCCACCGCATTTGGAATGCTGGTGCCTGAGGGATAGCAGGTTTGGTCAGAGGAGGGATGAGATGTGGAGGCAGGTGCAGCCTTCCTGAGGATGCCAGAGGAGACTTCTGGGCATGCTCAAGGGCATGGGATATTGATGCTACTGGACATTATTGTGTCTAATTGCAGTTGGAGCTCCCTCTCTCCTCATCCTATCTTTTTCTTTACTGCAAAGAACCCCTGAGGGGCTGTCTGCTGATCTCAGGAGAGGCCTTGGGGGCGCCAGGCAGCTGCCTCTGGGTGCACTCTTTATCCTCCCCTGGGCAGAGCCCAAGGGAGCTGTTTCCCACCCTTTTATGCTTCCCTGTGACTGCATTTGTCCATATCAGAATTATCTCTCCCTTGGATTTTCTATTATAATTTGGGCTTTTGGGTCTTTAAATCTTAAAAGTGATGTTTTTAGATTGCATCAAACAGCCACCTTGCAAATATGCCACTCCCCCCCCCCCCACACCCAAACACCCATTGGAAGCCTTTGTTCTCTTTAAAAGGCCACTTTGTTATTGAAACAACAAACCCACCCAAAACCAAAATAAGATCTAGGCTCCCTAGAGCAGAGGCTCCATAGTGTGGGTTACTGGAGAGCAGGTCTCTGTGGCTTCTGGGAGACCCAGAGATCCAAGCTGGTGGCAGCCCAGAGCCCTCAGGACAGCCCGTGTGTGGAGCTGACAAGTGTTATCTCCTTGTAAAGAATCCGTAGCTGGTTCAGCAAGCTCATCTTGTCACCACGTCCCCCACAGGAATTTGGAAATAATTATTTCCCAGAATCTCAAGTGAAGGTGACACCTATAATATGGAGAATGTTTGCTTCAGGAATCATCCCAGAAAACCTTGACCGGTGCGCTCTCAGACAGCTGTGTCTTCTTTTGTAGCACTTACCCCAGGTGTAATTTTACTTCTATTTGTGGAATTATTTCCGGAATGTTTGTGTTCTGTGAGACAGTAGCCCTCGTGAGGGCAGGGGCCTGTTCTGCTCTGTTCCTCACATCCCAAGCCCAGTCCCTGACCCTAGCAGACCTCCACAGAATTGTGCAGAGCGATTGAGGGAGGGGTGATGGGAAGCGCTGGTTGCCTGGGTCTTGCTCAGTCTTCCGATCCCTAGGAGATCAGAAGCAGGAGCTGGTGGCCTTCCACCGTCTGGCCACGGTGTACTACTCCCTGCACATGTATGAGATGGCCGAGGACTGCTACCTGAAGACTCTGTCCCTCTGTCCGGCCTGGCTGCAGAGCCCTAAGGAGGCCTTGTACTACGCAAAGGTATATTGTCGCCTGGGCCGACTCACGTTCTACCAGCTGAAGGTAAGAGTCAGGCTTCTAAGATCAGGTGAGAGCTGCCATTCAGCCATGTTCTTCCCGGACCCTGGGCCTTCAGGGTAGAGCTGAGATGGCCCTGAGGGGGAGTCCCGTCTCAAAGGGTAGGGACCGACTCCACTGGGGACCAATGCTCCTTCCACTTCACCCCCATGGAGAGCTCAAAGGTGCCTCCCATCTCTGAGGACAGATGGTAGCTCCTCTTCCTCTTTGCTCTGCTCTGGTTCCTGTGACCACTTTATCTGTCAGGTAGGATGGACACATTGCCTGGTTCCTGAGAGCCTATGAAAATATATGAGACTCAAAACAAAAGCTCCAAAAGAAAAAGAAAAATGAATGCTTACCTGTATGTCTACAAGATGTTATAGGTTGTTAACTAGTCCATTGCAACTCACTTATACAGTTGTGTAAACTATATTTAGGAGAAATCTGGCTACAGGTTACTATGTTTGAGACAATGAGGAGTGGGGTCTTTGAATGCCAGCATGCCTCGGCTGGCGGAAGGTCTTAGTCCCAGTTCTCCTGTTTGCTCTGCTGGAGTTGAACCCAGGGCTTGCTTTCCCTGCCTCTTCTAGGACTGTGCTGGTGACCTGAAACTCTCTCACACTTCTGGCTCAAATCCTGTCCCCAGTCTTGGCTTCCCTTTGCCAGAGGTCGGTCTGCTCCAGCATAAGCCTTAATCTCATAATAAGGTGGTTTCGAGTCGCCTGTGTTTGGCCCCAGGGGATCCTCAAGGGCAACTCTGCTGTCCTTTTCTTCTTTGCCAGACATTGTTTCTGGCCTGAGTTGATTATTGAGTTATGAGGGTTGATGGGAACCAGACATCCCTGTTGAGTCTCACCCGAGGCAGATCTGTGCCTCATCCCCACCCTGTAGGGAGGGAGGCCTGGGCATGGAGGCCCCCAGCCATCCTGCCTCTGCCCACAGCTCCCAGCAAGTGGCTCAGGGACAAAGTGCGTGATTGGATTGTGTCAACTAAAGGCTCTACAGCTGCCGGGGAAGAACCCAACTCCAGCTAGCTTAAGCAAAAGAGGCAGTTTGTTTGCTTAAATAACAGGGAAGTTCAGGAATGAATTCAGTTTCCCATCATGCATTCCCTGCCTCCCTCTATCCGTTGGCTCTGTATGCTTCTCCTTCCCCATGTTTCATAGTCTCCCCACTTCTCCTCCCCCATGGGCAGGCCCAAGCCCATATCTAAAAGGGTAAGGGACCATTTTCTCTGCTAGATCACACTGGGAGGCCTTGGGGAGGGACTGGGATAGACCAGCTTGAGTCATTTATACCTTCCTGAAGCACTGTGCCAAGGGGATGCTGCTTCGTGATTGGCTGACCCTAGTTAAGGAGCCACCCTGTGCCTGGGAGGAGGGGAGGAGCTCCCCCAGGAACCTGGAGAGGGATGAAGGTATGTGGGCAGACACCGCTAGGGCTCCCAGGCCGCCTCCAGGCCTCTCCTGGAAATGCTGCTAATGCTGTCTCTTCTTTGCCCCGTGCCTTGGGGTTAGGATGCCCATGATGCCACTGAGTACTTGTGGCTGGCCCTGGCAGCAGCGGCCCTGCTGGGCGACGAGGAGCTGCAGGACACCATCAGGAGCAGGCTGGACAGCATCTGCCAGAGCCCCCTGTGGCTCAGCAGCCCGTCGGGGCGCTCGGCGGAGCGGGCGCGGTGGCTGAGTGGCGGGGGCCTGGCCCTCTGAGGAGAGCTGGCCCAGCCCTGACCAGTTGCCATGCCAGAAGTGCCTCCCTGCCTTAGGCTCCTGGACACTAATTGGAGGGTCTAAGTCATCGCCTGGCCCAGCCCCTCATTTGACAGTGAGAAGAGGGGCTCCTTCGGGGCTGGCCACACAGCGGTGGGAGATGGAGCCCGGAGAGAAGTCCCGGCTGTGGGTCCAGCGCCTTCCCAGTTGACGGTGGCCCTTCCACACAGCTGGCCTCGGAAATGCACTTTCTTGACCCACAATTCTCCTGGAGAAAATGAGAAGCCGTGCCTGTGGGAAGCCTCGCTCCTTCCCCCGGGAAATCAGGGACTGGCTGGGAGGAGGCAAGCGATTGGATTTGGCTGCCTCACTGACTTTACTCAGGGAAAGACCCCTCCCCTTGCCTGTGGTGGGGCCTGGGGACTGGCAGGTGGGAATGACCATGCTCTTAGCCCCAAAGACACAGCCTCAGAATGGCCCCGGAGGGCACAGGCGTGAGGTCGAAGGCAGGTTCACTGTCTCCATCCTGCCCCCACCCCCCAAGAACCAGAAGAAGTTTCCCAAGGGCCAGGATGTAAAAATCGAGCCTTAGAAAGCTATGACGTAGGTGACGTGTAAATAGTGTATATTATTAAATATTTCCCATTTGCATTTGCACAGACATTTGTCTCCTGTGTCATAGGGAGAGGGGGAGGGGAGACCTGAAGGCTGGGTGTTATGATTTCAGGGCAGCTCCCTGACAGCATCTCTATTAGATCTGTCGCCGCATGACACGCGCAGTGGCCGGGAGCATCATTATCTCAGTTTCTGTCGGGTCGGGATCCAAGTGTGACCTGGCTCAGGGCGGCTCCCAAGGCTACGGTCAAGGTGTCGGCCACGGCTGCAGTCTTCTCAGGCTCGGCAAGGGAAGAATCCACTTTCAAACCCACCCTCGTCGTGTTGGCTGGGGGCAGAGCCTTGCTCGCTGTTGGCCAGGGCGGCCCAAGCTCCCGGCTTCATCAGTGAGCACGCGAGAGAGGGAAGTCACAGGCTTCGCATAACCTAACCTCAGAAGCAACATCCACCTATTTTTGCCTTTTCTGTTCTTACAAGTGAGTCACTAGGTCCAGCCCACACGAAAAGGGAGGATGTGCTTCCCGGGAGGCGGGCATCACTGGGGCCATTCAGGAGCTGCCTGCCCCCATAGTGCTGACCCAGTAGGTCTGGGAGACGCCCAGGAACGTGCATTTTAATGAGCAACCCCAGTGACCCTGACACAGGTGGGCCACCCTCACCCTGAACTGTGGGAACACGAAGGAAGACCCCGCCATGGGGCTGCCCGCCTGATGCCCAGCAGCTTCGATTTTGCTGCCAGACCCTCTGCCCTTCATCTGGGCCAACCATACGGTTGGGGGTGTGTTGGGATGGGAAGCGGGTGGTGAGTTGAATCAACGTGGCAGCCTTTAGTCACCCAGCTTGTCTACACTCCAGACCTCTCATTTTCTCTTAGGAGCGTGCTTAGTTGTCAAAACACTCCCCACAGAATATTCTTCTCCAGGAAGGAAATGAAGTGGCCTAATCCACTACCATGTAAAACAGATGTGGTTGTGTTCCCACCACAAACCATACAGTCCTGAGCGGGGAGGGAAGCTGTGGAGGAGGCTAACCTCCCACACGGAGACCTTTCAGCAACATTCCTGGGAGCTGACCCGGGCGTGTGCGTCCCAGAGCCTCTGTGCTGCTTACACGTGAACAAGGCTCGCTTGGCCCTTGAACAGGTGCCGTGACCGTGCGCCATCTGCCTCAGGTTACAGACCCTCTCCCCTTCCCACGGACCCATCGCTCTCCTGGACAGATGCCAGTGTCGGTCGCTCTGACGGCGTGGTTCCCCTAACTGCACCAGGCCTCTGGATTGGCTGGTGGGCGCACAGAGGGATGTTACGGTACTTAATGTTATTTCAGCGTTGTGTTAGGATGTTACTTTTCCCCGAGCCACCACATTTTACCATTGGCTTACAGTGGGCTTATCAAACATCAACTGAAACATCACACATGACCGTCAGTTTGACCAGATCTTTCTCAATTGCTACATATGAAATTTATATATACACACATACATATATATTTATGTGACCATATATGAAGGCCACATTAGATCTACCCATTTTACATTTCATTGGGAATTTTGGTTAAAATGTTTTGATTCTGTGCACTTTGGTTCATCTGTAAATCTGGTAAGTCTGCTTCTAACCAGCTCAGTGATAAACATGTTCAGCGCACTTGCAAAGACAAGGTTAGAGGAAAACACTGCACTGTGTCATTGCAGGGACTACATCATATATGCAAATTGCTCTGCTGAGATAGTTTTAAAAGTGTTTAAAAATTCCATTTAAAAAATGTGGGTGACTATCCCCCTTGAAATCTTGAGGAAGCTGTTTTTCATGACCCACAGAGGGTGAAGTGGTGATTGGGTCTGGTCTACATAAGCAGGTCTTATTATAAATGTATAGTAACCAAAGGTGATTCACTTAAACTTGTGTGGCATGCCTGGCTCCTGGCTCCTGGTGTCTAACCCACATAAAGAACAAGGGAATTACAGCATTGTGGAAAGCCCTGTAACATATTTTCTCAGCTTCCAGGTATATTACTTCCCTATTTAACATTGTTAAATATGGCCTTTATCTTTTTCTTATTTATTTTTCCGTTATTTCAAGATGGTTTTATATTGTGTGTGTGTGTGTGTGTGTGTGTGTGTGTGTGTGTGTGTTTCATAAGGGGGTGGTTTCAGAATGAGGAGAAAAACAGATCACCGGGGTGGGAAAACCTGGATTCAGGTCTTGAATTTGACATTAAATTGCAGTGTGACCTTGTATAAGTTGCTTGACCTCTGTCCCCCTCAGATCTCTGATTTCTAATATAAAAAGTATAATCACCTATGGGTTCCTTTTCAGCAAAGTGATTTCCAAGTCGTATGAGCAGGAAGAGAGATTTGTATCTGGGAGATGAAATCATTTGCTTCTATCGCCCAATTTTGTTCTCTTCTTTTTACAGGCGACTAAACTAAGAAACAGAAAAGTGATTTTCTCCCGGTCACATGGGTGGTTAGCACCCTGCCTCTCATGCCCCGAGGACTTACTGCACTGACGGAGGGTTCTGACCTTCACGCTTCCGTGCACGTGTGCGTGTGAGTATGCATGCGCTTACCGCCATGCACGCCACCTGGACAGCCATTGGCCAACCTTTTTCTAAATTGATTTACTTCCTTTACTCATATAAATTAATTCTATAAAAGAAAATCTTGCATTACTTTCCATATTAGAATTTATAAATAAAAACGAATGCAGTGAAAACAAAACAATCCACTAAACTCAAACTAGAAGCTGTTGCCAAGGCAAGTGCCCAGCTAGGCTCGGGTGGGCATTATGTGAAAATAAGAAGATTGGCAAGTGGCAGGGAGCGTGGAAGACAGACCACTCTTGTCCTCCTGGAGCAACTAGAGAAATGGGGAAAGTGCTTTCCCCGTGCCAAGGGCTGCCCTCCCCGCCAGGAGAGTCCGTGCTGCTCAGTGCCAAGCCTGGGCATGCGCGTCCCACCTCAGGGAGAGAGAAGGGGCGCGTTAGGTAAATGAATGTGATTCAGGAGGAGGAGCACTGTGTTGGGAGCCAGTCACGGAGTGTGTTGTGTGGGACTCAGGGAGGGAATTTAACTCAGGCACGGGAGTGAGGGCACCAGGGAGGGCTTCCTGGAAAAAGTGACATCCAAGCCGAGTCCTGAGAAAGAGATCTATCATTCTAACTGCAGGCCAGGGGGTGGAGAGGGCCTGGCATTTTCTGAGAAGAGCTGCAAGTTCAGCAAAGCTGGAGCCGAGTCAAGGAGGTAGGGAGCAGACGTGAGAGGAGAGGCTGGAGGGGGCGCTGGAGACAGAACCTGAGGGGTTTAGCCTTCACCCTGAGGGCAAGGGGGAGCCACAGAAAGGTTATAAGCAGGAGAGAGTGTGGTCAGATTTGCACTTTGGAAAGATGAGCATGAGAATGGGCTACAGAGCAGCAGGAGGGGAGGTGGGAGACCCCTGAGGATCTGGCTATGGCAACCCCAGTCAGTTATTTCAGACCTCAGGGGGTTGGAGGACGGAGGCTGCTGGCATCCTGGCTCTGAGAACATGCAGTTGGTTTGCATTCCTCTAAGGGGTGTAGTCTCCCCAGAGAAGCAGAGACAGGTGGCTGCGTAGGGCTGGGAAGGCTCTGCCCAGCTGGGATGTGGGATGGGGCAGAGGTGGGACCAAGGATAACATGTGGCTGAGAATCAGTCATGGGGCCGCTCAGCTTAGTTTCCCAGGAGAGACTGTGGGGGGTGGGTAGGAGGGAAGGACGCTGTGCTATAAAATTACTTTCAAGGTCCTACTTCTAGTGCTGCCTTGACTCATCACTGAGGGCGTTGAGGTAGCTCAAGGGGTGAGTCCCCTCCAGGTGAGCCTTCAGATGGGATAGGAGAGGATGGCTGCGGTCATGTGGGCAATGACAGTCAGGGCCTTTGCTAACCTATGGTGTCCCATCTCTGTGCAAAATCAAGAATAGCCCCAGTAGGGGGCAGTAATGTCCCTCCTAAACCGTATTTAAGTACAGTATTTAATAGCTCTGCATCAGCCTACAGCAGCAGCTTTCAAACCTTATTTTTTCTTTTTCTCTTTCCTTACTGTGACACAGCAAGAAATGCTTTTACATTGGGTCCTTCTATGCATATTACCACGTAGTCCCTGCAACGTGAAATGGACTCTGATCTCTTCTCTTCTCTTCTCTTCTCTTCTCTTCTCTTCTCTTCTCTTCTCTTCTCTTCTCTTCTCTTCTCTTCTCTTCTCTTCTCTTCTCTTCTCTTCTCTTCTCTCCTCTCCTCTCCTCTCCTCTCCTCTCCTCTCCTCTCCTCTCCTCTCCTCTCCTCTCCTCTCCTCTCCTCTCCTCTCCTCTCCTCTCCTCTCCTCTCCTCTCCTCTCTTCCCTTCCCTTCTCTTCTCTTCTCTCCTGTCTTTCTCTGACCTGTCTTCTATCCTGTAATTTTTTTACATTCTGCTCTAATTTTAAAATGTCCGGCTAACGGCCTTCTAAACGGATTGCTAGATTCCTAAGCTGCAGCTTGAAAAGCTCTGACCCGGAGGGCGGCCTCTCAGAAAGCACAGGAAGGCTGCGGCCTTTGTTCCTTCTTACCGTTTGCCAGACGACTTTGCTGAGACCAGAGGGCAGGTACAGATCAAAATTAAAAAACGATTCATGCTGTTGAATGAATATTATGCACCAGGCCCTGTTGCAAAATCTTTCCGAGGATTCTCTCATGTAATCCATTTTGAGGAATACCATTGTTTTTTTATCTCCACTGAGGTTTAGAGAATGGAAGTGGCTTAAGTCCACAGTGAGTAAGTGGTCGAGGCGAGATCTGAACTTACATTTTCCTGATGCCGGAACTAGGGCTCTAACCCATTACATTATACGTGTCAGGAGACAGATGCTATCACCAGAGTGATCACAATAGAAGCAAGATTAAAACTTGTTTCCTCAGCCTGGAATATTGGGCTGAAATCAACACTGTGGTTCCGGTGGTCAAAAAAAAAAAAAAAAATGAATTCCTCCAGAAGGGACTTGGAGAGACCTGATTTTTCTAGGTCTTAAGAAAAACATGGAGCTTACCGGGTGTCTTAGTCTAGAAAAGATGACGAACCATTTTTCCCAGATGGAAAATGAAAGGAGAAAGTTTATATAATGGCATAGTGGTGATGGGTCAAAAACAAATTATAAATAAGATTTTGAGGATTCCAGGTGAGGAGTAGGGTGAGTGAAGGGAGTTTGCAGGAGACCCAGAGCGAATAACAGAAGGCAATGGGCACCTGAACAGTGAGGCAGCAGGTGGAGCCCCGTGGGTCTGTCTCGTCATGGTCATGTGACTTGAATGACAGCGACAGGAAGGAGGTCACAGGCATGAGAGAATCACCTACTGTTGATATCATGGGAAAGCTTGCAGGGGCGCCATCGGCCTCCACATGTGTCTGTAAAACAAACAGCCTGTAGGAGCCCATGTTCATGTGAGGGTGCCTTAAAACTTCTCACGCATAGATAGTGTTAGAAACAGTCTGTTCCTTATAGGACTCGGGAATGCTTTCCTCTTACTCTTCCATTTTATTTTTATTGGAGATTCCAACTTTTTACCACTACTGATATAAAGGATTTTTGCGATAGGCGCTCTCTTCCATTTCTGATGGGCCTTTTAGATCTCGAGTATGATATTTAAACATGATGTACATGACTTCAACCACGTCACCTTTCTTGCATGGGCCAAACATTGTGCGAGACGGTGGTATTTTTGTTCTTGAGCTTGCTTGTAAGTTGAGAACGTTTGATGTTTGTTCATCTGGGGAGAGATTGGACACCTGCTCCGTAGGGATGCTCAGAGGCCGCCCTGGCTCCTCTGCGCGCGGGACCAGACAGCGGTGACAGCAGCCGCGTGGGCTTTCCCCCGGGGAGCGGCGCGGGCCAGGCTGAAATAACAGCTGCCTGGTAATCCTGGTGACCAAACAGCTACTTATTCATGAAACAAAACAAAACAGACTTTTGTCTGTCCCAGAACATGTAGCTTTGGGACTCTAGTGGGTGGAGGAAGGACAGCCAAGCAGAGGGATGAGTTGGAGGATTTGTACCTTCTGTTGTTTGAAAGTCCTAGGGGGTTAGTGAGACAGATATTCTGACCCTCTTCCAAGTCCAGTGACTTTTCTTTTCTTTTCTTTTCTTTTCTTTTCTTTTCTTTTCTTTTCTTTTCTTTTCTTTTCTTTTCTTTTCATTTCTTCTTTTCTCTTCCCTTCCCTTCTCTTCCCTTCCCCTCTCCCTTCCCTTCCCTTCCCTTCTCTTCCCTTCCCCTCTCCCTTCCCTTCCCTTCCCTTCCCCTCTCCCTTCCCTTCCCTTCCCTTCCCTTCCCTTCCCTTCCCTTCCCTTCCCTTCCCTTCCCTTCCCTTCCCTTCCCTTCCCTTCCCTTCCCCTCTCCCTTTCCTTCCCCTCTCCCTTCCCTTCCCCTCTCCCTTCCCTTCCCCTCTCCCTTTCCTTCCCCTCTCCCTTCCCTTCCTTTCCTTTCCTTTTCAGTTATATAAAAATCTTTCTCCTTATGTTCTTAGATCAGGGTCTTCTGTTTGCATGTGCTTAGAGATCCCTATACATTTCTTCTAGGGAACTTACCATAGTTCATAGTTGTACTATCTGTGTGGACTTTTAAAAGATGACCCCTGCACCCCACCTAGATCGGAGGCTTCATGAAAGCAGGGACCTTGTCTTTAAAATATATAGGATATATATACCTCTGCATTTCCAGAGTCGAGCCCAGTGTCTGACACATAGTAGAATCTCAACAAAGATGTGGTTAATACAAAAATGAGTGCAACTTTGGAGTCAGCTCGCAACCCCTTTTATCACTCATGAGAGGGAGAAAGTATTAAAACCAATACTCTACCTGCTTTTTGCTCATGAGTGACTAGAAAACTGGGTGATACTCCCACTCATAGCAGCTGCTCAGTAAAAGCCCTTTTATTAAGAATAATAAGTTTCATTTTCATTTGTTCAGATTGAGTTGCTATAGATGCGCTGGCCTCTTCCTAATTCCCACGGAGGGAGCAGTTATGAGCAGTCAGGACATGGTATTTCCCTGAGCACTGCCCGCCACTAGGCGTTGTGCTAATAACCCACCTGCAGCAATGGCGAGACCCTCCAAACGACCCTGCACAGAGGTGTTACTCTCCCCACCTCCCAGATGAAGGAGTCAAGGCTACAAGTAGTTAACACACTTGCGAAGACTCAAAACCAGTTCTTGCCCTGCAGGTGTGGCTCAGTGGTTGAGCATTGACCTATGAACCAGGAGGTCACGGTTTGATTCCTGGTTGGGCTCCATCCCCAGTGTGGGGTGTGTAGGAGGCAGCCAATCAATGAATCTGTCTCATCATTGATGTTTCTCTCTCTCTCCTTCTCACTTCCTCTCTGAAATCAATAAAAATATATTTAAAAACACACATACAATAAGAAACAGTTCTTTCTGACCTAGAAATCAGTGCTTGATTTAGGGTATAAATTATACGGGGGTAAAATAATGAAATTAAATAAATATGCCCCCTGCAGGACAACAGCATGACAGGAAACAGAGAGGTACCCACCTGAGGGCGGGATTCCGCAGGCTGCATGGCCTCCGGGAGGCACTGGGTCATCCGTTCCAGTTCTAACACGAGCTGTGGTTCCAGCGCTCTGGGACGACCCGGCCAGGCCTTCACAGCATCCCCAAGTTCTCTCTCCAAACCATGTGGCCAATCCCTATGGGAATAAAAAAGGACCTTTCTTCCTGTTGTTTGACTTCAAACTGGGGTCAAAGGCCTTAGGCTGGTGTGAAAATAAATAAAGGCCCTGAGCACACAAAGGCCATTCTGAAGCCGGCCCTCACTGTAAACACGGCCTTCCTTCCCTCAGCCTGGAGCTTCCAGGCCCTTCCCTGGGCCCACCGTGACCTCACTTGGCCTAAGGTCCTGGTGGCTGCAGCACGGCCTGGTGGTCTTGTGGGAAGAGATGAGGGGCTTCTGAGGGGAGTCGGAGGGAAGTGGCTAAGTCTTCAGATTCTCTGAAAAAGAAAAAGGTGTGCATGGATATGCCCCCTGTTGGACAACTTGTGTATATGCATACTCAAGTTTATAAATTTTCCTTTTATAAAGGGTGTGCAGCATACAATTCACAAATAACAATAAAATAGAAATGCTTTTATTGTAAATTTCATATAGGCAATTGGTTCTAAGACAATGGACTCGTTGATTTATGTGGAACTCTTGTGTGTAGAGTGGAAAGCATAGTTTCGACATGAATATTGGCTGGTATTTTCATTAGCAAGTACCTGAAAGTGAAACAACAAAGAAGTTAGGAAATCACTCATTTGTCAATGCTATGAGTGATTTTTTTTTTTTTTTTTTTTTGCTGTATCTAAAAGAACATTTCCTGTTTGATGCGCTCATCACAATGTAACAGCTACAGACTTGACACAGTTTTAAGTAGAATCGGCATTATTAGCATCACTTTCTTAAGTCTGTAAAATTAACAAAGCCATAAATTAAGCCTTGATTTATTTTTTTTTCTGTTTTACTCAATCCCTCCACGCCCCCATCCAGCTACCCAGCCCCTCCTCCCTGCCACTGATAGTTGTCAGTCCGCTCTCTACCTATGAGTCTCTCCCTATTTTGCATTTTAGTTCATTTTGTTCATTAGACTCCACAGATGAGTGAAATCATATGATACTTGTCTTTCTCTGACTGTACTTGAAATCAGGATAATTTTGAAAAACATATTTACAAGAGCTATAAACCCATAGTCACTGACATGTGTTTGGATCCAAGTTTATGAAACTATTTTATAATATACTAGAGGCCCGGTGCACAAAATTTGTGCACTGAGGGGGTGTCCCTCAGCCCAGCCTGCACCCTCTCTAATCTGGGACCCCTTTGACATCCCTCTCACAATCCGGGACTGCTGGCTCCTAACCGCTCCCTTGCCAGCATGATTGACACCTAACTGGTCCCCTGCCAGCTTGATCACCCCCAACTGCCCTCCCCTGCAGGCCTGGTTGCCCCCAACTGCCATCCCCTGCCAGCCACCTTGCGGCAATGTGGGGGTGGCCATCTTGTGACAACAGGGGGGCAGCCATCTTCTGATGATGTGAGGGTGGCTATTTTGTGATGACGTGGGGGTCGCCATCTTGTGGCATGAGGGCGTGAGGGTCAATTTGCATATTACCTCTTTATTATATAGGATTTTAAAAAACTCAACTTCATTGTTTTACTTCCAGTGCAAACCTTTGCAAATCCAATAGGAAAAATATCCTAACTTCAGAATTTAATTTTAAGGCATTTAAAATAAAACCAGCTATTTGAAAACCTTTGTTAAGAAAGTGGGCTTTGGGAGAGCAGATACTCCCATTGAGGGTAGGATCTTTGAAAGTTATTTTCATTTCCATGGAAAAAGGAGAAAGATACTTTGTTACCTGTTTTTCATAAAATCCAGTTGGTTTTCTTGAACCTCCCACCATGTAACTCCTAGAGTGCCAAGGTTTATTACCTGGTGGGGCTGGAAGAAATCAGCCTCATCTCTAAGATGCAGAAAGGATACTCGGCCAGTCAGCTCTGTCCCCTAGTGGGCATGCACGACCTGGCCCTGGCCAGAGGCAGGTGCAGCAGTAGGCTCAGGCCTCGCTTGTGGGCATTGGGGAGTGGCAGAGGTGGAGACGGGTTCACCTCTGGGTGCACCCAGTGTAAAAACTGACTCTAGACCACAGAGTGGAGATTTTAGATGACAAAACCCATGATCTAAAGAACTCCTCAGTTTGGGGATGAGGTCTGGAGTGAGGATGTGATTTGGCGAGCTTCACACACAGTGTGGAAGTGACCAGACCTTCATTCATCTAAGTCTTTACCTCACAATTCTCCCCAAATCACTCCACCTCCATCCCTGTCAGGTTCCCCTTAGTTTCTGCAGTGGTTCCTGGCATCCAGTTACTTCAGTGCTCCTAGAGCAGCGGTTCTCAATCTGTGGATCGCGACCCCTTTGGCGGTCGAACGACCCTTTCACAGGGGTCACCTAAGACCGTGGTCAGCAAACTGTGGCTCGCAAGCCACATGTGGCTGTTTGGCCCCTTGAGTGTGGCTCTTCCACAAAATACCACGTGTGGGTGCTCACGTACAGTGCAATTGAAACTTCGTGGCCCATGCGTAGAAGTCAGTATTTTGTGGAAGAGCCACACTCAAGGGGCCAAAGAGCCGCATGTGGCTTGCGAGCCACAGTTTGCCAATCACTGGCCTAAGACCATCCTGCATATCAGATATTTACATTACGATTCATAACAGTAGCAACATTACAGTTATGAAGTAGCAATGAAAATAATTTTATGGTTGGGTCACAACATGAGGAACTGTATTTTAAGGGCCAGAAGGTTGAAAACCACTGTCCTAGAGGGAGGCTCTGAGGAAAGTGCCATAAATTAGCCTGAGACCGTGGATGTCACAGGTCTGTACTGGGACAGGGCTAAGAGCTTGAGGCCCTGTCTGATCTCTCCCTGAATAAGTCATAGGAGGGTTTCAACTTAGACAAATAACCCCACATTATTTATGCACTTACAAATCATGATTAGATTCCTTCTATGAGCCTATCACTGCCCCAGGCTCTAGGAATACACCAAGGAACAAAACTCCCAAGTCCCTGACCTCCAGGAATTCAGAATCCAGGAGAATATTCCTGGACATTCCCAATGGTGGCAGGTGGAACCAATCTTTGTTGAGAACAAAGATGGTTGGCAATTATGAATTGTTTCCTCCATGCAGGTGAGTTAAAATAATTAAGATTTCATTTCAATTAAATTCAGCAGCATTTGCTTCACATGTTTCTTCTAAAAAGTGAGACTAATAACATGATTATGGAATGGATCTAAAACCAAGAATTTCAAATTAGAGAATTAACCATAATGAATTCCCATGAAAGAGATTAGTTACTGAGTTAATCCTTCATTTTCCAAAAATCATTTCATAAACAATAGCTCCTTGGCATGGAACTGGACTCTTTGAAAACTCTGCCTCTCCTCAGAATTCTTGATATGACCTCATCTTAGTGCATTGTTAAATAATCGCAACCCTTTGGGTGTAACTGATTTAGCAAGTTAACACTTGGTACTGTTTAGACAACGGGTGCCTTAGAGGAGCAAGACGGAGCAGGACCAGGCGATTACAGCATGGGAATGGGATTCAGGCCCCTCTTGTCTGGTTGCCTGAGCCATTCTTGCCCTCCGATTTGGCCCATGAAACCTCCACGTCACCCAAACAAATGGCTTAAAAATTTGTCAAAGAAGATACCTGTCATTAAGTCAAACCTGTTGTAAGCATAAATCATTTGACTAAAGCCCATTTTCCTAGCCATCATTCGGTAATCATTTATTAAGGACTTCTATGTGCCAGGCACTATGTGGTAATATGGCTAATAGAGGCCCATACCCTGGCAGATTTAGCTTTCAGTGGGGCAGACACACACACACACACACACACACACACACACACACACACACACACAATGCATGAAGGTGGGAGTTAGGAAAGTAAGACGGACATGTGATGGGGAGTGTTTGAGGGCTACTTTGAGTTGTCTGATTATTCCGTTATGGTGGGGACTGGCCTAAAGTTTGGTTGTGTCTGATCACGGTTCAAACCAGCCGTTAGAAGGAGGTTGTGTAGGCTACTGAGCACACTGGGCACAGGGTCAGCAGTTCTGAATTCTCGAGCTGGCTGTGCAGCTCGTAACTGTGTGTGGCCTTGGCCTTTCAGGGCCTCCGTTCCTATCATTAACAGCTAGGACTTGGTGGAAGGTCACGGAGTTTCTTTTAGTTCTAACATTTAAGAATCACACAGCCCATGCTGTTAGGTTTTAAGAACCCCTGAGCTTGATAAGGTTGCCTGTTTAATCTCAGTAGTCATGTCTGTGTTCTTATTAATACCTAATGTTTCATTGCTCTATGATTCCAGAGCTCTTTCTGATACATTGTTCTCTTCATCCTCACAAAATCTTGTAGAGATGAAGAACTGAGGGTTACAGCAGCTAAGCAACATACCCAGTTTCACATGGGTTGATTGATGAGGGTTGGATCAAAACACTGCTACTCAAATAAAAAGAATTCCTTCCTTTTTTTCTTTTTAATCCTCACCCGAGGATATTTTTCCATTGATTTAGAGAGAATGGAAGAGAGCGGGAAAGACAGAGAGAAATATCCATGTGAGAGAAACACATTGATCGGTTGCCTTCTGCATGAGCCCTGACCAGGGAGGAGCCTGCAACTAAGGTACGTACCCTTGACCAGAATCGAACCTGGGATCCTTCAGTCTCCAGGTCGATGCTCTATCCACTGAGCAAAACTGGCTAGGGCAAGAGTTCTTTCCTTTTTAAGGCTGAATACTATTCCATTGTGTGTTTATACATATATAGCCTCACACCGTTGTCATTCATTTGTCAGCAGACACTTAGGTTGCTCCTAGATCTTGGCTATTGTGAATAATGCTGCAAAAAATATTCTACCATTTGCAGCAACATGGGAGGACATTATGCTAAATGAAATAAGCCAGACACAGAAAGACAAATACTGCATGATGTCACTTATATGTGGAACCTAAGGAACGTCGAACTTTTAAAAGCAGAGAGAACAGTGGTTGCCAGGAGCAGGGGAGGGGAATGAGGAAATATTGATCAAAGGGTTTCAGATATGAAGGATGAGTAAGTTTTGGAGACCCAGTGTACAGCATGGTGACTATGATTAACAATACTGTATTGCATACTTGAAATTTGCTAAGAGAATAAATCTTAATTTTTTACTGTATGTAAATCATACCTTCATAACCTGACTGCCTCAAAAAAGTATTAATTTCTATTTGCATCTTTTGATTTTAAAATTTTTTGAGTGAATAATTTTCTGTCAGAAAAACACCCATTCTTTTTTCCCCCCCTCTATCTCACCTGGGGATATGTTGTTGTTTTTTAATTGATAGAGAGAGAGATAAACAAAACATCAATGAGAGAGAGAGAAACATTGATCAGTTGCCTCCAGTACACACCCCAACTTAGGATTGAACCTGCAACCTAGGTATGTGCCCTAACCAGGAATTGAACCCGAAACCTTTTGGTGTATGGGAGGATGCTCCAACCAATTGAGTCACCTGGTCAGGGCAAAACACATTCCTTCTTCTTATGCACCATCTACTTTCTGATGATGCAAATGAGGTCAAAATGAATAATAGTTCCATCGAGAAGAATTGTCATTAACCAGATCAGCTTGTCCAAGTCTGGGAACCATGAAAAATAGTTTAGAAAGAATCAACTAGTAACCTTTCATGGCTTAGTCCTTAGGACTCACTTCCTCTTCTCTGTTTTGTAAACTTAAAATGCTGCCTCTGTAATCCCTCATGCTTTCAGCATCAGTACTCCTTTTGACCATATAAGGACTGCAAACTGAGGTCAGAGAGGTGAGTGGAACACGGAGCGTGCAAGATCCCCCAGGATGTAGACACTTCCCTAGGAGTATAAGTCATTTGAGGGCAGGTACCAGGAATCCGGTTACTGACGGCACCAGCCTGGGTTCTCTGAGGGCAGGGAGACCCACTAAACCTCTAAATAAATGTGGATATTTACCTTTTGGGATCGCAGGCTGACGAATTCCTTCCCATAACCCAACCTGAAAGACCGAGCAAGCCTTTGGAAGAATATGAAGCACTGCCCCATCCAGATGAGGCAGAGGACTGAGTCAGGGGTTACTTCTTAGTCAAAGGGATGCACCAATTACGCATCTTCTCTGTTTCCCCGCATACCTTCCTCGTGCATCATGAGCCCAGATAAAGGCCCAGGGTTCTTCCCATTCGAGTGCTTTAGGCAGTCACTACCTGCCCACTGGCGTTGGCATGTGTGTGCAGGTCCTTGGGACTGCGAAAATGAGGAGATGAAATCTAAACTGGCTTAATAATAACAATTAAAAAAGAGAGAATGTGTTAACCTCTTCCCCTCTTCCCTCCCTCCCTCCCTCCCGCCCCTCTGAGATCTGTCAGTCTGTTCCATACCTCCAAGCCTCTGGACCTATTTTGTTTGTCAGATTATTATGTTCATTAGATTCCACGTATAAGTGAGATCATAGAGATTAACCAAAGACCTCATACACATATATGCATAAGCAGTGGTCACAGACACTAGTGTGGTGAAGGCCTGGGGTAGGGCAAGGGCTGGGAGGAAGTGGGTAAAGTGGGGAGGGGGGAGTTGGGAGACATCTGCCAACAGTCAAATAACATAAAGACCATAAACAGTCTGAATAATAAAGTGGGGAGAAAAGGTTTACCTGTGCTTCAAATTTAACAACAACAACAACAACATGTGTCGGCTCATGTGACTTAGAAACCCAGCCGGTACCAGAGCAGGCTGCCTGTCCCTCCCAGGTGTCGCCGCCTCCCTCCCGCCTCTGCTTCCCTCCTTCCTGAGCTTTGCACAGTTTCAGCACAGTGATTGCCGTTCCAGCTCTCACAGTCCTCCTCCCCGGGTCTGATTGTGACAGCAGAGGGAGCAGCTCATTTCCCAATGCTCTGCACAAAAGCGCTGGGCCTGATGACCGCGGGGTAGACTCCACTGCGACCCAGGGCCGCAGCAGGTGGACTGTGGACAGCAGGGAACTCCCAGCGAGGAAAGTAGTGCTGTTACTGGAAGGGGAGTGTTCACGTCAGTGAGATGAAACCAGTGTTGGTTACCTCATCTAACGTCGGATTACTGAGCAGTTTAGCTCCCAGGCATGCTTCAGAGGGGAGGGGGAAGGGAGCTACATTTGGTTCTTGTGACATCCAGCTGGGTAAACTGAGTCCAGGGGTTCAGCGCCTGCATCTGAGAGGCTGTTCCCATTCCAGTGAGTGTGTTTCCTGGTGCTCCTTGCTCTCTGCCTCTTGCGGGCCAGACTCCACCACCGTATTCCAGGTCATGGTCATCTTCAGGGCCCAGGTGACCTTTAGCAGAGACAAGATGGGAGCTTCTCAAAAAGGTAAGTGGCAATTTTTAAAAAAGGAAACTAATGAAAAAATTAAAGTAAAATGCAGAACTCACAATGCCCTAACAGGACATACGGTGTAGAGCATGTAGTTTCATTCAAATTAAGTGCAGCCTGGAATCCAAAGAATATTTTGTGTATATATAACCAAACTCTATGACATGCCCACCCCCCACTAAAAAACTTGTAGCATTCAATACACTCTGTTTTGCATTTTGTGTTTTTCACTGGAGGCCTTACCTTGGAAAACTTTCCATATGAGCATCTAATGAGCATCTTCACTCTCTTTACAGAAATTTTGATGGTTTCCAATGCTTTGCTTATTATAAACAACACTGCAACAACGACCTTTATACATATGTCATTTCATGTGCTTGTGATTATATGTGTAAGATAAATTCCACAAAAATGCAGTAGCAGAACCCTAAGGGAATCCTATTGTTGGTTCAGTAGATGCCGCTGACTCAAGGAGACTCTCACCATACCTGAGAGGCCTCTTTCCTAAGGTCCTCACCACTCAGCCTGCAACCCAGTGTTATGTCTTTGCGTCTTTGATAGTGATGGGATGGCATCTCAGTGTTTTTCAGTTCAAACTATAGAAATATAAACATTGCCCTGGCTAGTTTGGCTCAGTGGATAGAGCGTCGGCCTGCTGACTGAAGGGTCCCAGGTTCGATTCTGGTCAAGGGCATGTACCTTGGTTTTGGGCACAGCCCCTGTAGGGGGTGTGCAGGAGGCAGCTGATCGATGCTTCTCTCTCATCGATGTTTCTAACTCTCTATCCCTCTCCCTTCCTCTCTGTGAAAAATCAATAAAATATATTTTAAAAAAAGAAGTATAAACATTAATAACTGACTCTTCCTTCTTCATGTCTCCTGAATTCCATTTCCAGGCTAATTTCCATCATCACTCGGATGATAGTGACCTCATTAGATATATTCGCACCTTGTCTTCACTCAAAATACACCATTGAGATTAAAAACACGTAGCTCTGCCTCATTCCTTCATACAGCAGGTATTTCCTGAGTATTTATCAGGTTTTAGGCCCTGGAGAGAAAGCCCTAAACAAGACGGACACATTCCCTGTCTCATGGGGCTTATATTCTGATGGGGAAGACATTTAGAAATGGATGAACTACCATTGAAAAGAATGTAAGTGCCCTGAAGTGTAACACAGGGTGACATGGTAGAGGGGCCTCGAGTGGGAACAGAATGGCCTGCCCGCCTCGCGCGCCCCCCCCCCCCCCCGCCAAAAATGTTATGAGCAGACAGTACTCATTCACTATTAATAGTAGCAATTTGTTATTTATTAGTTTTGGCCTGAGTTGGCCTGTTGCTTTGGTATTATGTAGCAGAACTTTAATATCACCATTAAAACTACCCCAGGGGTGCTTGAACTTGAGGCAAAAAAAGGCACTTCAGTTCCTCTATGGGCCGGTGCTCAAAATCCGAATGTCCGCCCAATTCCCAAGGACACAAGCCAGGACTCAGTTAAGGGAAAATCATCTCCTCCTTTCACCAATCTCAATAAACAGCTCAGTGTCTGCTGTAAGTCTAGAAAATCTTGTTTGGACTTGGGATCTAGCCCAGTTAGGTGGTACCCAGAGGACCAGATGTTCAGAGGACTGGGCCAAGGGGGCTGTGTTTCCGGTTCCTGACCCCTGTGTCCGTGACTTTGGACTAGCCTTGGTGGGAGACCTAAAGGTTCTGGCCACGTAGCTTGATTCACAGCATTGAGTCAACTTGCTGCTGTTCTGACTCTGACCTTGGCCTTGAGCCATGGTTTCCCCTTCAGAAGCCAACAGATCCCCACCTTGGACTTCAGTTCTGACATGTATTGTCTCTGTATTTAGGTCCCAGTGTCTCCGAAATGGGGACCTCACTTAGCTCCCACCCATCTCTCTGTGAGGCCCTGGTCCTGTTACCTGCTCTGGTCATTGTCAGCCATCAGGTATACTGTTCTATGTCCCGGAGGCCCAGGCAGTACCTGTCTCCACCTCATCTCGCTGGACGTTTTACCAGGTTGCTCTTTTTCTGGGTAGCACCCACCACTGCACTTCCTTAACTGACCTTCCACCACCGTCAGCTGCTCCCAACCGAGGGGCTTCCACCTGCTTCCGCTCGGGCCCAGGCCATGGCCAGAGAAAGGCTGGATGAGGGAAGTGGCTTCCAACTAACATTTTCTGGACTCTGTGATTCAGTCTCCCCATTTCTATTTTCTGTGCAGCCCGGAAGATGAAGTGGCTTGCTAAGGTCACACCGTGAAGCTGGCAGAATGCAGTCTTTAGAATGTGTTGCCCCCAAATAGAATGTGACTTCTACCCTTGAGAAGGTAAAGGCCTTCGCTGCCGAGTGTCACTCCTGTGTCCTCGGTGTATCGTGCAAGGCCCAGCACATTGTGGGAACCTGATCAATAGTGGTGAACAGATGAACAAGTCTTGCTGAGGACCTGTTTTGGAGCCAGTCTCTCTGCCCTTAGCTCTGGGAACAGGGCCAAGATAAGGCTGACCGATGTGGTTCCTTCTCTTACGGAGCTTAGAGATAAACAAAGACAGACCTGAAGCAAATTATCATGGGAGGTTGATGAAATAATTACAACTATCTGGCTCTTTACAGACAAGAGGATGGGAGCTAGGCAAGCCTCGGAGCTGCCCACTGGAGGGAGGTGGGCCAACCCTAAGCCCACCTGTTCCCTCCTGATGTCTTGTTTCAGAGAGTTGGGCTCTGTCATCTCGGCTAAGGGTGAGGCCAAGGCCTGCTTGAGGGAAGGCAGTGACCTCAGTTTCTAAGAGGCAGGAGCCCTGCCAGACTGTGTCACACCTACAGTGGGGCTATCTCTTCCTGGAGTCCTGGGCCAGGCAGGGATGGGCCAGGTAGAAAGGCTGTACCCATCAGCTATATACTATGTTCCCTAAGTACCCCCCTACTCCCGCCTCCTGCCCCCCCACCCCAACCTCTGCACTGTCAGGCTCTGTCCAGGATGTTCTTTCTGCCTGTGGTGGCCATTTCTGCCTTTCATTCCCTGTCAAAATCCTTTCCACCCTTCAAGGTGAAGTTTAAATACCACCTCCTTCAGGGAGTCTGCCATGATTACCACCCCTATGTCCTCATCCAGGAGGAAGTGATGGCTCTATCTTCTGGCCTCACAGAGTGCTCAGTCTCTCCCTCCCTTATTGCAAAGACAGAAGCAAACGATGGGTTCCTTGGGGTGTGTTAGAGCATTCATCCATTCATTCCCCAACTGTTTATTGAACACCTACTATGGGCCAGGGGTTGTAGTCAAGGTCTCTGCTTTCATAAAATTTGCTTTCTGATAGGAGAATCAGAAAAAAAAGGCAAGTAAACAAATGAAATATTTTCAGGTTGATAAAGGCTAATGAAAAGCATGATAAAGGGTTTTGGGTGGGGTGTGCGTACAACAGGTTAGACGGGTCCATCGGGGACAGCTGCTGAGGAGGTGAAATGTGAGCTGAGTTATGAATGACGAGAAGCAGCCAGCTATGGGAAGAGCTGGAAGAAGGGCATTCCAGGTCGCGGGGAGGACAGGTGCCAAGACCCCGAGGCAAGAAAAAGCTTAGTGTGTTAGAGAAGCAAGAAGAAGCCTAGTGTTGTGGACATGGGTGTGTGCAGGGGGTGTGGGAAGAAGGAGGGATGAGAGAGGTGGCAGGACCCAGGTCAGATCCGGCTTTGTGGGCCATGGTGAGCCTCGTGGGGTTTCCTAGACCTAGAAAGCCCCTGGGCAGCGTCAGGCAGGGGAGAGGTGAGGACTGACTGAGGTTCATTCATTCATTCATTCATTCACTCCGTGATGACTCATGCCTCCCTGTGACAGAGCATTCGGTGCTGAGAACACGGGTAGGACTGGAGATGCTGTCTGCCCTCTGGATGTGTTTGTGGAGTGGAGGTGCCTCTCCTGAATTCATTCCACCTGCAAGGTCTGCCTTTCCTCCTTGCTGATTCACTTATCTGATGGCAGGTTCCTCTCGAGAGAGTGAGCTGTGAGCCCGGCTGCGCTACCGGGAGCGTGTTAGGAATGCAGACCCCGGGCCCACTCAGACCCGCCGGATCGGAGTCTGAACCCCAGCTGATGTGTAGTCCCATGAAAGCTGGAGGAGGACTGGCCCAGAAGCAATCAAGTTGGTAACAGACTCTTACTACCCAAACGGAGAAGGCAGTAATGAGTCAGACGCCAGCTCAACAATGCACAGCAGGGGCTAGTAACCGCTTACATCACTGCTTCTTCAAACTGAAGTGCACACACGTGTCCGGGGGTTCTTGTTACAATGCGGCTTCTGGCTCGGGGAGTTCGGAGAGGGGCCCGAGCTCTGCGTTTCTAACAAGCTTTACGGTGACGTGTTCGCCGCTGGCCACAGAGGACAGAGCCTCACCCGACACTCACACGGTGGCCCACTCGATTTCCATGATCACACCTGCTGTGAGACGTTCATTTACATTATGTGGATCAGGAAACAATTTACAGCGCTGAAAACTGAGCTGTGGAACCTCGGCTTGTTTTTCTCACCCGCAAAACGAGGCTGACGATATTACTGCCTGCGTTAGAGAATTTCTTGGAAGAGTAAATAAAACAAAATGTGTGTCATGTACTGGGCATAATGTTTGGCACACAGCAAGGGCACGATATTTGGCAGCTTTTAAAATGTTTCTGGAACTTAAGTCCAGCTTTTCTGATTCCAAAGCGGGGGTTCTTCCCACCAGGTTGGTAGAAACCAGTGAGGTTGGCCCCGCTGGAAGATGGGGTGAGCAATGAAATACTGAGCAAGAACTGAATGTGAATGGAGTCGGCAGGTGGATTCCTAAGGACGCGTGACAAGCTCACATCCTCCCTCTGAGGATATTTGTGTGTTTGGAGCTGGTGACCCCTGAGAAGCTCCCCCTCTTCAGCCTGTGCTTTCTCCTCCTCTGGACCACATGCTCACAGCCTGTTTTGACAAGAGCCATGACCTCCAACTGATCATGGTTCAATTGCAGCAATCTCAGCACCTGTCCTATGCCAGGCGTGGCTTCCCCGTCGCCATTGAAATCAAGAGGCCGTCTCTGAGAGCAGGTCATGGCTCCTTCAGGCTTAGTTGATGAGTGACTATCACTGTCCCAGAGGAAAAAAACACACAACAAAACTCTTGAGGTTGACATCCACAGATTATGACCACAGGGTCCCTGCCTGCTTTCTCAGTCTCCATTTGGATCCCTTCGCCCTGTCCGCCCACCGCCTGCTCACTCCCGTCATTCCCCTAATGCTTCATGTCTTTGTTTGGGAAATGCTCACCTGCATACCTGGTCTCCTGGCAACCTCCTAAAGTCACGTCCTTGGCACGTATGATCTGTGCCAAGACTGTTGTAGATACTGAGAACACAGCGATGAAGGCAAGGTTCACCGTACCTGCCCTCGTGGAGATGACATCTTATTTGGGGGAAACAGACAATATGCAACACACAAATAAATAAGCAAGGTACTGCCAGACGGTGGCCATGCATGCAGGAGGAAAGGGGTGACGTGATAGAGGCTGTTGGGGTGTCTGCAGGGCGGCCGTGGGAAATGATGAGATGGTTGGGGAAGAACTCCTGGGGAGGGCGTGCAGCTGTGCTGACTGATGTTGAGGGGCTGGCCAGGTGGGGAGATGGGGAAAGTTCATTCCAGACAGGAAGGAAGAGAGGACAACCAGGAACAGAATGAAGGGCAGGAGGCCAAGGTGAGGGAGGAGGGCTGGAGAGCTGTGAGCTGAGCTGGAGAGGCCGACAGGGGGCACCATGCTGACCCCCTGCCACCCCACAGTGCTTTCCGTGTTGGGGTATAATCTGGGCACCAGGGACCGGGCTTTTTTGTGCCTGTAGTCTCAGAACAGAACCTCACTTATAGTCAAGACTCCCTAAGTGTTGATCGAATGGGCTAATTTGAGACAGAGATGGAGAGTGTGGGGATGGAGTCGGGTGATGCAGCTCGTCCGAGGCAGTCTTTGCAGAGTCAGCGCCCTCAATACATGTTTCCCCGCTAATTCTGGTGGTACCTGGGCCGATGACCCAACACAAAAACAGCTCCAGGAGCAGCCCTGCCTCCGGTTGAGAGAAACAGATCACCTCTCGGTGTTCTGAAAAGGAACGTGAGCGGTTGATCAAGACCCAATCAATTTCAAAATAGAAACTGGAACTGAGTACAAATGGCCTGAGAGGAAGAACAGAGACACGGCCTCCCCAAGAAACCAAACAGGAGGGCAGACAATGAGCACTGGCAGAGAAGGGACCTGACAGCCACAATCGCTGGAGGGAAGTCAGGCCCAGCCGGAGCAGCGCCAGGAGCAGGGTCTGAGTCGCCCTGAATGAACTAGCCACACTCAGCCTTCCCTGCCCACCCAGTGAAAACCATTCCCTCAAATCCTGTTCTATTTCAGGAAACGGCTGCTGCGGCATAGGAAGTCCTGCACTTTCCACATTAGGACCAAGAGTCAGGTCTGGGCCGTGGGTGCTCACACGGCGGGTGCCTCGGCCTATTGTGCTGCTCACAGAATAAGCTGGGTACAGTGTGCCCTGGGGGTTAAGCAGGCTTCCTTTCCAGGCAGGGAAAGGCTGAACTCCAGCCTTGTCACCATAAAACATGGGTTTCAGTCCCTCAAGGAGCCTTAAACTATTCCTGTTCCCCCTCCAAAGGAAAGAGGGAACAACGGCCAGATTCCATGACCTGTCATGTCCCTTTCGCTCCCTCCTGTCCTGGGAGAGAAACTTTGAAAGCCCGGCCTCACCTTCCCAGAGAAGACACAGGCGCGAGGGTCCGATGCACCTTCTTTGCAGGCTGACTGTTTCTGTAACTACCCTGGGCCGCTGCTGAACCCTGCTCTGGGGAGGACTGGGGGCAGGCCGATGGCAGGTGAGCTCGGTGGGGAGAGCACTTTTCCCTCCTCTCTGTCCTGGTCTGATGGAAGTGTTACAGTCACTAGGCAGTGAGGGCCACTGAGTCCAGATGCCCACACCTGAGAGTTTTTATAGGACAAAGAGTCTTTATGGGGTGGGGTTGGGTATCCCCCTGATTCCCTTAGTGTAGCAGGTTGTCTAAGGATCCTATTTAAGTTCTCAGATGTTCAGGAGTCTCTACAAACTTTCCAGGTTTTATTTGGGATCTTAGTAGATATTTCTATTGCAAGAACTTCTATAGCACATGGACAAGGAGTGGTTGGAGAAAAGCAGGAACAAAATGAAACATTTTGAGCTGGGCTGGTGAGAGGGATCCCCGTTCTGCCAGTTTGGGAAGGATTTCGGTTTATTCTTGATCCAAAATAAAGTGGATCAAGACTGGTCTTCAGTCACGGTGAAGAGCAAAGTTAAGACTTTCCGGGGGTGCTGGTTTAAGGCTCTGTGGCCCAGTCTCGCCGAACACCCTTCGGGGTGGGTACCGGCTGTGCATTCGCTTGCTGTGTGCCCTCGGACAAGTCGCCACCTGTCTCTGGGCCCCAGCTTCCTCTGGAAAAGGAGAGGGCTGGGTTGGATCATGATTCCTTTAAACCTGTGACTAATTATCACAACATTAAAAACAATTAAATCACAGAGTAGAAAATTGGGCACAGTTTAATCCTCCCGATTACGGACAGGTGAACGTCTCCGAGTGGCGTTAATCTATCGCTAACTCCTTTAAACACCTGGTCTTACTTTTTTACAGCAGTGATTCTCAACCTTGGCTGCACATTAGAATCACCTGGGAATCTTTTTGAAATCCTGATTTCTGGGCCTCATCCTCTGGAAATTCTGTTTCTTTGTTACTAATGTTGTGGCCTCACCCCATAACAAAGAAACAGAATTTCCGGAGGATGAGGCCCAGAAATCAGGATTTAAAAAAGATTCCCAGGTGATTCTAATGTGCAGCCAAGGTTGAGAACCACTGTTTTACAGCATGAGAGCAGACTCCAGGCTCAGTCCTCCTTAGATGGTCTGTCTCTACCGAGATAAGGATTTAATCAGATTGTTTTGTTTTCATTTTATTTATTCTTATGGTTACCTTTCTATGACAGGTTATCCTGGTTTCCCATTTATAGCAGTGATATAGTGTATTTTAGTGTATTTTTCTTACATGTGTGTCTGTAGATAAGAACATCTAAAGAAACCTATGAAGGTGGTATTGGTGTATGGCAAAACTGTGAGGTCAGTACATGCACGCTGGGAAACCCTGGTCTGGATGACCTGCAAGTATGGCTGTGGTGTTGTTGTGTTTTTTTTTTGTTTGTTTTTTTACATAAAATAATTGTCTCTTGACATCTTAAATCCTCCCTGAAGAAAGGAAAAGTTTAAATAATGAATGACTACATCAATTTACCTTTTACTTTCAGTTTTCCTTGTTTCCAAATCTCATTGGCTCTTTGCTTGGAGTATTTTTAAATTGATTGGCTGTTTGCTTCAAATTATGTATTTAAAAAGTTTTGGCGGGGGCTCCAGGCCTGGTGTGTGTGCTGGGCTGGAGTCTGGGCGTGCCACCAAGCCGCTTTGGCTGGGTGACAGTTCAAACACAGCCAAACAGCTGGTCCTGCCGGGAGAGTCATCGGTGGGCAGATCCCACAGACACAGAGTTCTGGGCCCTGTGGGGGATCTGAGGGGCTGGGTGGCGAACTCAGGTCCAAGGGAGGCCATCGGACTCAGGGGAGCCATCGCTGATCCCCCCCACCCCACCTCCACTTTCTACTTCCTCCTCCCCAGGCGCTGTCGTGGGCTCTGACTTCAGTGCTCACTGGGCGCTGCTGCCTCTGGAACCGGAGTCAGCGGGTCAGGAAGACTGGGCTTTCTCATCGGTCCGCCTCACACTGCAGGCGAAGGCTTGACTTCCGCGGGGAGGGACCGAGGATTTGAGACCCTTTCAGGCAGGGCCATGCCTGCCCCTCAGCCCAATTCCAGCCACGTGGTTTCATTTATTAGCTTTTTCTGAGGGCAACAGAGCATCATGGGCGAGGTAAACGGGAGCAGATTAGTGCACTGTACTGAAAACTTTCCAGCTGCTCCAGCAGCACAAATACTAGTTACTACAGAAAGAATAGAGCCAGAGACTCCGCAGGGCTGCTGCGGTGATGAGCGGAATCAGCGTGGAGACAGCGCCACAGCTGTGTCCGCTCATCGGCGGCCCTCTGTGAACAATAGCAGGATCCCTGTTCAACGCCTCCCGCTGGAAGTGGTCCTCGTGGGTCTCAGCATATGTTTGTTGAATGAGCAAATGCTGGAACTGGCCGGCTTAGAGGGAGAAGCTAGAGGTGTCCATGCTGAAGACGTGAGCTGCTGACTTCGGGCCCTGCTGCTCCCATCAAATATCAACATAGAAATGAAAGTGAGCCCAGAGACAAGCTTCAGGTCTGCACCATCAGCCCGGCGGATGGCCGCCAGGCAGGGGGGCTTTGAGGGGCCAGACCACTGCAGAATGGCTTGCTATTTACCCTCCCTTTCCACACAATTGATTTTAAAGTTAGAATATGCCTCCAATCAAGCCACCAGGGGGTTGCAGCAGCCCTGTAATAGGCGGTAGCTGTGAGCAGGGGAGCAGGTGGGCGTGCCCTCCCTGGCAAAGGCTTCGAGAGTTTTTGAGGTTTGGCAGGAAGATCCAAGGAGTCTGCTCCTGACTCAGCAGAATATTGAGGAGGAGATGAGGCTCTGAGTCTGTCTTCTGTTAAGAGTTTCTGTTTCTCCTCTCCTGACCTCAGGGCGTGATAAAGATAACCTGCCAGAACCCAGACTGATGAGAGGAGAGGAGAGGCAGGCGGCAGATAGGCTGTGATCAGAAGAATGATGAGAGCGGCATCCACGCGACAGTCTCTGGCCATCTGGATGTTGCTGGACTCCCAGCGGCGTAGGATGTACTTGGGGTCAGTAAACCTCCTAACGTTCCCCAGCCAAACAGTCTCTACATTTGAGGTAGCTTAGGATCAGGGTCCGCAAGGTGCAGGGGTCTGGGTTAGAGGTCACTTCTGGCCAGGCATGCTGTCGAGGGGGTCTAGGTGAGCTACGAGAGGCACTGTTGGCAGTGGAGGGCTTACTGCGTGCCACGCAGTACATGTAGCCCTTTATGTGGGTCATCCCCGCCAATCCTCCGCCATGGTCGTAAAGGTCCACTATTTATGGTCCCAGGCAGCGTTCCCACTCCCCGAGAGCCCTGGCTGCCTTTGGGAGTTCTCTCGCTCGGTGTTTATGGCCTCAGCGGACCGGTAAATCAGACGTCTTCCTCTCTCGCTACAGTGCTTGAAGGTTTCTTCAAACCACACTGGTGAGTCAGGGAAGGTTCGGCTGGAACTTCTCCTTTCCGGGACTTGGAATCCTGAGCTTATCAGCGGAGAGCAAAAATCCTCGGGACTTGATTATAGCTTCAGTTCTGGGCAGGGCTGCCAGGTAATGTCTGTTGTCTGCTCTGCACTCATCCTAAACCTTCTCCTCTGCCCCCTTTTGTGAGCTGAGCTGTCCCACACCCTGCAGTCCATTTCCTTTAGCCAGAGCCTTCCAGGGGCCCTGAATTCTGTCTGCAGAGCCCGGGAACCTAACTCTAATGGAACCGAAGCCTCTGTGCCCTCCAGGCCCGAGTTTCGAAGAGGTCATGCTTCTGACAGTCTGAGAATGTACGATTCTAAAATGATCTGGTTAATGCCTTCTCTGTGTTGAGAGCGGCACAGGGTTCACACCTGCAATTCCAGGCAGCTTGAGCCGTCAGCTGAGTCAGCAGTAGGCTGTGTGAGCTCAGCTGACAGCACATCCCTCACTCCCGCTGGCCTCTCCCTGCGGGCTCCACGTGGTAGGTCCTGCCAGCCTCCTCCCTGTGCTCGCCCATAAGACCTGGGGTTCACCATCCCCTGGAACAATGCGCAGACCACACTGGGGAAAGCTGAAATTGAGCAACAAGTTTTTGCCCATCAGTGGTCCCTGGGGTGCCCAAGGGCGGTCCAGTCACTAAGCAGTAATGAGCAGAGTCTCCTGGCAGCTTTGAGAAATGCTTCATAACCTACTTGGAGTGTGAAAGTTTAGACATGTTCCCCCATTTTGCCACTAGGCAGATATAAACAGACTAGAGGCCGGTGCACAAAATTCGTGCATCGGAAGAGTTCCTATACCTGGCTGGCGGTCAGGGCCAATCAGGGCTTTCTGGCTGCCGGCGGGGGCCTTCCTTCATTCCACGTCACCCCCTAGTGGTCAGCTCACATTATAGTGAGCGATTGACCTCCTGGTCTCCCAGTCGAACTCCTGAGGGGACAATTTGCATATTAGGCTTTTATATATAGAGATATTTATGAATGGTATGGACACACTTTTTTCCCCATTTGAAACTCAGTAAAGCTATTTTTATTTTGAACAAAAATTTAGTCCAATTGTTCCTGAGTTACCCTTTGCCAAATAATATCGCTTCCCTCAAGTGAGCCTATATGCTTCTTCTATATGGGAGCTTTGATCTGGGCACAGTGGCTAGTGCATGAGTTTTCAAACATTTTCTTTAGCATTGGAATCAGTTTTTCAATTACAGTTTATGTGGGACTATAGTACACAAAACAGATAAGATGGAGCTGCCCTGTTGAAGTCACCCCTGCCCTGTGGCATCCCTCTCCATCCCCCTACCAGGGTCCCTGAGCCAGCTCTGAGGAAGCACAGAAATTGAGGAAAGATTGGAAAACTGCTGAGCCAGCAGTTAATTTGAACAGAATTGGATTCAGTGGATATGGGGTGGGGCAAGGTCTGAGCTAGAAGGCACTGCTCCTCTCTCTCTCCTTCTTTGTTTTGTCCTCTTGCCCTTGCCCATCCCCTCCTGCCGCACCCCCCCCCCCCCATGCCAAGATATGGCTGAAGGTGGTTTGCAGAGAGATGAAGAAAGGCAGAGGTGGAAGATGATGGAGAACTCATCTGGGCAACAGAATTGCTCCCAGCAAAGTACTTGGGATGCCTCAGATTTACAAGAACTGGTGGGAGGAGTAAAGGAGTCACTGAATAGGTGTGTGAGCAGCTAAAAGACAGCCAAGGAAACGGGCCACATGCTGAGCTGTCTGCTGCCCAGGGCATTTAGGTGGTGCCAGCTTCCTGGGAGCACTGTGGACACAGCAGAAGGGCCTTTGTATCAGCAGGGAAGCTGGTTGAGTTCTTTTGCTGTGTGTCTGTCCTGCTTGCCGTGGTGGACCCTTCTCTATGGAATATACTCATTATAGGAGCCTCTGAGTTAGCGTTTGAGGCTGTGGAAGCCAGACACCGGTCGAGTTGAAGTGTATATGGCTCTATGGTTTGCCAAGTGCTTTTGTGCACATGACCTCAAGGTTCCTCTGAGGTGTGCCGGGAAGGTGTGTGTGAGGGAGGTGACACAGAGCCTGATGTCCCAGACACTGCTGATGTCACCACCGTGTAGAGGAAGCAGGGCATGAATGAGGTAGGAAGAGAAACACGGAACAGACAGGCTAATGGCCAGGTATTCTGGGTTTGGGCTCCCACAGATGCCCGGCCCCCAGGCAGGATGGTGGTGTTGTGCATTCCATTCCCGATAGGTCAGACTGGCTTTGTGTTAAGTTTCCTGGATCGTTTCACTCAAATGTGTCATGTGTACTTGGTTGTCATAGCACGTTGCTCAAAGAGGATGATCTTCCAGGCCAAAGGTCACATGCTGGCTGCCCGCGCAAGCTGTGCTAGCCCCAGATGAGTTTTGTTTGGTCTGCATCAGGTTTAAAATTTAGAATTGGTTGCTAATGTTTAAAAATTGGAAGCTCTCTGCATTTCTGGTTGTCCTGAAAAAAAAAATTTGGAGGATATGACAACATTGGTTTTTGCAACTGCCCAGTTCTGAGTCATGGGTTCATCACAGACCCGAGCCAGCCTGCTTCACTTCTCTGTATTAACTCCATGGCCCTGTGTGCACTTGACTTTGAGACCCGAGGCCTAGGCTGCTGTTTTGTGTAACTTGCCATGTGGAATAGGGGTTGGCAAACTGTGGCTTGGGGGCCAAATCTGGTCCTTGTGCTGTTTGTATAAATAAAGTTTTATTGGAACACAGCTACATCCATTGTTGACATATGGTCCATGGTTGCTTCCACACTTCACAAAGTGCAGTAGTTGCTAGAGAGACCATATTGTCTGCAATTCCTAAAATCTTTGCTCTCGGGCCCTCTGTGGAAAACGTTGCTTCCTGCTGGAGGCTGTGGCCAGAGGGCTGACTTTTCACCACAAAATGGCCATCCAAGTGTTTTCTAAATAAACGTTTTTTTTCCTCTTAGAGGAATTCTACCTCATTTTCATGCTCTCGGGGCCTATTTATAACCTGCCCAACTGAGAGGGGAAGTGAGTGACCAATTGTTCCCTGGGCCTGAGTTATTACGAGGTCATACAATGTCAGTTTCGGTGGTCAGGGCGCTCAGGCAGTTGGCTTTCTTTCATGTTTCCCTTGCCGGCCCTGTCCGTGGGGAAATACCTGGACTTATTGGCATCCTGCTTTTCTGTGGACTCTACCTCTAATCCACAGGGATTCGCGTTGCTGTTGTTATTGTCGTTTATGAGAACAATATCTCACACGTGTGCAGTGGAAGTGGCTGACTCACAGTATTCCTGGACGTCTTCTCACGTTCTCTTCCCAAGACTATCCTGCAAGGCCGGTTGACTGCCCCTGGAACGGCTCCTCGTCCTCCCATCTTCCTTGCTGTGGGACCTAGCTCTGGGCAGTGACTGAACATGCCAGACTCTTGCTTTTCTAGCTTCCATAGCGGCTGGGGTGACCACATGACCCTATTTTGGCTAATGATAGATAAGGGAAGTCTTCTGGGAGGCATCTAGGAAATGTTTTCCTCCCTCATAAGAAAGCATTATGTTCAAGAGAGTTTCCGTGTCTCTCCCTTTTTGTTTCCATGTGGCTTTGGGAGGATGTGATGGTTGGAGCTTTGCAGCCATCTTGGGACATGAGGTGAGGCGTCAATGATATCCGGAGGATATTGGGAATGGGGAGGAGAAAATTCTGAGTTCCTTGGGACATCTGTGAGCCTGGAGCCATTGCCCTTCAGATGGCTTTTGTTATGGGAGATGCTAATAAAACTTTCTTATTAAAGCCAGTTTGGGTTAGGTATTCTGCTCTTTTATGGCCCAAAATACCTTATTTCAAATTACATAATTTAAAAATTGTAACAGTTCTTACTATGGGTTAGGTACTGTTCTGAGTGCCTTCCAAATAGTAACTCATTTAGTCTTCATAATGACACTAGAAAGTAGGTATCATTATCCTGATTTTATAGAAGTGAAAAGTGACATTCAATAAATGCTAATACTGTATGAGGTCACATGCCTGGTAAGAGGCAGAGCTAGGATTTAACCCTGGGGCATTCTGGCTCCAGAGGGCCATGTGCTTACTCACTTTACTGGACTCCCTCTCTAGAAGAGAGGAAATGGTTGGTTCCATGTCACATGACATAAGTTGTCTCACAGCACCTGGTGCCACCTTAAGCCTGGGACAGGCACTGGAGTGGTCTGTGCACTGTCCCTCCCTCTCCTTGCCAGACAATGAGCTCTCCATCACTCTCCATATTCATTACTCTTTTTTTAAAAAATATATTTTATTGATTTTTTACAGAGAGGAAGGGAGAGAGATAGAGAGTTAGAAACATCGATGAGAGAGAAACATCGATCAGCCGCCTCCTGCACATCTCCCACTGGGGATGTGCCCGCAGCCCAGGTACATGCCCTTGACTGGAATCGAACCTAGGACCCCTCAGTCTGCAGGCCGACGCTCTATCCACTGAGCCAAACCGGTTTCGGCCATATTCATTACTCTTGAGCTGGGCACAGTCCTATATTGTAGTGGGTGCTCAATCCTAGGACTAGATTTCAAACCTCTTTGCTACTCTCCAGCTGCTCCTCCTCCTTTCCTCCTGGCTGCATGCATCAAACCACTGCCAGCCTGGGTGAGCTCAGGAGGAGGGGTAGCCAGGCTGTACCCTGTGCCTTGTATCTTACTGAGGGACATTGCATAGTGGCCACAAGTATGGAGTTTGAAGTCAGGCAGCGTGAAGATTAATTGTGGCTCAGCAACTTCTAGCTCTGTTATCCTGGGAAAATCCCCTCTCCTCTCTGAGCCTCAGTGTGCTCTTCCGTAAAATGCAGTAATAATGACCTACGCAATGAGGTAATTTTGAGTATTAAATTGATAGGCATATAAAATGCTTCACCAAGTCCCTGTCACCAAGTCCTCGCTTAGTAAATGGTAAATACAGTTATTAGTGAGGCTGCTTTTTTATTCTTACTGTCAGTATGCTTGAGGCTGCTTGTGGGCTAAACTATCTTGGGACCCTCTATTCTCTTTGAGGTGGGCCAGAAGTCTGGTAGTGCGGCAGGGACTCACTGTGAGAGTGATGGCCCAGGAGTCAGGAGAGCGATCTCAGCGGCTCCCTCTCTCTCTGGGCTCCTGTTTCCCCACCTGGCAAATGCGTGTGGTGGCTGAGATGACCCTAAGCTTTCCCAGCTGGGACAGGCCCCCCTGTAAGACGCATCAGACACACAGGCCTCCATTCTTTCTGGGGCTCTGCACAGCCCGGGAGCAGTTACCATCCCTCAGGACCCTGGTTCAGTTTTCTCCCAAACTGACCAAGGTTCCTATCCCATCAGCCACCAGCATGCCCACTGCCTGGCATGGGGTGCATGGTCAATAATTCAGAGCTGGATGAATGAATGAACTGCACTGAGTGAGTGAGTGACCTCTGAAGGTTGGGCAGGTTTGGTTTCTTGTAGTATAAATATTTAGAATATGACCATGATTATAGTTTTTGGCAAGAGGAATCACTTACTCATGGTCATGGCCTGAACCTGGCCAGACTGTGAGCCAGCACCAGAATAAACTGGACTGAACTGCCAGCCTCAGAGCCAAAGGGAGACTGACTTTCCATTGACCCATGAGCCAGGTCTGGTTTTTAGAAAGAATTTTACGAACATTCCAATATCTAGCAAACCTGTCAACCCAGATGCATCCTTGCATTTGCTTCTAAAGCCCTGAACTGGGACAAAATTAGACCCCAAATGATTCTTGTTTATAATATTGCACAACACATGTAAATAATACAACATATGTAAATAGCACTTGCAGGACACGTTGTGCTAAGTGCATTAGCTCATTTATTCCTCAGTTAATCCTATGAAGCTGGTACCGGTGAGGATAAGTGAGGAAAATTCAACAGCTAAGTAATTTTTGCCGAGGTCACATGACCACTAGGAGGCAGAATGGACATTGGAACGCAGGGCCATTGGGTTCCTCAGCATCAGTGACAGCGACCGTGTATTGAGCCTGCTTACCAGGTAGTCCCCGGCTGGACATTTTGGGTGCGTGAACTCACTGGATCCTTACAACTGTCTGGAGTTCGCCATTATCAGGTCCATTTGAAGATGAGGAAACGGCTTTTGAGAGAAGACATAACCTGCCTGCAATGTGTGGGTGGTAGAGCCCACACAAGCTGCCCCCATAGAATGGCAGGGCACAGAGAGGGAGGGCCTTTACCAAGGTCATGTGACTCTGAACTGAGGCAGGGCTTCATTGAAGACCTTTCCCATTCTCTGCTGGGAGGGTGTTGCTATAGGGCTGGCCCACCATGTTCCTTGCCCTGGTGACAGGAAAGAGCTCCGTGGGTTAGAATACATGCTCTGGAGTCACAGACTCCAAATCACAGCTCCAAACTAACTCACTAGGCCACCTTGGGAAAGTCCCCTTTTCTCCCTGAGTTTCTGTTTCTCCTTCTGCAAAATGGGGCGGTAACCGTGGCTGCCTCCTGGGGCTGCTGGAGGAGCAATGAGAGGACACACCTTAAGAGTCTGGCTCAATGGAGGCAGCACAGTGAACATGGAGGAGCTCTTATTGTTATTGGAGTGATCCACCATCTAAGAGAGGTTTAAGAACCACAGCTCCATTGCTCTGTATAGAGAAGCCCTGAAATATCCTTCACAGCCTCTACCAGAGACACACGTGCTCTTGGGACACACACACATGCACCTGCTCACCTGGACATAACACATGAGTGACACACACGTGTACACACACGTGCACACATTCATATGCACACACATGCATGTATACACTATATGTGGCATATACACGGTCACACATGCATACACATACAACACACAATACATCTATGGTTATATATGCTCGCACATGTTTGCATGCACCCACACAAGTGCTCACACACACATTGCATATGCACATGCCCTCCCCTTCTTTGCCTAACTAACACCTGCTCATCCTCAGCTCTCATCCTAAAGGTCACAGCCTCAGGGCCGCTGTCCTGACCTCCAGGTGACCCCAGGTCACTCAGGCTGTGTTCTCCTGGCCCCTAGCACTTCTCCTCCTCTGTTTACATGACAATTGTCATTGAATAACCGTGTAATGAGCTGCTTAGTTCTGTATTTCCTGCTAGAATGGTAGCTCTGCAGAGGGCAGGAGAAAAACATATTCTCCACGGACCCAAAGCACCTAACACAGCCTGGCACACAGTAGGCCTTTGCCATGACTGAACAGAAGCAGCGGTCCCTTTATCATGCAGCGTGGGGAATAAGCTGATTCAGAGTGGGGCTACCTCAGGTAAGGCTTTGGCCTTGGGGTCTGTGATGGTTTGTAGACTCACCCTGAGAGATCCAAGCCTCCGAATGCTGTGGAAGTTGGCAAGAAAGAAGCCCAACTCTTAGTCACCAGGAAAACAAGTGCTGGTGGTGGCTGGAAGGTCTAATAGGCCTGAAGCGCAGACAGCTCCTTATCGCGTCTCCCTCTGCCTTCCCCAGGGAGGTTAGGGGACACCAACAGCTGCCACAAGTGATAAGGTTGAGGACTCATTGCCTGGGCTGGGACCGTGCTCTTTCTCTCATCCAGTAATGCAGTGAGCAGGCCCCATTAGACAGAGGGGCAGGGAGGGTGGCCCGATGGAAATGGGAAACTGCAGGGCGGTGAACAGCAGGCGGCCCGGGTTAGACGACGGAGGGTCCCGGCCTGCGACGGTTTCACAGAGCGATTTTTGGACTTCGCGATGGTATGAAGGCAATATGCATTCAGTAGAAACCGTACGGTGAATTTCGAACTTTGGTCTTTTCCTGGGCTAGCAGGATGTGGTACCATACTCTCCCCTGACGCTGGGCAGCGGCCGCCCCGCCATCACGAGGGTAAACAGCTGATTCTCGGCAGTGTCCTGCTGTGTTGCCAGCATTGTTTTGGATATTGTGTTTTGGTTTTGCATCCCATCATGTCTGTAAAACACCCGTCCGTGTCTCCTGCTTCTGGTGGGAGTGAGAAGATGGCAATTGCAGATGCTTCTTGACTTACGATAGGGTTATGTCCCAATAAGGACAGTGTTCTGAGCACGTTTAAGGGAGGTTAGGCTCAGCCATGATGTTCAGCAGGTTAGGTGTAGTAAGTGCATTTCTGACTTACCAGGGACTTATGGAAACTTAACCCCATTATGAGTTGAGGAGCAGCTGTAATTTATTTTCCTTCATTTATTTACTTAAGGAATAGTTCTGGGCACCTTCTAGCTGCTGGGGATACAGGAGAAATGGGATCTGCATAGTCCTTGACCTCTACGTGCTCACGTCTGCTGGAGCGATGGAAAGGACACAGGCAATCAAAATGCTCCAATGGGGATGTGCAGAAGGTGAGGTCCGGGGGTGGGGACGTGGATGGCTTCTGGAGAGGAGGTGTGTAAGACCTGGAGAATGAGCAGCTGTTGGACAGGCTAGGAGGAAGGGAAAGGGGACCTGAAAGGGGAAGTTTGTGGGTGAACCCCAAGGGGGAGAGATGGCAGGAGTTCAGCGTGGAAGCTGCTGTGGGTCTGAATGGAGGGGCGTGGAGGGAGGGCAGGGTCCAGTGGGATGCATAGCTCGTCCAAGTGGCCCCTGGAGCCCCGCCCCCAGGATAATGGCAGATGGATTCCAGGACGGAAGTACTCACAGGCTGAGAGAGGACCTTCCCTCAGTGACCTGGAGGCATGTCTAAGGCTGTGGGGAGGGTAGGCAGACTGGCGCCTTCGGGAGCAGGGAGCTCCTCCACACCAGAGTGTAGGGAGGAGGGAGAGGAGGTGTCACTCACTGCTGTGAGGCCACCATCCTCAGGCCTGGTTCTCTCCTGGACAGAGAGGCCCTGGTGACCTCTCACACACTTCCCAGCAGCTGCTCCTGAGCTCTGGTGGCTGCAGCAGCTGTGTGCTCCCGCGTCTCCCACAGGCCACTGCGTGTCCTGCCTGGTGTTTGTCCCCACAGCCCCCTCGGTCCTGCAGAATCCACCCTGGCCACCCCGCCTCCTTTTCTCTGTCACTATCCAGAAGCTGTCACCACAGCAACTCATGTCCCATTAATGGGAACGTGATGGTGGTGATGATACCACGTCTTCACTGCCTTCCTGTGCCCTTCTCTATGCCAGGCACCTGCCTCCCCTCTCTTCCTCAAGCGCACGGAGCTTTCTTACTGAGAATTCTTTGCCTCTTCCTTCCCTCCCACCTCTGCCTGACTGATTCTCGTCACTCGGTTCCAAGCTAAGCATGATTTCTTCAGAGAAGCCTTCCTGAGGGTCCACACTCTCTATTCACACTCTGTATGTTTCCTTCCCACACTTGTTGTAGCGGAATTTCACCCGGTGTTGTGTGATCACTGAATGCCCACGCCCCCTGTAAGATACACACAGGCCAGGGGACAGATCCGACAGGCTCATTGCTGTATCTTGTCACCGGGCACTGTCCCGGGCACATACTAGGCACTGAGTGTCATTGAATGGCTAAATGACGTCTCAATGGATTTAATGCATTTCATACATATGCAAGTTATTAATTATACTCAAGCCAGGCCTATAAACTTAAGCTGTTTTTCAATCACAAGCCATAGTGACATGTCCTGGTCACTAGAGGGCGATGTGAAACCATAAAGCTGGGTGGCCTCAGGGACCCCCACCCCTTTTCGAAAAGTGGAAGTTTACTGTTGAGCCACTTTCTAGTCTCTCCATCCTCTAGACCAGTGATGGCGAGCCTATGACACGCGTGTCAGAGGTGGCATGCGAACTCATTCTTTTGGTTGATTTTTTTTTGGTTAAATGGCATTTAAATATATAAAATAAATATCAAAAATATAAGTCTTTGTTTTACTATGGTTGCAAATATCAAAAAATTTCTATATGTGACACGGCACCAGAGTTAAGTTAGGGTTTTTCAAAATGCTGGCACGCCGAGCTCAAAAGGTTCGCCATCACTGCCCTAGACTCATCGAATAAACCTTAAACATATATAGACTGTTGTGAGTGGGAAGGCTCGTCAGAGCCCGTTTGGTCCAATCCCAGACTTTGTGACCTGAGAGAGTGGGTTCCCTCTGCCTTAGTGGCGTAGGCTTGGCCCCACGGTGTAGATTTGTTCCTAGCCGTGGACACCCCTCTTTTTCAATGTTCGTGTTCTCTCTTACATAGGGCAGACCGTTGTCACTAGTCTGTCCATCCATCCAATAAATGTTTACGGACGCCCTACTATGTGCTGGGCACTGGGGTGGGTGCTGGAAATCCCCATGTACGAAACGGTCCCTGTCTCGCGGAGTCCACCGTCCAGCTGGGACGATGAACATCGAGGAGTGATATGCAGTTACCCACCGCGATTAGTGCGAAGGCGAAGGCCGAGTTTGAGGACAGGCTATGACGGGGCCCTGATTCTTTCTCATGGTCACACCTGAAGGAAGGGCCACTTAGCAGAGAACTGGAGGCTGAGCAGCCACTGGCGAGCGACCCAAAGGCCAGCTTCTGCCCACATGCCCATCTGGGCCGCCAGCTGCTGTTGGGCAAGTGCTTTCTGCTTGTCCACTGTCCTCCCATCCACATGATGGGAGAAGCCTTCTGATTAAGAGGGGCTTGTATGTTATATCCGGGGTACTCATGGGCAGATTTCTCAGTCACAGGAGGGGGTCCAACTCTTGGGTGAAAAGGGGTGTCTGCACTGCTGCCTCCTCCGGGCAGCGGCCAGGGACTGACCCTCCACGCTTTGCAAGCTCTGGGGAAGCTGCATTCAGGCAAGAGGACTGCAGCCTTAAGGCCCAGCCCCCAGCCTCCCTCTGTGTGGCTCAGACTGCAGGTCTCCAGGCACGGAGCTGGTTAAGTATACAGACCCCTGGCCCACCCCAGAGATAAGGCAGGTTGGAGAAAGGCCCCGGACCTGCATGAACACGAGCCCTCCAGGTGATTCTGATACATATTAAAGTCTGGAAATCGTTACCCTTGAACTTTCTGTAGAAAGGACTTATGATTCAGGCTTCCAACTGGCCTTGATTTATATTCTGTTATGTGTATTCCAGAAAAGTTGTGGCTAAAATCAATTTTTGTCATTCAAATTACATCCTCATTGCACATAGAGCTAAAGAGCCAACCATTTGGGATGTGAATTTTCACTCCAATGGAGTTCTGTCATGTGCGTTAATTTTCCTAATTGAGGGTCACGTCTATTTGTGCTTCACCGACTAATTCATTCATTCATTAGAAACACCTAGAATTCAGCTTTGGGGAAGGCAGCAGTCTTAGTTTCCAGAGGGTGTGGAGATTGGGGAAGACCTGTGGCAGGAAGCACAAAGAATGACATTTCAAAGCCTAGGGTTAAGCTCCTCCAGGTTAAACTGTTTACTTATTGTCAGATTTATAATCACTGTCCACCTGGGACAGGTGAGCCCAGACCCAGTGTTCCCTATTTGCAGCTAAAAACCCGATGCCCTTGAGTTTGCTGTGGAGGCTACAGTTCCATGGCTCCTGCCCAGGACAGCCATCCGTGGGGTTAGGGCAGTGGTCGGCAAACTGCGGGTCCTTGAGTGTGGCTCTTCCACAAAATACCAGGTGCGGGTGTGCACACACAGTGCGATTGAAACTTTGTGGCCACACTCAAGGGGCCAAAGAGCCGCATGTGGCTTGCGAGCCGCAGTTTGCCGACCACTGGGTTAGGGAACTCTCCGATCCCTTGTTCTGAGCTGGAAAAGGGGCTCAGGCGGAGATGCCTTGCGCCAGGCACATGTCTTGGCTCTTGACAAGGAATATTTCACTCAGAACTCCTATCTCCTTGATCTGTTGCTCTAGCCCTTGGCTTGTCCATCATTTCCCATTCATGGGGGCAGTTGGAGTAGGTGGCTGGGCTGTCCAAGTTGACCCGTCCACCTGTCATCTGTCCCAGGCTGGCCAGGGATCCCTGAGAAAGGGATAGAGAAGTGAGGAGAGAAGCGCAAAGGCTGCAGGTCTGTCCACGCGGTGGCTACTGCAGGTCATGCTGAGCCAGAAGCCTAGGCTGTTAGATCCGAAAGGACAAGTAATTGGATTTGGGTCCCAAAGACTCCCTATCATTTGCATGGAAGCAGAGAGAGGAGATGGCATCTGGGGGGACTGGGAAGACAAAGTAAAAATAGCATGAGCAGGAGATCAGCATTAAAGGAAGCCACGCCCCATGAAGGGGAAGAAGGGGGAAAGGTGGGTTCCAATGCCAGAAAGAGGCCTTGGTTTTCACCATAATTGTTTACGTGGGTTTGCTGACATGGTCCCTGCATGGTCACTTCAAATGTATGCATGAGTGTTGTCCACGGACTCTCTGTATCCCCGCCACAGCTGTAAGACAGGCCGGTCATTTCCATGTTGCCAGTGAGGAGGCCGAGGCCCAGAGACAGCAACCTCATGGCATGGCCAGGAGGAAGCCTGGGTCTCCCCCCTCTATGCCCAGTGCCATGCTGTTGGTACTCATTCAGATGATGCTTCATGCAGGGAGCAGTTGTATAGCAGAGGGAGCCGGCCCCTCTCCGACGCTCTCTCCTTGCAGTGCCACCTTGGAACTCTGGAAGCCACCAGGTTTCCTGGGCTTGTGGCACAGGTCTCCCAGAGCCACGGCCACTCCTTGGAGGGGGAGGGTGCTGGCTTGCTGTAGCATGAAGATGAAGGCTGTGCTCTGGTCATTGAACCTGGTGATGCTCACAGGAAAGATCAGGAAGGAAAAGATAGCAAGGGGGTGGGGGCGACTCAAAAGGAAGTGGACGGTTGCAAAGGAGATAAGGCATGTACTGCAGTGTCTTATCAGGAACCGTACTCAGTTGGTCACTGGCCCAGCTCGGAGCCTATTGGGGGAGCAGGTGGTCAGCTTGGGCCTGGAGAATTAGTGACCATGGTGCCTGGTCCAGGAGCCCCTGCCCTTGGGGATGGGAGCATGGGCCCTACAGTCAGACAGACTCAAGTTCAGGCCTCTGCTACTTCCAGGTGTGTCCTTGGGTGAGACAGGTAATCTCACTGGACCTTAATTCTTCATCTGTAAATTCTTCACATAATAATAATGATTGTGAAGATGGAATGAAATCATGCTTAAAAAGCACTTAACACAATAGTAACCACTAAGTAAATTCCAGTTGTGGCCGTCATAATTATATTGAATAGCATGAAGGAAGGAAATTCTATTGAATGAAGCGACCATCCCCTTGTCTCTGCCCTTGACAAATTCTTCCCTTGATTTCAACTTTCTGGGATGCCATATTACCTTTCTCACCCAAATTACTGATAATTTTTCAAGATTCTAATCAATGAAGAAAAATTAGCCTCCTTCTAAGGATAGAGTGAAGTGACAGTGTGACTGAGGTGACAATGCTGACACAGGGAGTGGCTCTGGCACCGTTGCTCAAACCCAGTGCCCTGTGGGCTCAGCCACTGCCTTTGAGCAGAGAGTGATGGACGGGCTGTCTGATGATGACAGGAAAGCACAGCCGTCGCCCCATAGGGATGAGCTGAGGGACCCAGCCTGGCTGGGGGGCCAGGAGGCACCCTGAGACTCAGCAGTGCTGCAGGGATGCAGGGATCTCACTTGGGGGGATGCAGAGCTGGAGGCTGTGACTCCCACAGAGTCTAAGGAATTCTCTAGGGGTCTGCCATGTGAGAATTTTAAAATCCTAGCAATTATGTATTCATTATGAATCATTAATGCAAGAGGCTCTGTTTTTACATTTAGGAGATGATAGGGGATCTCCTTTTTTTTTTTTTTGGTTAATTTTTTTTTAATTAGTTAAGGTATTACAAATGTGTCCTCATCCCCCCCCCCCATTAACCCCCAACCTCCCCCCCACACACAAACTCATGCTCCCATCCCCCTGTTGTCCATGTCCATTGGTTTGGCTTATATACATGTATACAAGTCCTTCGGTTGGGGGATCTCCTTTTTTTTTAAAAAAATATTTTTGTATTGATTTCAGAGAGGAAGGGAGAGGGAAAGAGAGAGAAACATCAATGATGAGAGAGAATCATTGATCGGCTGCCTCCTGCACACTCCCCACTGGGGATTGAGCCCACAGCCCAGGCATCTGCCCTGACCGGTAATGAACCGTGGCCTCCTGGCGCAACCACTGAGCCACGCCAACTAGGTGGGGATTTCCTTTTTAAATATACAAACACACATAAAAACAATATTAGGTAAATGAGAATAACTGTGGTTACCACGCATGGGGAAAATCAGGGCCCCAGAAGTCTAATGCCTGCAGCCGGGGAACCTGACTTGGCACCATCTTTTCTTTTTCTTTTTTACGGTAGAGAAAACTGAGGCTCAGAAATACGGAAAGGCTTGCTCAGTGTCACAGAACGAGTTGGTGCCCAAGTGTAGTCATATGAAAATGTATTTCATTTCCCCCAAACCCCAAGATAACAGGAAAAGTGATACATCAAGTTTGCATTCTGGGCGTCATTTGATAAATGATTCTCTGCTCTGCTGGCGGCCAGATTCTCTGATTAGAATCTTTCTGATGCTTTCCCTGTTTTTTCTCAAATTGATTTCTCTGTCTGGTCTTCCTCTGTCTCCCAGGTCCTCCGCCGTGGTGAGAGGCCTTGGCTTTAGGATGAGGATTTGGGGTTGAGTCACTGGGCTCTCCTGGCTCCTGAATCATTAGGTTACATCTGACTGTGCGCTGGGCTTCGCTGGTGATGGGGTGGGACAGACCCTGGACTTCGGGTTCAGATGGGTTGGAGCTCAGCTTGGCCTCTACTGTGGTGTGAGGCCACGAGTTTAACCCCTTCCTCCTCGGCTGCCTACCTCATGGGGTTGTTAGGAAGAGAAAAGGAGACCAAGCTTTTGGAGCTGAGATGACTCTGCCATCGACGGGGCTCCTGTGGCCTTGTCAGAAGCTGCCAGGCACATGCACAGCGACTAAACCATCCTGGCCGACTCCAGGGGCACCCAGGGCCGACCCTGCCCTGATGCAGAGCCCGGACACTGCTTGTGCTTATTTATCTCTTTCTGAGAGTGAAAAACTGCCAGTCATGGCCTGGCCGGTGGGCTCAGTGGTTAGAGAGAGTTTGATTCCCCGATGTGTCTAACCAAATGTCCAGGTACTGTGGCCTAGCCAAGTTGGCACATAAGATTAACCATCACGGTATATAAATATACGAGTGGCCGGGTGCATGTACCTCAGTGGCAGGTTCCATCCCCGGCCCCAGTCGGGATGTGTGTGGGAGGCAACCAGTCAATGTCTCTTTCACATCCATCTCTCTCTCTCTCTCCTTCCCTCCCTCCCATCACTTCCTCCCTCCCTTCCACTCTCTCTCAAAAAATTCATAGAAAAAATATCCTTGGGTGAGGATTAACAAAAAAATAATACCTGCCATTCATAAACTAATATCACATACAGGATTTTATGTTGATTTTTGCAATAATTCTCAGTAATTATTTTAATTACTGTCCTGGTGAGGAGGGAACTATAGCTGGGGCCTGGGGAAGGGATCTGGCCCTGGTCACCTGGCTGGTGGGTGAGTGGTGACCTGCGACCAGCCCACAGGATCTCTGGCTCCTGGACTGGGGCCCCTCCACTGTCACTGCCTGCACTGAGCTACGGAGTGCAAAGGGAGGACCCGACCGCCAGGGGTTTTGTCCATTCATTCCTGTCTTTGTCATGAAAGGGTCCCGAGTACCTCCTTCGGTGGGTGAGAAAGAGGCCCAGAGAGAGAAGGGAATGGGCAGAACTAGGATTAATCTCTAATTAATTTCTAGCCAAATTAGGAAAATCAGCTCTTTCCATACAAGTGAAGATGGTGGCAGTTATAGGCTGTAATGTTCATTAGCAGCTAAATTTCTAGAATAATAGAGGGAGGGAAAGAGAGAGATTTATTTTAAGAAATTGGCCCATGTGATTGTGGAGGTTGCCAATTCCAAAATGTGCAGGGCAGGCCAGCAGGATCCAGATCCAGGGCAGAGTTGATGTTGCAGCTGGAGCCGAAGGCCACCAGAGGCAGAACTCCCTCTCCCTCGGGGGAGGTCAGTCTTTTTCTATTCAGGCCTTTGACTGATTGCATGAGGCCCACCCAGGAAGGGGGTAATCTGCTTTACTCAGGCTACTGAAACAAAGCTAACCTGATCTAAAACATAACCCTCACGGCATATCCAGATGTGTCTAACCCAATGTCCGGGTACTGTGGGCTCGCCAAGTTGGCACATAAAATTAACCATCACAATATATAAATATACTAGCGGCCCAGTGCACAGATTCATGCACACTGAAAGGAAATTAATTAGAAGAAATATTTTAATATCACTATTTGCCCTTTCTCTATAATAGAAGTGTCAGAGATGAAAGACAATTAGTAAAATGTATATGAAAATCCTATATAAAAAGAGGTAATATGCAAATTGACCGCCATGCCCTTGCACAAGATGGTCGCCCCCATGTGGTCACAAGATGGCTGCCACAAATGGCCAGCAGGGGAGGGCAATAGGGGGTGACCAGGCCTGCAGAGAAGGACAGTTGGAGGCAATCGGGCCAGCAGGGGAGGAGTTAGGCATCGATCCGGCTGGCAGGGGAGTGGTTAGGGGGTGATCAGGCTGTCAGGGGAGTGGTTAGGGGCAATCAGGCAGGCAGGCAGGCAGGCGAGCCAGCAGTCCTGGATTGTGAGAGGGATGTCCGACTGCTGGTTTAGGCCCGATCCCTGTGGGCAATTGGACATCCCCCGAGGGGTCTCAGATTGGAGAGGGTGCAGGCTGGCTGAGAGGCAACCCGCCCCCCCCCACCAGTGCACAAATTTTGTGCACCAGGCCTTTAGTAATATATAAATTGATTAATAAATAAACAATAACAACATGATATAATAACAACAAAAACATGATATAAAAACAACATTGATAAAAACAATGACTGATAAATTGATTAAACTTATTCTACTATCTCCCTGTATACCACATTAAGAGTAAAAACACTTTCAGAGTGCTTGACTAATTTCCCTTGTGATGAAGTATTTACAACTTTAATGTCACACACTCTTCAAACTTGGGAGAAAGCAACATATAATTGACCATGTCCAAAAATGGGTTCAGGTAGGAATATTCCTACTCTGTCTAGAGTTTGTCCTTGTGTTTTATTAATAGTCACCACAGATGCTGGCATCACGGGAAACTGTCTTTGAATTAATTTAAATGGGAAGCCAGTGTCAGACAGGGACAAATCAATTCTTAGAATCAGAACAATCTCTCCTTCTGCAGATCCTGTCAATACTTCAGCATTGATTATGTTAGGTCACAATCTTTTATAATAAATGTAGTACCATTACAAAGACCCCATTTACTATTAAGATTTCTCAGTAGCATGATGATGGCACCTACTTTCAATTTTAATTTATGACATGGCATTCCTGACAAGAAATTCAATGGGAGCTTTAGATGTATCACACATGGGCAAGTCAACGTTTATTTTTAAATTGCCAGTGTGCATCATATGTACCAGCCGGTCGGTCAGTTGGACTACGGACAGTCGGTCACTTAGCCTTTTATATATATAGATAATGTGCAGAATAACACAACTAATATTTATTGACAATTTCTTATGGGCCAGGTGACATAACCTCAATGAATAATTCCTAATGCTGATTATGGTACGGTACTTGACACATAGAAGTAGATGATAGTTTCAAATTTAGAAGACAATTTAGAGTAGAGGTAATGAAAGAGGGTTTTGGCATCGGGCAGACCTGAGTTCAAGTTCTAAGGCTGCCAATATCTGACTTGGGCAAATTACTTAATCTTTCCAAGTCTCTTTCCTCATCTGTAAAACCGAATTAAAAATAGTGCTTACCTCATCAAGGTAGCAGGAGCTTGATAACTATCTACTGACAAAATGAGTGTTGAAGGAGCCTCCAGGGTTGTAATGAGAATTGAGGGAGATCATTTACCTGAAGCCCCTTCCACAGTCCCTGGCACATGGTGAGGACCCGCTGAGTTTAGCTGCCTCATCCTGTGATTATTTTTCCTCTTGACATCTGCACACTCGGAGGCACGGCTGGCAGCTGCTGGCATCCATCTAATAAGACTCGGTAAGACGTGGCTTCCAGGAAGGTCTGGCCGCTAAAGGACAAGACAAGACAGAAATCTGTTGCCTGACTCAGAGGCTGGCTTCTCACACTGCGACGCCTTCCTCAGGGCGGCTGGTTTTCTGCTGGTCCCAGAACTCTTTTCTCAAAGCTCTGGCCATGGGCACAGCAGGGAGCGTTCTCTAAAGAACCAGGAAATGGGGTCTGGAGCTGGGTGAGCTCCCCATGCCTCTGCCAGCGCACCCTTCTCCTCTTTGCAGGCCTGCCTCTCAATGGAAAATAGCTGCCTCTCCTCCTGAGGTGACCTCCCTACAAACACTCTACCCATTAGGCTAATCATTCTCATTTGTTCTAAAGCAATTTTCACTATTTATAAGGACTTCAGGGTTACCACAAATCAGCATTGTGTTAATTCATTCATTCATCAGTCAGTAAGATTTTGTCATGGAATCCCAGCTCTGACACAAACTGTGTGACCTTGGTCAAGTTTTTTAATCTCTCTTATATGCCTCAGTTTCTTCATCTGTAAAATGGGGATGATATTAAAATCCACTCAAAAGGCCTATTATGACATTTGAATGCATTAATCTATGTAAAGCCTGTAAAAACATGCCTGACCCCTAGTAAGTGCTCAATAAATAATAGCTATTACTATTATTATTATTACTACTGCTATTCTTCCTCTACCTTGTGCCAGGGACTCTATTAGGCATTGGGAAACAGCAGTGGACACAACACGGTCCATTTCTGCCTTTGTGATGTTTATGTACTTGTGATCAGGTGGGAAAAATAAGTAACAGGTAAAAATAAAAAAAAAATAAAAATAAATAAATAAAAATTAAAAAAATGAAAATAAAAATAAAAAACCAGCCCACAGGTGTGATTATAAATTGTGATGAGAGTTCTGAAGAAGTCCAACAGGAAACTTTGATGGAGACGCACAGTGGGCTGGGGGAAGGACTTAGAGGGACAGGCCATGGAAGATGTCACTGAGCTGCTATTATTTAGGTTCATCTCTGAAGGATGAGAGGGAAGGAAGGAAGGAAGGAAGGATGTCAGAGTCTCTCCTGGGCATCGTATGTCTGTCTATTCATCCAGGCCTTGCACCCACCCTCGGAGCAGGTGCTATCCCCACCCAGATGGGCCTGGTCATGACCATTCCCACATCACCCTTAGCTTCTTGCTGCCACAGCACGAAGCACAACCTCTTAGCTTGACATTTGAGATGCTTCCACATAGAGTTACAACATAGTTTGCCAGTTTTATTTCCTTTTTTCATTTTGATGTTCATCTTAAAGGTAATTTGTACTTATATAAGTAATATATGAATATATTTTCCTTGTGAGAACTTAAAACAATAGAATAGAGGTAAATTTAAAGTTTGTTTTTGTTTGTTTGTTTGTTTGTTTTTACCACTGTCCCCTTCCCCATCTTGATCTCAGGTGCTTTCCTGGAGGTAATACTACAGTCAGTTTGCTATGAATCCTTCCTTTCACACATGTCTAGAATCTATGATCTATGGATATATCTAAAGAGTGTATAAAATGATAGGAAATATATGGAATCATTCAATAAGCACACATCTTAGTGGTTACCAGGGGAGAGGGGGTTGGGAGTCAGCCAAATGGGTGAAAGGAGTCACAGATGATGGATGTTTAAACTAGATTCTTGGTGGTGAGCACTCTGTCGTGCATACAGATGTCAGATTATAATTCTCTACACCTGAGACATATAATAAAAATAACTTTAAATAGAAGATAGAAATAAAAAATAAATACTCATCACTTCCTCCACCATCCATTGGCCAGAAACATCCCGAGGCTCACCCAACTCAAGGGAGTGTGCGTGGCGCGGTCGGGGTGGGGGCAGGGATTATCCTCTCCATGTGCCCAGAAACAGATGAGGACTGAAAAGGGGGAGCCCTAGAAGTTTCTGCCACAGATAGTGATTTTTTTAAAAAAAGGTCCTTTAAAATATAAATATCTTGAAGGAAATAGTGGAGTCCTTTAAAGAAAAAATTAATGCTAAAAATGGTGTAGAAGGCCTGTGCTTACGACAAAAACAGAGAAGGTGGCGCGAGAAGGGACTTTGCAGCCTGAAAGGTCTGTCACCTGTGCTGCTGTGGAGCTGTCAGTGTTGGTGACAAAGGCTCTGGCATCTCCCTGCAGAGCTCTAGCCCGCGGCCGCCCGGGGCCCCATCCACATTTTCCAGGAGGCCCAGGCTGGAGGGGGGCTGGCCTCGTGTCCCCTCCCCTCTCTGCTCAGAAACCTCAGCTACCCCTTCCCCACCCTAACCCCCCTCCCCCAAGCATCCATATTAAGACTCCTCCATCCCCCAAGGGAGACCTTGGCTCCGGGTGATGGCCTCTTTCGAGTCCCCAGCAGCCTCCACGCCTGCTGACTCCTTCCCACCCCAAGTCTCCCACAGCTCCTGAAGAGATGATATGAAACCACACTTTGGACTGAAGGGCTCGTGTGTTGTTCGGCAGGGTTCTGTTGCAAGAAGTTTGGGAATGCAGCCAGAGTGTGGAGCAGCTGTGGGGGAGGGGAGAGAGAGAAAGGGGGGGGGCGCGGTGGTGGTTCCTGCCTCTTGCTCTCAATACTTCATATTTCTTCTCATTTTTCATATTTTAAAATAAATGGTCATGCCCGGCTGGTGTGGCTCAGTGGTTGAGTGTCGACCTATGTTCGAAGAGGTCACTGGTTCAATTCCGGGTCAGGGCACATGCCCTTGTTGTCAGCTGGATCCCCAGTAGGGGGCGTGCAGGAGGCAGCTGATCTATGTTTCTCTCTCATCCATATTTCTATCTATTTCTCTCCCTCTCTCTCTAAATATCAATTTAAAAATATATAAAAAATAAAACAGCACAAACAAGGCAGCTTTGTAGGGACCAGAGCTGTGAGGATGGGTGCGAGGCTGGCTGTTCAATGTCTCTGTTGGCTCCAGGCCACTGGCCTGAGGAGGGGATCCTGGGGTGGGAGGTGCTCTGCTGGCTGGATTGGGGGCTCCAGGAGGGCAATGGGTGTGGGTAGACAGGTGTGAGCTGAGACTCTGGCCCTGGGCTGATCCCTTGTTATGTTCCAGCGACAAGTAACTTCTTGCCACTTATTTCTGTGCTCCTTCCCAGGTCTAGGAAGAACTGTTTATTAGGGCCGAGCCCCCTCTCAGAGGCTGTCAAAGGTAGAGGAGCCCCTGAAATCACTTCCAGCCCAACCCCTCCACAAACATGCACGGCCCGTTTGTCTCCTATGGCGGCAGCTGTAACATAGGCGCACAGACTCAGGGGCTTGTTAAACAACACAAATCCATCATCTCACAGCTCTGCAGCTAAGAAGTCCAGCGCAGGCCTCATTGGCCTGCACTCAAGATGCCAGCAGGGCTGTTTCCCTCCAGAGGCTGGTCTGCATTCCTTGGCTCGTGGCCCCTTTTCCATCTTCCAGGTCAGCAGTTGGGTTGAGTCCTTCTCACGTGGCATCACTCTGACCTCCTCACCTGTCTTTTCCACTTGAAGGGCCCTTGTGATTACACTGGGTCCAGTTCTGCGGGGGTGGAGACGAGTCCATAAAGTGCTCGAGGAGAACAAGACACTCAACAAGATGCCAAGCTGCTCACCCCAGATTGGCACGGAAATCTGGAGACAACGGCCCCCCGGTCCGCTGGCTGAGCCACGCAGCCCTCGTGGAGGGGAGATCTGAGGCGCACAAGTGGAATCAGGGGCTACCAACCAGCCAGACGGGAAAAGGAAAGGCCCCTCCAATTGTTTTGGGGAGAAGAGGAAGACCAAAGGCAATATTATCTTTCACCAGCCACTCCCTGTGGGGGAATGAGCTTTCCACAGAGTACAGCCTCCTTAGCAGGACAGGGAGGAGCTGGCTTGTTCTTCACTGGAAAAGCCTAATTATAATCAGGTATCACATCAGTGAGAACTGGGGTTACCTGAGGTCAATCCAAGCCACACCCACGGCTGTGGCGTTGAGTGTCTCTGGCCTGTTTCCGTGTGGGGGACTTTAGATTTAGGCTGCAGAGCGTCCCCAGGTTTGTGAGGAGTCCTGGCTTCTGTGCTGTCGGCTGGGGACATAGACAAAGTTCTGAGCCAGTTCCTGTCCCCAAGGGGCCATGCTCTTCACCGCGTGCACGGGGCTGTCAGTTCAGTGTAAGGGGACAGAGGATTGCCCTCCAGGAGCTCGGCGTCTAGCAGAGAAGCGAAGAAAAGGCCATGGGTGTCAGGGCCCGATGCCAGATTCAAACTGGGAAAGAAACGAGCAGGCTCAGCTGAGAGCCCTGGCCCTCGCAGGTTGGGAGAGGACTTGGGGGAGAGTTTCCCAGATATTAAAAGAACGGCTTAAAATGACCAGACTCAATCTTTCTCCCCTTTTAGCAAAGATGGGCACTACAATGTTTATCCTCTCCCAGTCCTCGGGGACTTCAGGCCTCTTATAGTCCCCCAAAATAACAGCTGATGGCTCCATAAGTGCGTGTTCAAGTCCTAGAAGTATCTCGAGTCCAGCACCAGGCCGCTCCTTCTGGCAAATCCTGGCCTGGCAGCTGCCGCCTCCCGCCCGGGCCTGTGTCCGCCTCTGCCAGCCGGAGGCTTTCGGGAGCCAGTGTGGGAGCAAACTCCCATGACTCACGGCTGGGGAAGCTGTCAGGGAGAGGGGAGGCGGGGGCACACCAGGCCAAGGGAAGGGAGAGAGGGAAGGAGAAGGAAGGGGAAGTGGACGGGAAGAGGGAAAAGGGTCAGTATAGGGAAGAAGGAAGCAAGAGAGGGAGGGAGGGAGGAAGAAAAAATGGGGAATAGTAACAATAATAAATACTTTCCTAGTACTGACAATTTTCTTCAATTGTATGAAGTCCTTAAAATGCACACTCACCACCCTGGCTGGTGTGGCTCAGTGGGGTGAGCACTGTCCCATGCACCAAGAGGTCCCTGGTTCAATTCCTGGGCCAGGCACATGCCTGGTTTCAGGCTAGGTCCCCAGTAGGGGGTGTGCAGGAGGTAGCTGATCCATGTTTCTCTCTCATCGATGTTTCTCTCTCTCTCCCTTCCTTTCTCTCTAAAATCAATAAAAATGGGTGGGGAGATTGACAAAATAAAGAGAAAGAGCACTCATGGACATGACAACAGTGTGGTGACTGGGAAGGTTGGGGGAGGAGGGCATAGAGGGGATAAATGGTGTTGGAAAAGATCAAATAAAATAAAATAATCAATAAAAATATTTTAAAAACGGACAATCACCTTTAACCCTGAAAACAACCCTATGGGGTAGGTTCCTCTATCAGATCCTTTTTTATGGATAAAAAATAAGATGTGAGGCATGGAGATCTTACTCTAAAGACAAACAGGTTGGAAGTGGTGGATTCAGATGTGAAAAAAAGGGGGAAAGCTGGCATGGTGGTTGGGATGGAGAAGGCGAGGACGGTGTGAAGGACAGGGATGAGGTCGACTGGCGTGAAAGTGCCAGGGTGTGGGGGACAGAGAGCAGGGTCCTGGGAGCTGGAAGCTGGCGCGTGGGGATTGTCTCTAAGCAGAGGCGAGAGCCCAGCCTACTCCCCTGCGGGTCTGAGGGTCAGCCCAAGGAGGCTCCTGGATATTTCTTCATTGATTTTTTTTTTTTTTTTCAGAGAGAGTGGAAAGCAGGGGGAGAGACAGAGAGAAAGAAACATTATGTGACAGAGACACATCGATTGGTTGCCTCTTGCACACACTCCAACCAGGGCCAGGATCAAGCCTGCAACCAAGGCACATGCCTTTGACCGGAATCGAACCTGCGACCCTTCAGTCTGCTGGCCAATACTCTATCCACTGAGCCCAACCAGCTAGGGCGATCCTTCCTTCTTAACACAAAACATGCAGGTGCCACAAATATAATCTTATTTCATCATGCTTGGGGGCAAGGGAATCATAGAAACAAAGAAAGGAAGTTATTGACATAAATACAAATGGCTTCTCTGTGCCTTAGCATCTGTCGGTCTCTTGTATATCAGTTATGTCATGTCTGATTCCTGTTTGTGATTAAAAAAGGGTTCGGAGAGAAGAAATTCAATTAGTAAGAATCTGGGGTCTGAACTCGGTCTTCTCCAGATCTTTTAGCTCTTTCTTGTGACCGCATTCAAACTCATGCTCAGGTTCCCTCCAACGCAATTAATGGTTTTCGAGCCAGCTTCCCAGAATGAAACATTCTGTGGAACAAGACCCCGGCCTATTTATTACCATGAGGAGAAGATGAATGCTAAGATCAGTTTAAAATCATATTGCTTATGTCACATGTCCCCTCAATAATTGTTTATAGAACAGCGTGTTTAAAACATTAAAAAATTGGTTCCCAAAGAAGTAGAGTGTGCGCCTGTCCTCCTAGGAGCGAGTTAATAGAGGCAAACAGTAGTGTTCTTGGAAATCCCTGGGCTAAATCATTTCGTACACGCCGTTCCCTTTGCCCCACCTCGCCTGGGGCCACACCCTGGTCCCTCCCTGGAATGGATCTCTGCTGAAGCCTTATCTTGTTCTCAGTGGGGCTGCCTTCCCTTCCCCCACTCCACCTCCCACACGCCCACATCCTCTGCTTCTTTCTATGAAATTCTTACCCATACCCCTTGGAAAGCGAGCCCCACAAGGGTAGGGGCTGGTCTTTCTTCATCGTTGCTGCTCCTAAGCAAGCTGCCTGGCTCGTAGTAGTTGCACAATAAATATTTGCTGGATGAATGTCTGCCTGGGTCGCCAGCTGCAGAACACAGACGGGCTGGCATCGTCATGTGTTCTCTCTTCCCATTACTTGTCTTTTCTATTTATATTCCTAGCACCAACCCTGGCGCACAGAATGGGAGCTCTGTTAATGCTTGTCCAAGGAATCAAGGAGTGAAAGGAATAGTGAAATACTGTTTTACAAAACACAGCTTTCAATAGAAACAGAATTTTTCCACTTTGTGAAATAACATCCCATCTCTTCTTATGTCCATGAGGACAGTGGTGGTGGGATGGCGGGTGGGGGCATAATTTACAATCTCTATAGGTGGGCACATTTGTGCGGTGCATCTAATGATCGCAGGTTCCTCAGGCTTCTGGCTGAGAGACATCGTAACAATCGAGGGGCAATAGTAATAATAGTGATGCTTCAATGTTATTGAGCACTTGCTGTAGTCCAGGCACTGTGCCAAGGGTATATTAATTTATTTAATTCCTACAACCAACACTGTGAGGACTAGTTATTTTCCACATTCAACATGGGGAGGAAACTGAGGCACAAAGAGTTATGTAAGCAGGGCTTTACGATGCCTATGGGAATGTGTAGAGGGACTTCTCTGCTGCCCTGGGGGTGAGGGGAAGGGGCAAGACTGTGTGAAGTCCAGGAAGGCTATCAGGCCACAGCCTGATATATATTAGAGGTCCGGTGCACGGATTCGTGCATGGGTGGGGTCCCTTAGCCTGGCCTGCACCCTCTCACAATCCAGGACCCTTCAGGGGATGTCGAACTTCCGGGTTTCAACCCGATTCCTGCTTGGCCTGTGGGGATTGGGCCAAAACCTGGCAGTCCGACATCCCCCTGAGGGATGTAGCAGTGCCAAAGCGAGAGCGAAGGGGCTCATCCTGCCCTGCTGTGCCTGCCGCTGCAGCCGTCACCCGGCAGCACTGCAGTGGAGGCGGGAGAGGTTCCTGCCACCACAGCTGCGCTCGCCAGCTGTGAGCCCGGCTTCTGGCTGAGTGGCACTCCCGCTGTGGGAGTACACTGACAACCAGGGGGCAGCTCCTGCATTGAGTGTCTTCCCCCTGGTGGTCAGTATATGTCATAGCAACTGGTCGACCGGTCATTCTGGTCGTTCAGTCTTAATGGTCATTTAGGCATATATATATATATATATATATATATATATATATATATATATATATACTAAAGTCCCAGTGCACGAAATTTGTGCATGGAAGGGAGTGTCCCTCAGCCTGGCCTGTGCCCTCTCATAATCCAGGACCGCTCAGGTAGGGTTCCTAGGCCTGGCCAGCAATCAGGGCCTATTGGGGCTTTCCTTCTTCTGGCCCTGCACACCCACCATGGTGTCACAGACCAGTGGCCTGGGCCTCCCTCTTTGGGCCAATTACAGAGCCACCTCCCCCTGCTCCCCAGATCGATCACCCCGCTATCTGGTGTCCTGGGCCTCCTTCTGTGGGGCAATCGATCACAGAGCCCTCCATCAATCGCCCCGCAGAGGGCCTCCATCTGTGGGGTGATTGTGGGATGATGGCAGGGCCCTCCGACCAATCACATTGCATCTGCCTTGGCTGTCCTGGCACCAGTGCGTGTCATAGCGTGGTCGTCCGGAAGGTCATCCAGACAGTCGTTACGTTCTGCTGTTCGGTCATTTGGTCGATTTGCATATTATGCTCTCTCTTCTCTCTCTCTCTCTCTCTCTCTCTCTCTCTCTCTCTCTCTCTCTATATATATATATATATATATATATATATATATATATATATATGTGTGTGTGTGTGTGTGTGTGTGTGTGTGTGTGTGTGTGTGTGTATCACCTATATATGTATGATACCGCCTATATCCAGAGCAGTTATTCTGTTAAATATTTTATATATTGAGCTTCTGCAAAAGATTTCTCAGAGGGATGGGGTTTTGTCTAGCTAGGAAAAAGGCTTATAAATTTTTTTAAAAAAATAGATGTTTTAGTTTCACAGATAAGAAGACTAAGATTTCAGGGATGTGAAATTGCAATTGTCATTAGTGGCAAAGCCAGGTCTAAAAATCTCAACTCCAAATAGTCCAGGAATCTATTTCCTGTGCCATAGCACCCAGATGCCCAGGTGTCCCATAAAGACACTTGCATTTGGTATACCCATTGAGCAAGACTGCTTTGTCCAGAACTCTTGTTTCCACAGGCATGTCCTGAGCAATATGGGTAAACTAAGGTAAATTGAGAAATGTTTGTCTCACAGAGTTGTTGGGGAGGAAAACAGGAAGGATGATGAGGCAGGTGAGACAAAGCAGAAGTAGAAAGAAAATGCGGGGGGTGGAGGGAAGACCCAGGTGTGTGGAGGTGGGGTGAAGGCATAGGCAGGGTCCTGGCCCTGGAATAAAAATGACAGCGGCAATAACAATATCACTATTTCTTTTAATTGAATTGAATTTTATTTTCCATCACCATTGATCTAATGACACTATTTTTTTTTTTAAAAGGCCTAACATGGGACATGCTTACAAAGCTATGTGCTTTAGGCCAGTCAACTCTGTTTCCTTGAAGGGGAAACCAAAGCTTACAGAGCTGGTCAGCAGCCGAGAGAAACTCAACCAAGGCCCGGCTGGCCTCAAAGGACGCGCTCTGAACCCTCAGCTACGCTGAGACTTCAAGGCCCCAGAATCCCAGGGACCCAGACGGTCTTGCAGCGGCATCTCTTGGGACTGGGTCTGGCTGAGCGCTAGGGCCCCCTCCCGACTCAGGGACCTGGGGAAAGGTTTGCATTAGATCTCCCTTCACGGCCAGCTGAGCCGGGCCAGGCAATGCGCTGACCTGGGGACCACACCACCGGTTCCTCTGTCAGAGATAAAATGCTGACTCCCGTTGGCCGCGTTTTACTCAGCAACCAAGGAGGAAACCAGGGCCAAAAGTCATCCCAAGGTCATTAGGGCCCCGTTGGAAGCCCTATTTGACAGAGATGAAAGCTCGGGTCAGAACGGAGGAAACATTTGTGAAGGTGACACACAGCTCAGACGTGGCTGACCTCGGAGCCAACCCCTCGTTATCTTAGGTGATTTCCTCTTTGCAAGGTCCTCAGACACTGAAGGCACTAGCGGGGCTTAGGTGTCTGGAGGGAAGGAGGAGCGCGCCACCGAGGGGCCCGGAACACAGAGGAAAGCCAGGCCCCGGCTCTGCAGAGGGCACCGCGCCGGCCCTGCTCCTCTGGGGCTGGGTGGGGGCCCGGAGGAGCTGTGCCCAGAGGTATTTTTGTCTTCTTGCTTCAACCCAGGCAGCTCCACTTGGAATGATTTATGATGATTTGGGTTTGTTTTGTAAACACAGCCCGTACCACGGGAGGGAGTCACATTCCCAGGGTCTTCCCTCACGGGTGGGATCGCTCTAAAATTATCTTTGGCTGCTGCTTCTCTGTGAGAGTTCTCCCGTTGTTGAACCTAGAACATTAGCAGGGCCAGAGGCCTCAGGGCTTACCCGGCCCATTTTATAGTTGGTGAAACTGAGGCCCAGAGAGCGGGAGCCAGTGGCCTGAAGCATGCCGCCAGCCAGGCCCACCGCCGGGCTAGCATGCCTCACACCCTCAGATATTTCCTCTGTGGTCTACAGCTCTGAGGAGGGGACTGTGGACATGGCAGATACAGCCTGCGGTTCCATGGAGCTTACAGTCTGTCAGGGGAGATGGATTTTAAACAAACAATTAAAAGCACCTGGAAGGATTAGAGGCTGCTTACAGGACTTACAACAAGGGGCACCACCTGGCCTGGGGTTGAGTGGTGGCTGCCTTGAGGGCCTGAGGTTTAGAAGGAGGAGAGTTGGTCCATGGAGAGAAGGAGACAGCTTGTCTGAGCAGAGGGACAGCCTGGACTCGGGACAGGTGAGGGAACAGGCATGAGGCTCTGAACACTGGCCCATGCCGGAGCTGGCGGGCACAAGAGGAGGCAGGGGAGTGGGGCAGGAGATCTGGCGGGCCTCATGGGAGTCTAGTGGGGATTCTAAGCATAGCCAGGAGGGTCTGAAGCAGAACAGGGAAGGGATGAGGTTTGGATTGCTTTGTAAGTCTGATTGCTCCGCTGCATTGAAGGGAATGAGCTGGGGAGCACCTGATGTACATAGAGACGGTACCCTGTGTGCAGCGGCCTCCATGCCTCAGCATCCCCCATTAGCATATGCACAGTTGGGATAGGGGGTTCCAGCTATGGTTTCTTTTAGGAGTTAAGTACAAAGTTGGTCATGGGACACATGCTCTGTAAAACCCTTGTGGCCTAGACTGGGACAAAAGTCATACATTGGTGTCCTTGCTGGTGTCCAAGGGACATGGTGGACTGGGCAAGGCCCGGAGGAAATGCCTGGGTGGAGGAGGGGATGCCAAGGGGCCAGGTACAACCTGGGGGACTTTGTGGCAGGCCTGGCCTAGGTCTCCTGACCTGGATGGGGGCAAAGCTGGGCTTGCCAACCAGTTGCTAGAGAAAGAGGTGAGTGTCTTCCGGTGCCCGTGAGTGCAGGGAGCTCCAGAGCTGTAAAATTTCTGCCCCAAACACTTCTGTGTGCCAAGCAGACACATCTAAATCTGGAGTTTTCCACCCCTGATTTCTCACACTGGCCCCAGTGCTTCCTTTTACAGAGAACTCCGCAGTTCACAAGGCTGTTTTACATGCTTTCTTTTTCCATCTCTTTGACTTTTTCATCTGCCTTCTGCCTGTCTGTCTTTTCCTTTTTTGCCTTAAAGGCAATATGATGCAGTTAAAAGCATGGGTTTTAGAAATAAGCAAGTCTGGGTTTGAATCATGGCTTTTCAACTTACCAGTTGAGTCACTTTGAGTAAGCGTCCTCAACTCTTGGATTCTCACTTTCCTTATCTGTAAAATGGGTGTATTGATTTTTTAATCATGGAGTTGTAAGGTTTGAACCAGGCAATATGTGTAATACATGCCCGAACTTGACACATAATAGGTGCACAATAAGCTCATTCATTTGTTCAGTGTTTATTTGGTAGCTGCCATGGGCCAGGCCCTGGGCTCAGTACTGGGGTCATAATGCTGATCCCTAAAACACTCCTTTCAAGTCTTCAGCAGGGATCAGTGTCCCTGTGTCCCAAGTGCACCTTGGGGGGGGGGGGGGAGAATAGCTCCTCCCAGGAAAGATCTGGAAAGTGGCCCCAGATCTGCAGATGGACATAGAGGCTGTTTAAGCAACACTGTGAAGGGCCCAGGCTCTCATCTTTTGCCATGTTTTCCTCTTGCAGTTTCCTTGTTCAGTTCTTTTCAAATAATCAATCACATTGTGCCTATATCACATGGTAGGCCCTGAACCAGGTCCTTCCCCAGACACCAAGGTAAGCTGTGGGTGCCAGAGGCTAAAACCAACAGTAGTTAGCATATTAATGCAAAAAGACCCATTGGAAGGCCAATGGACTTTGATATTCAGTAGGGCTGAAAATCAGCTAATATTGCCCTGCTGTGGACTCAGTGGCTCAAGGCAATTCCCTAACCTGATAATCCTTTTAATGTTTACCAAACTTTACCTTTGATATGCCTGTATGCATTGCTAAAGGGCAAATGTGTATTCAAGTAAATAAAAAACAGACGGGCCAGAAGTCCTGTGCCTCTCTAAAAAAGAGGTCTCCACCTGCCCCCATGCCTTCTAAATTCATATTTCTTGTATAGCATTTTCATTTGTGCATTGGCCCCTCCTTCAGATCCTGAACCCCACCACAAAGGTTGTGGCATGTGGGCCTTGGCCAGTCTGATAATGCTGACAGGATGGTGACTGAGAGGGAGATGGGACAAGACCTGCCCCATGAGGAATGTCTGCAGGATCCAGTCTCTAGTTTGGTGGTAAAAGGCTCAGCTAGTCTCCTAATTGCTGAAGCCTAACATAGGAAAGGGGTCCCAGGTAATTTTGGGGGCCCTTGGAGGCAGAACCTGGTAGAAATCACCATCAGGCTACTTGGTCCCATGAAAAGGAAGGGAGCTTTCTGTTTTGTTCGGGTGTCCAGATGTCTGATACAAACAGCAAGCTCCACCTCTGCAGCGCTCAGCCAAACACCCACCCAGTGCTGGAAAGGGAATTCCTGCTTTGGGTGGGAGGTTGGATGGGATGACTTCCAGGCTCCCAAGTAGCTGGGAGATGCAAGGATTATAAGTTTTCATGGTCAGGCTCGGACCACCTTCCCTTGGACACTTGCCAGCTTCCTCCCTCTGGGGATTGCCCTGCAGCTTACTTCACTCCTTCCTGAACCCAGCCCCGGAACCTCCACCGTCTGGGCAACATACCAACCCCGGGTCCAACCGCTGGGGCCTGCGCAAGGCAGTTTTCAGTCTGTGCTCTGGCTGGACGATTGAGTTTTGTTCTTGCATCGGCCCCTTTTAGAAATCTTCCCTCTTTAGGTATTTGTGTTTCCTTTCTTAGATTTCTATTTCACACACATTTCCTGTCATTGAAAGATACACTCACAGATCTGTCACTATACCCTTAAGCCTGATGTTTTGGAAAATCCATCAGCTCTAGAGTCAGGATTCAAATCCCAGTGCTTACTCCTACTTCCTGGTCAAGCCCCATGACCTCTGCAAGAGATTTGCATCTTACTATCTGTGAGAGAAGGTAATAGCGACTCCTAGCTCACAGCCATGCTGTGAGACCACACAGATAATAGCCCTTGAAGAACTTAGAACAAAATTCAGTAAATCTGAAGATCTAATTGTCTTTATTAAGCAATGTGTGAATATGGCACATCCTATTTAATAGCTAGGAGGGTGCTCCAAGGGGTTGTACAAAATGGAAGGTTTTTATAGACAGGAGGGTGGGGCAAGGGAGTTATTAGCAAAAGAAAAAAAAAAAGGTTTATTTTTAGGCCAGGTCATCTTTGGGGGGTAGGGCACTGTAGTGGTATCATGTAGATTACCTCACCAGTATCGATCAGAAGACTCCAGACTGATGGATTTATTTATTCATTTTTTTAAATCCTTACCTGAGGACATGCTTAGAGAGAGGAAGGGAACGAGAAAGAAAAAGAGAGAGAAACATCAATTGGTTGCCTTCTGTATACCTTCTACCAGGGATACACCTACAACCTAGATATGTGCTCCGACTGGGAATCGAATTGGCAACCTTTCGGTGCATGGGACCATGCTCCAACCAAGTGAGCCACTCCAGCCGGGCCAGCTGGATGAATTTAAAATTCCACTCCTGGGAAAGGCTGAAAGATAACTCATTAGATTATTATTGTTTTGGTTGGGTGAACTGGCTTAGCGAAAGTGACTCCATTTTGGCCCAGTTTTTTTTTCTTCTTCTTCCAACAGTTCACAATCCTTCATTTACTTTCTATGTATTAATTTTAGAACTATTTCTCGCACCTTTTAGAAATCAGAATCACACCGGAATTGAAAATATTCTAGAAGTTTCATAATCCAATTCAGCCTTTTGCTGTGAAGGAAAGTGGGCCTCAGAGGGGTGAAGCCACTTGCTTATCTAGTGGCAGAGCCAGGAAGAGGATGCAAGGGGTCTTTGCTCTTCTTGACGGGTGTCCTTTTATGCAGCATAATTTCCCTAATGAGAATTAATTAAGGGTTTCGCGTGATTTTCTGGAAGGTTGCTTTAAAAATAACCAATCACAAGCACGTAATTAAATAAATGAACTCCAAAGCCCTTTCCATGAAATTTGCTATTTAAAGAATTGGAAAGAAAATAAACAAACAAACACATAAGTAAATAAATAAATAATTAGAGGAAAATGGGATTGTGGACAAAACAGGGCCCACATACTAAACATGGCAAGCTCAGGGGAGGCCAGCATGGCAGCTCCTACAAACTCAGAGACCAACAGTAACCGCATGGGGTGGTCTGAACATAAAAAGTGCTCACTGGAAGGGGGTCACGGCATAGTCACGCCCTAGGCCTGTTGCTTCCTTGGCAAAGGTCAATCTTAACCTTTTGTCTTGTGTCTGACTTTAGTCTTTTTGGATCTGGGATAGCATGCCTTTGAAATGTCAGGGGACTCTTCCTTGCTGGCCCCCTCAAGGTACAAAAGCAGACACCAGGAGGCAGGCCACAGAACCTCCGTGTGATCTGCTGCCCACATACCATCTCTATGTGCTGGAAATGCTTACTGTCCTGTACCCGCCGATGTAAAAGGTGTATGCGTTTCTCTGTTTTACTTTTATCCAGTCTCAGCGATTTCCCTGCTTTGCTTTCTCCCGCCCCCTTGCTCTACACCAGCGGATTTCATGTAACCCTCTGCGTCTCCTCCTCTGATTCTAATGTACAAAATAAGTGGGAAAACTGCCCTTCTCCAGAGCATCTCAACCTGTTGAGGTTTTGCTTCCCAGGAATTGTTATCCATTTGGCTCAAATAAACTCATAAAAATTCTCTACAGATTTGGATGTTTCTTTCATTGAAAGGATTTGATGCTACTTTCTGTTTCTGTGCTTCAGAGGATGCCAGGCATTGGCTCCCAGGGGTCCAGCAGCCCCACCCAGCCCCCCATGCCTCTGAGAAGCAAGGGCCAGCCCGAGCGAACTCCTCAGGAATGCCTCCTCTTAACAGCCCTCCTGGATTACTTCTTGGAATACCATTTCCGGGGCCAGTGCTCTCAGCCTGTGTGGTTTAAATCATTTACAGATGTGCTAACAAACTTTTTTCAGGGTGCGAGAAATTTCCTTTTGCTTCAGCTGCACATCACACTGTTGTAATGATGCCTGGTGTGGAGAACTTAGAGCTAAGTGCCTTTGAAGAGTGGGGTCAGATGAATAATGCTGAATAACAAGGCATTTCAATGAAGACTTTTCTGGAATAGGTGGGGACTTGGTTTTGGGAATATATAAAGCAGAGACAAGGTCAAGTCAACCTCCAGCTAAGGGGCACTGAGTGAACCATACCAGTTCTGGCCTCAGGGAGAGACCTTGGTAAATACTAGCCCCACCCGTGCGCATTGCCCACATTACCGATTTCAAGTGTGCTGCCCCAAATTCCAGAACCTGAAAGTGTGCTGCGATCAAAAAGGCCGGAGAGCCATTGTCCTGAGGGTGACAGGGAACAAAGTGTTCCCTGGCGACATAATTATGTGCAACACTGGTTGGCACAAAGTTCAACCGGATTCTTCACTGCAGGATTTCTCAGTGCCTTTAGTGCTTATGCATGTGGCCACGCCCCCAGGGCAGGTTTGGAAAGTGGCCTTTATCCATCCTTCTTGGTCACAGAGCCCTGTTTTCCTTTTCAAGAACATATATGGGGGGCTGGTGTTCAGAGGAAATGCCTCCAGGAGGATTTCACCTTCTCTCTTTTTGTCTGAGCAAAGTTTAAAGGGTGTTTATACAAAGGGCTAATTCGAAGATTGACCCTTCATCGTCCCTGATACCCAACTCAGCCACTCACCTGGAGGCCTGACTCTACTTAAGGTTATTTCTGAGCACATCTCAGGGGATTCAAAGGGCAACTCCCTTATGGAGGAGATGGGACCACTTCTTAATGCAAAGAGGAAAGCTGGTGCCTCGTACACTCTTCCTCAGGGTTAGAGCATCTTTGGGGGACTTGCCTCCTTAACCAGATACTCTTGTAAATCTCTTTTGCTTGTAAGGCTGTTTCCACAGTGTAGCTGCCAAGCTATCCTGTGCAGGACACACTGTGTGTTGCAACTCAGTTCTCTCCAGCTCACTGTGCGCTGTGGAAAGCCTTCATGTCTTGGCCTGAACGCCCCAGCCTGGAGCTAAACCTCTGGCCAGTGTGTCATTAGCCTGAGCAAGTTTGGTATGTTTCTCCAGTGTTTTGGACTAATTTTTTCTCATCAGTAAACAAGGGGGTAAGACTAGGTGAAACAAACACTCATGGACATTCAGTAACTCTATCCCAGCTAGAGGCCATGTTTTGGCAATGCAACATAGGGTGTTTGTTGTTGTTGTTGTTGTTGATAGATGTATGCCAATAAATTATAATACAGCATGTTGTCTGCAAGAAGTGCCACAGAGACAGGGAAGAGGAAGGGATAAATTCTGTCTGGAAGATCTTTAAGATTCCTTCCAGCACTGGCATTTTTTTTTTTAATTTATTGATTTGAGAGAAAGACAGAGAGAGAAACATTGATTTGTTGTTCCATTTATTTATGCATTCATTGGTTGACTCTTGTATGTGCCCTGACCAGGGGTCAAATCTGAAATCTTGGCATATCGAGATGACGTTCTAACCAACTGAGCTACCCAGCCAGGACCTAGTACTGACATTCTTACATACTGTGCCTTCAGGATCTTTTCTTCTTGTTATAATTGGCCTGGAGCCTTCTGATTATCAAAAGAGCAGACCTTGACTTAGCCCAGCCCAGCAGGGCTTTCCTGACCCACTCCCCCTAGTAGGAGCGGATGCTCCTCCTGACCATAAGTCTACCTTAGACATGAAGTATAAACTGTGAGTTTGTCGCTCATCCTCCAGAGCCCACCTCCAAATATGTGAGGACGAGGATGGCTCCCTGCATGGAGACCGCAGGCTCCTAGCACTTCTCCCGACCCAGAGGCAACAACTGAAACTCCTCACCCAGCTCCTCAACCCTCTAGGTGGGCTGCAGGGAGGGCACACATTCTGCTTTAGCACCTACCCCTCTTCCCTCCTTCTGAGATTTGCTGGCTCACTTCCTCCTTCCCTGTTCTTATTTCTCTCCTCCTCTTTTCCCTCCTTTCCTCCCCTTCCACACTCCAAGTACCATTTGCTGAGAATGATTTCAGAAACAATGCAATTTTCAACACTAAGGAGTTGCTGGTTCCAGTCTCAGACACACGGTCTGCTGATTCCCAGCCGACCCAGGGTGTGAAGACTTTGGCTCTGAGAGCCTTCAGTCACTACTAGAATACTCTAGAAAGCTGAGACCTTAACAACAACAACAAAAATATCCTATTCCACCAGGGACAAAATACCCGGAAGCAGCATTGTTAGTAGCGGTAGCCACAGGCCACCCACCCTCTGCCCTCCCTCACCTTCACATCCCCAGGGAGGCTCTAGAAAACAAAGAGTTGCGGCCCAGAGAGCCAAGGGTGGGTTGGCACCAGGAAGCCTGGAGACCTGGAATGGGGGGTCAGGAATGGGAGAACCAGCAGGTCTACCAGCTGGAAGCTCCTTGCCATCCCTTCTGAGCTAGTCAGAAATCGGGTCCTCTAATCTCCTCCAGCCTCCAATCCAAGCTCACACTGCCCTACTCCACCCCACCTCCTGTCCACTTGACTGATACGTCTGAGGTCACCCAACATTTTCTTCAAACTTTTAAGAGTGACAACTACCATCGTCCTCCCTCCCTCCCTCCCTTCTTTCCTTCCTTCCTTTCTTCCTTCCTCCTTCCCTTCCTTTCCCTTCCCTCCCTCTCCCCTCTCCTTCCTTCATTCCTTCCTTCTTTACTAAATCTATCTGTTTATCCTATTCTTCCCTTGTCCATCCCTGGACCTTCCCTTAGGGCAGTGGTCGGCAAACTGCGGCTCGCGAGCCACATGCGGCTCTTTGACCCCTTGAGTGTGGCTCTTCCTAAGCCTTAGGAGTACCCTAATTAAGTTAATAACAATGTACCTACCTATATAGTTTAAGTTTAAAAAATTTGGCTCTCAAAAGAAATTTTAATTGTTGTACTGTTGATATTTGGCTCTGTTGACTAATGAGTTTGCCGACCACTGCCTTAGGGCTTCTGCAACATCCCAAATTTCTTCTTTGCTCTGGCTCCTTCTCCATCTGACTACAGGGGAAGGAATGACTCACCTGCTGACCCCACTTTTCACCACACTGCTTTGTTAATCTTCACGCCACCACTCTGCCAAAACCTGCTTTTTTTGGGTAACCGATGAACTCCCAATAGCCTCTTTTCCTTTTTTATCCTATTCAACTCCTTTGGGGCATCAATATTTAATAAAATTTGTACTATGAAAATGATACCCCCAAATAATACCTCTCATTATAGAGTAGAAAGTGAAACATCACCAACCCCACCCCCATGTCATTCCCCAGAGACAGCTACTATAAATAATTTCATAAAGAGTCCTCTATACTGCTGCTCATGAATTTACAAATTTGGATCATTTCAACAGACCCTTCTGCAGTTGACATTTTCGTTTAACACTACGGTGCAGTTGTCTTTCCCTGTAAGTATGTCTAGATAGGCATCATTTAGAAAATATCCAAATGGTGTTCCATTATGTGGCTACAGCATAATTCACTTAGAAAATCTTCTGTGGATGGACACTGAGGTGGTTTCTACTTATTTATTGGCTTGTTGATTTATTGGTATACTAGAGGCCCGGTGCACGAAATTTGTGCGAGGGGTGGGAAGGGGGGTTGTTTCTCATCCTGGCCTGCACCCTCTCCAATCTGGGATTCCTCTCACAATGCGGGACTGCTGGCTCCTACCTGCTCGCCTATCTGCCTGCCTGATTGCCCCTAACCACTTTTGCCTACCAGCCTGATCACCCCCTAACTGCTCCTCTGCCAGCCTGATTGACACCTAATTGCTCCCCTGCCAGCCCAATCTCCCCCAACTGCCCTCCCCTGCAGGCCTGGTCGCCCCCAACTGCCCTCCCTGCCAGCCATCTTGTGACGACGTGGGGTGGCCATCTTGTGATGACATGGGAGTGCCCATCTTGGGATGCGAGGGTGTGATGGTCAATTTGCATATTACCTCTTTATCATATAGGATTCTCTCATGTATGCATTCATTCCCATTTCAAACAATACTGCAATGAACTCCTTGTACATCTGTCTTTACAAAGTTGTGCTTGAAGTACTGGACATGGCTCATCACTCTCTTCTTGAGAACTTGTTTGGAGGTTCTAGCAGGGGAGCACACTTCTTGTATACCCTTGACCAAAGACCGGTCCTCTCCTCTGGGGAGAAGGTCATCCTCTTCGACCAAGCATGCAGCTTCGGGAGGACGCACATGGATTGGTGCAGTAGGAGGGGGACACCCGCCTAGCCAGCCAGATCAGCCAAATCAACCCTGGTGATCAATGGGGGTGACAGATGTCGCAGCCAGATCACCCTCACATCCTCTTTCTTGACACTTCATGCTTCTTGGTTCTCTCTGCCATAGCAAACCTCTCTTTCCCCTGAGCACATGTTATGTGTTCACCTCCTCTTGTTTCTGTCCACAGTCTCTCCCCCTGAGATAAACACTTCCCACTTGTCCCTCCTGCCCAAGTCTCATGTAGAACCATCCCTGAATCCCTAGTCTTTTCCAGTGGCTCCTATTTATGCAGCACTTACAAGGTGCTGGAGCAGGCATTTATCATCCCATCCTATAATAACAGGGGAGGCGTGGACTCTATTGTCAGCATTTAAAAAGTGATAATAACTGAACCTTAGAAAGTTAGGGAACTTGTCCAGGGCACCCAACTCGTTAAATGGAGGAGGATCCAGGACTCCACCTCAGGCCTCTCCTACTGTATAATCCGTGAACTTAAACAACCACCACCTTGCTGCGCCTTTGCCTCTGGTGCTCACAGTACCTCGCACATGTGCTAGCAAATTGAATCGTGGAATTTATTGATTGTCCTTCCACTCGCCTGGGAGCTCCCCAAGGGCAGACCCTCTGTCACCTCTTTCCGCATTTCCTGTGCTGAGTACAGGACCCATCATGTCAGAGGCGCTGTAATGGATTTGAATGAATAAACTCGTGTTTGTTAAATGAAGAATCCCAGCCCTCCCAGAACCAGGTCAAGAGCCAAAGTTCAGCACTCGCAAACACAGGCTGAGCTTGAAGTTCATATCCTGCTAATTTAGGAACAGAAAATACCCTCTTCCCAGGGCCTAATTAACTAAATTATAGGAAGCTTTTGGGATTGGCAGGAAGTAGAACATAATTTAAAAAATAGGCTCTGAGGTCAGACGGCCCATGTTCTGATTCCAGCTCTGCCACTTATTAGGCAAGTTCTTCAACTTCCATAATCCTCAGTTACCCAACGAGTAAAATGGAGCAAATGACAGTTACTTGCTAATTGGGTTATCATGAGGATTAAATGGGGAAGTGAATAAGAAATGCTTAGCACAGTGCTTGCACACAGAAGGCACTCAAAATGTTAGTTGCACTATGGCAGGGGTCCTCAAACTACGGCCCGCGGGCCACATGGAAATACAAATATTGTATTTGTTCCCGTTTTGTTTTTTTTACTTCAAAATAAGATATGTGCAGTGTTTATAGGAATTTGTTCATAATTTTTTTTTTTAAACTATAGTCCGGCCCTCCAACGGTCTGAGGGACAGTGAACTGGCCCTCTGTTTAAAAAGTTTGAGGACCCCTGCACTATGGCCATTAGGACCAGTTTTAGCTCTTCAAAGAGAAATAGACCAAGCAGTTAAACTTTCAATTTTCACAAAAATTCTCTTCCTTGACCTTACTTGTAAAAGAAACATTTTGCTGTTGTTGTTAATCCTCATCCGAGGATATTTTTCCATTGATTTTTAGAGAGAGTGGAAGGGAGGGGAGAGACACACAGAGAGAAACATCGATGTGAGAGAGACACCTCGATTGGTTGCCTCCCGCAGGCGCCCCAACCAGGGCCTTGATCAAGCCTGCAACCCAGGCACGTGCCCTTGACCAAAATTGAAGCCAAGACCCTTCAGTCCACAGGCCAACGCTCTATCCGCTGAGCCAAACTGGCTAGTGCTATAAAAGAAACATTTATTGAGTGCCTCCTGTTTACTAGACTCCTCCAGGTTGGTACCTCACCTGTTGGAGAGTCTATCTATAATAGGGAGGTAATCATGGCCCAGGTAGCATCCCACGGGAGGGTCAAGCTTTCCTGCTTCCTCCATTTGAGAACATTATTGATTCTCTGGAAAATACACTTGTTTTTCTTTGCAAACTTCACAGATTTGTTTTAAACCATTTTCTCATGAAAATCTCAAGGTTTTGCACCTTGGTACATGAAGGCAGTTTGTAGACTCTGATGCATAGAGGTGCCTGTGCCGTCTTTGTTCTTTGAGCCAAAAGGGTTCCTTATGTCAGCAGCTCCTGAAGGTAACTCTAGGAACCAGCGTGTATCTTGTGGTTCTGTGCACCGTTCCTACCCACATCCAAATATTATTTTTTTAGGGGGTTGTTTTATTTGTGTTTTGTTTTGTCTTTCCAAGTACTCTATTTGGGAAGGACCCTACCCCTGGCAACTGAAATGAAAACAAATGAGGAAGTCCCCCAACCCAGAATTCAAATCCCAACAACAGCAAATGCCTCGGGACTAGCTTTCTAGACTTCATTTATAGGTTATTCGATTCTGGAACTACATGTTCCCAGAGAAGCATGCCTGCTGTTTAGTTATTTAAAAAGGAGGACATTCCTTAGTAATGCCACTCAGCTCTGAAACTTGGGATTGTTTTCCCTTGCATCTAACTTACACGTCTCCTCTTGCAAACCAAGGTGTCCCTTCTCCGGGTGACACATCTGCTTGGGAAACCCAGCTTCGGGGATGCAGGGAGACATGAGAGGGAAGGGCTCACTTCTCTGGTGAGTGTCTGCAGTAGGTGTGGCTACAGGTTATGCAAACGCCTGGCTGCGTGCCCTGAGATACCTGGCCGTCGGGGATAGGTCTCCTGCACCGCCACGTGCTCCAAGCTCAGTACTCAGGGCTGCCGGGTGCTTCTCCTTGCTCCTTGCTGCCCTGGTGCCCGGGGCTCCTTGTCAGATGCTCTGTCACCTGCACTGCTCAGGCCCTGCATTCAGGTCAAAGGAAGTTGCGGACCAAATAGCCAAAACTCTCACCTTGAGCCCACCATGTGACCTTGGGCAGCCCCTCCTTTCTGCCTCGGTTCCCTGAGCCGACAGGTAAAGCGTCCTATCTGCGAGTTTCTGAGCCGCCATCCCAGAACCCGTTGCCCAGCCAGGCTCGTGACCCAGTTGCCAAGGGCAGTGAGAATAGAGCCGTGGTTTGGAATTCATGGGTGGGGTGGGTGGGGCACCTCCCAATAATAAACTTCACTGGGGATTGGAGCAACCTGTTTGTCCGAACCTTTGGTGCAGCTGCAGGAGGCCTGCCACTCCTTTGGCGATGCTGCAGGGACGTATGGAATGTGCTTATCCGAGACCATCTGGCTCATAAACCTGACACTTCACCTCCCACACCATCCCGGGACCAAAGGGAGATAAAACCTGCATAAGGGGCGGAGCCCAGAGGATCCTTGATCAAATCCGATTTCAGCCATTTCGCTCAGGAGCTCCTGGCCCAGGCTGCACCTCCTCTGCCTTTTCAAAAGGCTGGTTAATACCCTTTTCTCCCTGAGTGATTTTGCCTCTAGACTAGAGGAACTGTGGGAGGGCCCGTGGGGATTTGGAAAGCTTAGTGCTGAGCTAATTCTGTGCCCTAATGGTTTTGAAAGCCGGTCCTGTAATTAGGGACTTGGTGGCAGGGAGTCTGGCGCTGGAGGCCAGGAGACTGCGTTCCAGCCCTGGCTTTGCCACTACCTGGCTGTGTAGTGTTTTTGTTTTTTTTTTTAAATCCTCATCAGAGGACACTTTTTTCCATTGATTTTTTTTTTTTTTTTTAAAGAGAGAATGGAGGGAGAGGAGGTGGGGGGTGGAGGGGAGAAACATAGAGACACATCATTTAATGATAGACCAGGGCCAGGGATCAAGCCTGCAACTGAGGTACATGCCCTTGGTCAGGAATTGAAACTATGACCCTTGGGTCCTTGGCCTGACACTTTAACCATTGAGCAACCCGGCCAGTGCTGGCTGTATAGTCTTGAGCGAGTTGCTTCCCCTCTGTGGGCCCTGAAGACAGAAATGTTTCATCTTGGGTGTAGGCTGGGGCCAGATCTTGCCCCCATTTTTTCGCTAGTCCACTTCTTCCCTCTCATAGAGATATGTGTTCTGGTTGGAGGCTTAAGTCCCACCCCAAGCTCCTCCTCTTTGAAGGCATCCAAGAAAGCGAGTGATATGGGCGTTTCAGGCTTGGAAGGGGCTTGAGGAGCACCCCCAGCTGTTTCTGAAAGGCCTCTTACTCCAGGTGTCTGGTGGGAGGAGCTTGGTGTGTTTGGGCACCAGCATTTCATAAAGGTAAAGAGCCCCGGCTTCAGACTTAGCCAGTCTTTCACACCCTAACCTTGCCAATTATTTCAGCCCATGATTCAGCAAATTTTTTAAGTGCCTATTTTGTGCCAGGCACTGTGCTAAACGACGCTGCTTTGCATACATTACTGCTTCTCATCCTCACAACCCTATCCAGCAGGGACTCACTGTATCCCCACTTTGCAGATGAGGAAACTGACACTCTGAGAGGCGGTGTGACTCACCCAAGGCCACACGACTAGCAAGTGGCAAACCTGGGGCTTGAGTCCAGGTCTACGGACTCCAAAGCCCTGGTTTCTCAACTACCACACTCTGCCGTCTTCCAAACCTCTTTTTGTTTAATCCTCACTTGCTTTATTTCCAAAGTGTCCACTCCAGTGCTTCTGAAAAGCCCCTGGCAGGGCCACTCCATGGATTAACAAGCGTGTCCACTTCTGAAGGAGGATGGAGACGACAGACCCTGGACGGTGGCGTGGGAAAAGCCCTGTAGTCTGTCCCGCCCCGAGGACTCAGCTTCTAGAACCGCCTGACCCTCATCAGCACATCTGATCTCCTCTGAACTCTCCCAGCTGCTTTCCTCGCGCGGCTGTTCATGTGAGGACCAATTGAGGGCATGGCTATGGCAGGACTGTATGAATTAAAGAGTGATGAAAGCAGCCTCATAATTTATTATCTGGGACCTACTTCGCTGTTTGTGTCACTCAACAACCTGGGCCGGAAATTGCACGTTGCCCTCAAGAATCTTGAGATACCTCATGTAATGGTGCAAACCTTGGGGTCCTGTGATGAAGGGGTAGGAGGTGGGTTTTGCTCTCAAACGCCCGACACTCCTTCCTGCCTGACTCATTCAGAACCGCCATATTCGGGATGCGTGGCGTTAGGACGGTTGGCACTGTGACATGTGGTTGGCCCACAGGCTGGAATGTGACATTCCTGAACAGATTCAGGCATGAGAAGAGAGAAGAAGAGAACACAACATCTGTAAACAGCCTGGGACTTAGGAGAGGCTTGGGAAGTCTGTGGAGGTGGAGCTGCCCGTCCGTCCGTCACGGGGTCTGATCGTCCCTTGGGAAGCATGCAGAGCCCCTCACCCCGGGACCACTGATTCCAGTCGGGTTGGGCAGGGGAGTCACTTGCTGACATAACCACTCAGCCCTGCAAGGACTGAGAGGAGACGAACCCCGAAGGTGCCGTGTGCAGGGGACAGAGGAGCGCTGTGCCAGCATCACGAGTTTTCCATCTGTGCATTTACCTCTCCTTTCGCCCAGCTGTGCTCGGGGTGCCTGGGAAGAGGGTTCTATTCCTTTTGAGACTTTGTGTTTAGGGGGACCCCAGGGGGAGGGAGAGAAGTGGACCCACCAGTCCAGGGTCCAGGCTTGGGACAGGAGTATTTCTTCACGTCGACAGAGCACAGAGGCTGCCAGGGATCAAGCCGAGAGAGTTCGGGGGACCTGCCTGCGTGCGTGCCGTGGGGCAGGGCCTGCGGGCATGGGGGCTCAGCTCTCATAGAGGTCTCCTCGCCAGCGCTGACCCCGCCCCCGTCGTGGGAACTGCAGTGTGGCACTGGCATCCCTCCTGCCCAACAGGGAGCAGTTAAAGGCGGCCAGAGGGCCCCTGCTTAGGGTGGCACCAGGGAAGTAGCCAAAGTCGTCGAAGTGAGCAGCAGGAGGATGCCCACAGAAATGGCCGTGGAGGGAAGGGCCTGCAGGGCAAGCGGGAGATCTGGGCGGCAGCCCCAGACCTGCTCTGCTTCGGTGTGAACTTGGCCAAGTCGCTTGCCCTCGCTGGGACTACATTTTATGAGGAGGGTTAGGCAGTGATCTCAGAGGTCTCTTCCAACTAGGCTGACCAACCGTCCCAACTGCCGGGGACTGTCCTGGTTTTACTACTGAACATTTCATGTCTAGGAATCCCTGCTCCCAACTAAAATTTCTGTTTTAAATATATATATATATATATTATATCAGAGAGGAAGGGAGAGGGAGAGATAGAAACATCAACGATGAGAGAGGACCATTAACTGGCTGCCCCCTACTGGGGAGATTGAGCCTGCAACCCCGGCAAGTGCACTGTCCGGGAATCGAACCGTGACTTCCTGGTCCATAGGTTGACACTCAACCATTGAGCCACGCTCGGCAGCTGGGCTAAAATCTCTGCTTCTTTTGTTCTTGTCACTTCCCTCTGAGGCAGTGGTTCTCAACCTTGGCTGCACATGAGAATCACCTGGGAATCTTTTTTAAATCCTGATTTCTGGGCCTCATCCTCCGGAAATTCTGTTTCTTTGTTACTAATGTTGTGGCCCCACCCCATAACAAAGAAACAGAATTTCCGGAGGATGAGGCCCAGAAATCAGGATTTAAAAAAGATTCCCAGGTGATTCTCATGTGCAGCCAAGGTTGAGAACCACTGCTCTGAGGTCTCAATCCCTTTAGACTCGGAGCTGCAGAAACCTCTTCTCAGATTAAAATCCTTCTAAAAGGGTGTGGGCGGAGATGATACTCAAAACACGTAACATCCTCTCTAGCAGGGGGGGAGGAACCTTTGTTCTACCAAGGCCACTTAGATATTTAGAACATCATTCTCGGCCATATGAAACTATCAACTTAAAAATTAGCCTGCTATATTTGGTCAAACGTTTAATTAACTCAACCCTAATGCCTTGGCAGGGCCAGACCAAACTGCTATAGGCAGTTAGACAGACGTGAGCAGAGCAAGGAGGATGGGCCAAGAAGGTCACCAGGAGAGAGAGCCCCAGGTGCCTAACAATGGACAGTCAATTGTGCGGGGAAATCTTCCCCCAGGGCGACTTCTCCGCCCCTACCATATCACTGGTCATGAGGTTCGGACCCCCTGACCTTTCCTCCCTGGAGATAACATCTAGGCCTCAGTTGTATTTCAACTCCAGGCCCAGGTAAGCAACAAAACCAGCCACGGCTGAAGACAGGACCAGCTGTATGGAATAATGACCCCACCCTGGTGCTGGCCAATCAACCAGTGGAGACCAACCTCCAAAAGGACACACCTGGAAAACTACTGAATATTCTATTGAGATCTTCCCCCAGGACCGCCCCTAAAATCTCAGCCCTTAAAAGCCTTAGGATGGAGGCCCCAATGCATTCTCCCTCCGGGAGCACACCGTGCCTTTCTCTTCTCTCTCCATTTCCTTCTCCAGGCCCTTTACCCTTAGCCTCCTAAAGCCCTTCCTTTACTCTAGAACTTGTTTCCTAAGCCCATTTCCTCTCGGAATGACTTCTTCTACCTCCAATTTACCAAACGTTCTCTTACAGTTTGGGTCTTGCTCTGAATTCTTTCCTAGGGAGAACCCAAGTACTGAGGTTGCTGAACCCAGGTTTAGTCTGACCCCACGAGTCAGACACCAGACGCTATTCCCACCGTCTACAACAAAATGATTTCTCGGGCCCTTATACGGCCCGCCGGCTGGACATTCCCTACCCCTGCTCTATGGCAAGGCACCAGCCAAATGGACCAGCCCAGAAACCCCAGGCTGTCCTGGCCCACTGCTCCTGTCCCCAGGGACTGGCAGCCCCACATGGAACCTGAGCTTCCATCCGCTGATCTGTGATCATCCCCCTTTCCCTAGCCCAGTGACTTCAGCACCAGCAGAGCTGAAGGGTCCCAGCTTCTCTTTCGCTTCTTGTTCTCACACAAAAGGTGGTGACTTCCCAGCTCCCCGGTCAGATCAGGGTTTGTCCACCTTGTGAACGTACAGCCTTTTAAGGTGAACCTGCTCTGGGCATTGGTGGCTACACCCAGGGAAGTTCTGCCCTGCTGGGCAGCAACTGCCTTTTCGTTCCGAGAGGAGCCCTTACAGTATCTGGGCTGGGAGAAGTGGGAAGTTTCAAATGATGGGCCACAGGTGTATCAGGGCAGAGGAAACACGTGACCCCTGGCTCTCTTTCACTCCACACCTGTTGAGCCCAATGCACGTGGCCTCCATCCGACTCGGGGCTAAAGGTTGTTGGAAAAGCAGTGGGAGACGCCCCCTACAGCGATGCCACAGTGGTGGCAGGCCAGCACAGGAGTCGCGGGCCCGTGATGTGCCGGTGTGCTGACACCTCGGGAGCAGGGCAGCAGGCAGGGAGTTTATCCTGCGGGTGACATCTGTGCTGGGCCTGGAAGGGGAGGAGGAGGAATATGAGTGGGAGGAGGCCGGCAAGCCAGGCACCGACAACAGCACGCAGAAGCCTGAGCTTTGTCCCACCCCCTCTGGCACTGTGGGTGGCACCATGGGCGGCAGTGGGTCAAGGATTACTGGGCCAGAGGCCAAGGCAGGCAGGCAGCCCTCTGAGACCGCCGGCCCAGGCTGGGCCCACCCAAGAGCCTACTTCCTATTTCCCAGGGCAAATGGAGACCCCAGACACCCGCTTCCTTCCTTTTCTTCTCAGTCCTCCGAATGCCTGCCTCCTCCTGGGCCAAAGCCCCCGCTCTGACCCTGTCTTCATCTCCCAGGCGCCTTCCTGGTCTGTCACCAGCCACAGACCTTCCCTTCCCAGCTCTGCTCACCACTCCCTTTCCCAGTTCCACAGCTGCCAGGACAGTTCAGATCCCGGTCGTCCCCCACCTGCGTGGCTGCAGCAGGCTCCTCATCCATCCGTGCTCCGGGACACTCTGTCCCTCACCGTGCTGCCTGCGCTGCCGGATGGAGCTGTCCCCAGCAGTGCTTGGTTGACTCACATATCTTCTCTAAAATCCCCCTGAGCACACTTCCTCCGACCTCACCATCCACTGTGCAAACAAGGCCACGTCCAGCTTCGTAACCCAGTTGTCTTTGGCTCCTGCCTCTCTGCTGACACGGGACCTCAGTCTCTCCCCGTGTAGTTCTGGGAACCCTCTGGGGCACTGCTGGGGGCGGGGAGCGGGGGCATCTGGGCCAGACTGTGTGTGTTTGCAACAGTCTGCCACCAGGCCAGCTCATACACTGAGAAACGTGTAGAGGATACTGTGACCTCTAGCACAGGTGATTCTTTTACTTTACAAAACAAGCCACAACAACAAAAACTCTGAGCCCTTATCCCACAGCTGAGCTGAGAAGCGCTGGCCTGGGGTGTCTGTCTCATCCACAAACAAGTCTGGCCCCTCCGTGAACTCCCTCATCGGCTCTGTTATTCACTGGCAGCTCTGGAGTTGCTTTTTCAATCAATCAATCAATCAATCAATGAATCAAAGATTCAAATCAGTCTCTACTGCTTCTCTTCTTGGAGCCCAGGTATGCAGAGGGCTCAAGTCAGAAGCAGCTTGCTTCGAGAAAAGTACCTGCAATTCAGGACATCGGCCCTTTTAATGTTAAATTTGGTTTTCCTATTTTAAACTATTCTCCTTCTCTCTCTAAAGCACCTTTTCTGTTTAGCTTGGTAATTTAAAAAATACTTTAAAATCAACTTCATTAAAACATAAGTTCCTACAATAAAGTGCACTGGTTTTCAGGGCAGGGTTTGATGCATTTTGGCAATGAAAACACTTGTTAGATCACCACCTTAATTAAGGTCTAAAACAATTCCAGCTGCAAAGTTCCCCTGTGCTCCATGGCAGTTAATCCCCACTTCCATCAGCAGCCACGGGCATACCTGGCCTGCTTCCTGCCACTATTGATCGGCTTGGCTTCTTCCAGAACATCACAGGAATGGGATCCTCCACAGGGTGTGGCTGGCTCCTTCCCTCATGTAATGTTTGTGAGCGTCGTCTCTGAGGTTGTATGCGGTGGAGTCCACCTTTTCTCTTGCTTAGGCTGGTGCCTTTTTCATTCCCCCCATCTTACAAGCCTGGGAACCAAGGCTTTCATAAATTGCCGATTCTGCGTGCCCCTTAAATGGTTCCTCAGGACTATTTGGAGGCTCATCTGGGAGAGCGGTGAAAGCCCTGTCAAATGGCCAAGAAGCAAGGTGGGGTTGGAATGTGGCCACTGGCATGTCAGGGACGGCCTGCAAAGCAGCCATAGAATCTGAGGATGTTAGAGCCAGAGGCAACGGGAGAACAGCCCCAGTTCATAGGAACCTGATCCCCCTACCGCAGAGGAAACTGAGGTCTAGAGAGGAACAGGGATACCCTCGGGGCTGCATCATAGAGCAGTTCTTTGCAGAGGTCGATGTAGACTTGGCCTTGCGTGTCGCAGAGCGGTGCACTCCCATCTACCAACCCACACGGCCTGCTTAAAGGTCTAGCCTGCAGGCAGGTTGCTTATCCTAAACTTGTTTTGACCATGATGGGACCCAGCAGAGAGGAGATGGGATGGGGATGGGAGGTAGGACGCACTGTGGTTGGAGTCAGTGGCTGTGCCTTTAAGACATGGGCCTCTCCTCGGGAAGGATAGCATACATGGCCCAGAGAACTGAAGTCCTATTTGTCTGGGATTTGGCTTTGGGCAAGTATCTCCAGGCCTCACCCCAAGCCTCCTTTTGCACAGGCTCCCTGTTGCCAAAGAGTGAAGTTTGCATTTTCTCAGAATGCCCTTGTAGGTTACCAGAGAGTGTCAGGCTGGCTGCAGACAGCAGACTCACAGCGAGAGGCTGGGAGCCAGCACCGCGGGAGAGGGCTCCCGTCTCCCTCACCTTCGCTGCAGAAGGAGAGAAAGAGCTGGAAGGGCCATTGGGGGGCTGGCCCAGTGCTCTCTCTATACAGACAGAAAAACTAGCCAAGAAAGAGAGGTAACTTTGTCACCAGTAATCCCAGAGTTAATGGCAGGTCTAGGAGTTGTCCCAGGCCTCTGGACTCCTAACTCTGTGCTCAAATGAAGAAATGATGCACAAATACCTCCTATTCAACAGGTGTCGTGCCAGGAGCACTACCATTCATTCACAGATCAAGGCCCTACAGTCCACAGGCTCTTGCAGCCTCTGTGTCTCCAATGAGCAGCACAGGGAACGGCTCTTAACTCCGAATCACTACAGACAGACAAGGGATTGGGCAGTTACAGTCCAGGGTGATGCTTGTTATCATGGCAGAGGTGTAGGGTGCCACTGCACACGGAGGAGGGACAGTTAATCTAGATCAGTGGTCGGCAAACTGCGGCTCTCGAGCCACATGCGGCTCTTTGGCCCCTTGAGTGTGGCTCTTCCACAAAATACCACGTGCGGGCGCACGTACAGTGCGATTGAAACTTCGTGGCCCATGCGCAGAAATCGGTTTTCGGCCTGGGCGAGTCTATTTTGAAGAAGTGGTGTTGGAAGAAGTGGGGTGTGGACATACAGAGAGGATGAACGAAAGGAGATAGACGAAACAAGTATACAAGACGAGTGTGGATGGGAGAGTTGGAAGGGGTCGACCTCAGCGAACGTACCTCAATCAGATTGAGGACGTTTTTAGCAAAGGCCAGTTTAGGAGTACCCTAATTAAGTTAATAACAATATACCTACCTATATAGTTTAAGTTTAAAAGATTTGGCTCTCAAAAGAAATTTCAATTGTTGTACTGTTGGTATTTGGCTCTGTTGACTAATGAGTTTGCCGACCACTGATCTAGATTGATGGGAAGAAAAATCAGTAAAAGCCCCCCCAACCCCCCACCCAAAAAAAAATCAAAGCTAAGATGCAGTGGTTCTCAATCTTGGCTGCACATTAGAATCACCTGGGAATCTTTTTAAAATCCTGATTTCTGGGCCTCATCCTCTGGAAATTCTGTTTCTTTGTTACTAATGTTGTGGCCCCACCCCATAACAAAGAAACAGAATTTCCGGAGGATGAGGTCCAGAAATCAGGATTTTAAAAAGATTCCCAGGTGATTCTGATGTGCAGCCAAGGTTGAGAGCCACTGGATTAGAGGCTACAGAGGAAGCAGGTGAGTTGAGGGTGGGTGAGCGTGTCTGGATGGGAAGAGGGCATGTGCAAGGCCCTGGAGACAGGCCTGTGCAGTGAGGATCGGAGGACATTTGGTGCCTAAGATGTGGAGTGTAAGGGGCAGGCAGAGATGAGGACCGAGGCAGGTGGGACCAGCTCACGAACAGCCATCCAAACAGCAGGTTTGACACTTGAAGACAAAACCCCTGGGGGGGTCTTAGCAGGTGGAGTCTCGGAGGAAGAACGGGCTCACCTGCTCTCTAGCATCTTGGTCCCTAAAGCCCTAGTAGCTCTTTGATGATTTCAAGCAGATTTTTTAAAATCTTGCATTTTATCCCGCTTTCTAGTTGCTCCCGTGGGCACTGCAAGCTAGTGTAGTCTATCACAGGCAGAATCAGGGCAATGGGCCATTAAATCCCCAGGGCCAGGGGTGCTACTCCCCCTGGGAGGTCGCCCTGGTTTTCAGGTGGCCTGCAGAGCAGCAGCCCCATTGGGTTTTGTCGGCTGCTGCTTCTGATTCAGGGTCCCCAGAGCTCTGCCGCATCACCCTTCCTCAGAGTCCTTTGTCTGCTGCTCAGTTTCAAAACCCTGTTACCCTGCCCAGAGATTGGGTCCCCAGTGGCAGGGGCAGGCAGGGGAGAGGGAGCAGGCAGGAGGTGGCCACTTGGTTCTCAGTGGAGCAGTATTGGACTCCACATGGAGCATTTGGAGAGACGTGGGATTGTTTTTTTCTTTTGTTGACACAGTGATTGGAAAACCTACTGTGGCCAGGGTTGCTTGGAGCAGTCCTGCCCAAAGTAGATTTCCCCCCCTCAAAAAATATTGTTTTCCTATTAAGAAAAGATGAGCCCCTTTTACTCACACTTTGGATCCCACCCACTCCTCTCTTTTCAAGGATTATTTTTCCAAAATGATTCCCTTTCTCTCTATACCTTCATGTTTTTTTCTCAATGAGATCAATCCCATGACCGTAAAACAAGCTCTAGTGTCTCTAGTTAAAAGCAACCCAAGTCAGACCAAGGATTTCCTTTATTTCACATGGTCCTCTAGCTACTTCCCCATTCTCTGCTGCCTTCTACAGAGCATCCTGATCTGTGGTCACTGTAGGCTTTGTCGCATCACAGCTTGGGCTCAGAGGAAGACAAAACGCTTCCTAGTTCTATTCCCAGCAGCAGGATGGGGTATCCTCCTCACTGGGTTTCTTGGCCGGCCGCACTCTGGGCACCAGAAATAAATCAACCCCAGCTTGGATGCCCGGGAAACGGCTGCGGCAGCCCCAGCCAGACCGCATGCCTCCAGGAGAAGAGGGGAGGAAAAGAGGGCACCTGGTCTCCGCTAAGCTGCTCAGGAACATTAGGAACCTGGCGCTCCTACGGCCAAGTCAGGTCTGAACCCAGTGGGCTCCTCCATACACCAATGGGCACACACAAAGCTTGACCTTCACAGTGACCTTGGCCACGTCATTGTGTCAGCATCCCAGGGACTCTGGATTGCTGCCCTCTCTCCTTGCTAAGCATTTCCTGGGGGGGGGGGGGGGGGGGAGTGGTGTCATATGCCAATCGGCAGCTGGGGGAGGGGAAAGCTGGCTAACCATATGCAAGACACAGATGCTAGGTGAGAAGGTGAGCCCTGTTTGGTGTTACCCTTGAGGGACTGGATCCACGGAGGCAGGAATCGAGGAGACCAGTATGTGGAGAGCGCTGCCCAGGACCTGTGTCGGGGCTTCGGGAGGAGCAGCTTGTGAGAGCCACGGTCAGCCACTCTAGTGCTTGTCTTACTACCTGCTTTGGGAGGTCCCTCACCCTTCCTTCGTTTTCTCTGTCAACACATTTAGTAAACGATTTGGTGAGGTTGCAGCATCAGAAGGCAAGGCACGCTGGTTTACTTCACTTTCCATTTGAGGCTCACTTTATACACTGATGTACTTACTGCTAACGATTTTGGACACCTGGCCATGATGGGGTGGTGCCAGGGTATGGGGCGCGGCTACAGTGTTTTGGACAGGTTCAAGCCTTGGACTGATGAGAGGGCATAGTCCTCTCATTGCCACGTGCAAGTCCCAGCTGGAGGGCAGAGCCTTCCCAGCACAATTATAGCCAACAGCTATAGTTGTGAGCTTGAACCTATGGTTCGAACACGTGGCTCATGTGCCTGAGTAATGTGGGCTTGGTAGAGTTCAGGTGCATGTAGTTGAGTAGGATTGAAACCAACGAGAATGTTGTAAACATCTTGATCACACCCTTACTTTGCCTCGTGGCATCTACTATAAAATAAAGACACGGCTTGTGGGCGCTGGTGCTGTCCATCAGAGGAGCAGCGTCCCACCAAAACCCAGCTTTCATTCTCATGTCTGTCTTTTCTAAACCTTTCATCACCCCCACTCAGGGTCACTGAACCAGGCTGAGCTGGCATGGCACATAAGGCACCCTGGGGCTGAGTATGCCATGGCCTTGCCGGCTCCCCACATATGGCTCCCAACCAGGGACTGAGTTCTGGGACCACGGACTGAGTAATGAAGAACAGGGCCTGAGTTTGGGCTCCCCACACCAGAATAGTGGTGTCGAAGGATTATGCTGTTTATAGGAGCAGTTTCTCATTGGTACTGCGAGGCGTACAACATCCTTCAGAAATGCAGCATCCCCTATGCATCCTGTTTCATTCATTCGCCTCTGGCTGGGAGGACCGTAATAGGGTTAGACTAACATTAAAACAACATGTCACTGACCTTGAAGTAGAGACAGCATCGTGAATGCCAAAGTCCATGTCTGAATCCAGAACTGACCTTCAACCCCACACTACTTATCCCAGGAGCCTCTGTGACCTTGGGCTGGTTTTTTCACTTGCATTTCCTCATTTGTAAATCAAGGATTATAGCGTCTACCTCATAGAGTTATTATGATTATTAAATGAGATAATGCATGAATATGCTTAACACAGTGCCTGGAAAGCATTCAGTACATGCTAGCAGCTACCACCACCACAACTAGTAATTGGGAAACAGGAATAGGAAAAATGGGGAGTTGGGAATTTAAGCCAGGGATTTGTCACCAAACTATAAAACATGCTCCCTGCAACTCAGCTGGGAGGCTACACCGCCTTTCTTGCACAAGCGCTGGGACGTGGAGCCGTGTTTCCTACCACAATGTCTCCAGACGTTCTGGATCATGTGTTCTATCAGTGAGATAATTGTAAATACTCCTTGATAGTAGATGTTTCCTTATTTGCAAATACTGTCAAGTGCATTATAAAATATAAAAAAATAAAACCTGAGATAAAAAATATCAAGAGAAGCTCTAATATTTCCTTTTTTTTTTTTTTTTTTGAGACTTCTGTACTGGTCTATGTGTGGGTCTGGGGACTTGAGAGAGGCTTCTTGTTGCCAGGATCAAATGAAACAGCCTTTAAAAAGCAACTAGAGGCCTGGTGCACGAAATTCATGCACGGGTAGGGTCCGTAGGCCTGGCCTGTGATCATGGCTGATCTTCCCTGGCTGCCAGCAGCTGGCCCCATCCTCCACCACCATACCTCTGGTTGCCTGGGAGATTGGGGCCCCAACACCACCTGTGTCAGCCACCACTCACCCCTGGTTCCCCATTCCCCATCGGGCAATCAGGGCCTGTGGGCTGGGGACAGCTCCTGCATTAAGCATCTTCCCCCTGGTGGTCAGTGCATGTCATAGCCAACTGGTCATTCCACAGTCCGGTCAATTTGCATATTATGCTTTTGTATATATAGATTGTCAGATTTTGAGTTCTGCTTGTCACTGTAGTTGGTTAACTCATGTACATACATAAACAATAAGAAGTCTCCTGAAAGCTATAGTTCAATGGTAACAAAGAGCTTCACTTTGAACAGTCTATGTATCAAAACCTTACTGGGAACCTACCACATACCAAATGCCATGGTAAGAATCGGAGGTGACGATGAATAAGACTCAACCCCAGCCACCGGCATCTGGACTTTTAATAGGGAAGACACACCCAGTAGGTAAATACAGCACTGTGTAACATATACAGTGAGAGAGGCATAACATCAGAACGAGAAGAAGGAGGAGAGACTCTCAGGGATGACTTCCTAGAAGTAATTGCCTGAGTATGGTTTTGAAAGATAAATGGCTATTTAACAGGCAGAGAAGAAAGGGTGTTTGGGCTAAAGGCACAGAGGTGTGAAAAGCCTCCACATCCCTACACACTGTCCAGGATGTTCGACGTGGCTGATGTGATTGGACTGCATGGGAAGCAAGGAAGGTGGTCAAGTGCCAGGTTGTGTGGCCTTGTGCCCCTTGACTTTGGATTGAAACCCAAGACAGGGGGGCCATGATAGGTTTTAGGCAGGGGATTGGCATGGTTAGATTTGCTCTGCCCTATGCATGGAGAGTAGTAAGGCATGACACTGGGAGGCCAGGGACTCCTGGGACTCCAAGAGGGAGGGAAAGGGATTGACTCTATGGGAGGGACCGTGAGGCTGAAGAAGATGTGAAGAAACTGGAACTCGGGAATCTAGATTTGGAATCAGCATGGCCCTCCTGGCTCCTTCAGCCTATTAATTCTACAGGAGATTGAGGTGGTAGGGGGCTCCTTAATCTTGAGAGGCAGTAAGACTTGAGTAGAACGTTTCTAAGCCCAAGGCCTGAAGACCCCAATGCCTCGGACATTTTCCCAGCAAAACTTGCCTACGTTCACTGAAACTATTGCTAAAAGCCAGTCTCCACTCCTAGCAGGAATCCTAACCAATCAGAGCACCAAGGCTGCAGCCCCCAGCAGGAGCATGAAGGTCTTACACAGGGCGGCTTTAAATTAGTCTTGCTCATCTCCAACATGCACCAGCCCAAGCCACACCGCCATGGCAAGCTCCTATGTTCCTTGACCTCTCCATCTTGGTTTCTTATTCCTACTGATCCACAGGCCACCTTTCACTCCCCCCTGGCAGGCACTATTACCCAGCCAGTTTCTCCTCGATATTTCCAATCAATCCAGCCCACACGGACAGCTTCAATGTTCTATTTTGACCACGGTGGGAGGAAGTAGGGGGCGGGCTTGTGGGACAGTGTTTACAGAGTCTACAGTAGAGCACAGGAATGTTCTAGGCCTTCACAGTCACTCACCACTCACTCCCTGACTCACCCAGAGGAACTTCCAGTCCCGCCAGCTCCATTTATGGCAAGTGCTCTACACCAGTTTTTTAAACTTTGGTACCATACTTTTTCTATGTTTGTTTAGATATACAAATACCATTCTGTGATAATTGCCTACGGTGTGCAGTGCAGTAACATGCTGTACAGGCTTGTAGCCTAGATGCCATAGGTGGCCGAGGTGTGTAGTAGGCTAGACCATTTACGAGTAGGTTTGTGAAAGTGCACACTACAGTGTTCGCACAACAGAATCATTGCTTAACCACTCACTTCTCAGAACCTACCCCCATGGTTAAACAATGCATGACTGTGCTCCAAACTTGACTGTCTTGAAAACAATAACAATCATTTGTTTACGTCAAGACTTTACAATTTGGGCCCAGCTCAGCCGGGAGGGCTCATCTTTTCTTCTCGCAACATTGGCTGAAGTGACTTGACGAGGCAATGGAGAATCCACTTCCAAGATGGCTCACTCACATGGTTGGCAAGTCAGCGCTGGCTGTTATCTGCAAGCTCACCTGGGGCTAAGGGTCAGGGACCTCGGTTCCTGGCCATATGGCCTGTCCATGTGGGCCTCTCTGCGGTCTGCTTGGGCTTCCTCACCACGTGGTGGCTGAGTTCCAAAAGACAGGAAGCAGAAGCTGCCTCCTCTTAAGACCTGAGCCCAGAATTTGGCAACTCATCACAGAACCTGGATTTCAGGTTGGTGACCTAGAGCTCCTCTCAATGGGAGGAGCATCAAAGATTTTGGGGTCAAATTTTAAAAGTGCCACATCCTAATGATAAAAATCCATAGAGTGAATTGAAGGGCTTTTTGTGATTTGGTGCTTGTTAACCAATCCGTTACCTCATTTCATGATAACATCTCTCCGTGATTCAAAATATTGAATCATTCCAAGTCTCAGATCTTCTTTTGGTTCCTCCAATGCACTATGTTCTCGCACACCTCAGGGCTCTTGCACCTGCTATTTGCACACACCTACAATGCTCTCCCTGTCATTACCCAATCTCCTACCTTCAGATATCAGCGTAGACATTCTCTCCCTGTGATAATTTCCCCTAGAACCAGCTCGGGATAAGCATGCGGCTTTCAGGACTCCCTGGCTCCACAGCGGTGTGAATGGAAAGTCCTGTGTACTGGTTTTATCATTTCCTCGCTGTGTGACCTTGGGCAGGTGACTTATCCTTTCTGAACTTTAGTGTTTTTATGACTAGAATGAGGAATGCATTCTCATCTCTTATTTTGATGATTCAATAAAATATCGTATACAAAATGTTTATCACGGTTAATTTAGGTTAAGCTCTTCTGTTTTAAGCTCTCATACAATTCCTGGGTCACTAAGTGCATCCTAAGGATGTTTTTGTTTTTTTTTTTAAAAAGAAGTGATTAAATAAATGAGAAAAAAATCGCATCTCATTCTGAAATGCCTTTCCCACCTCCATGCCTTCATAATGCACCCTAGCCCCACCCAATGCCCAGTTTCTGGGTGGATGGGCTCCTCTTGCAGCATTTCACTCTTAAAATTTCTTCGGGAAGGTGATAATTTTCCCTAGAACCAGCTCGGGATAAGCATGCGGCTTTCAGGGCTCCCCGGCTCCGCAGCGGGTGAATAGAAAGCCCTGTGTGCTTGTTTTCATGGAACCTTTGTTTCATGGTCACAGTGTTCCTGTCAGCACTGTCACTCTTTATTTTGAAGCTCCTGGAAGGCAGGCACAACATCTCCCTGATTCACTCTTCCCTGTATTCTTAGAAAACAGGAAACAGATGGCTTGAGGGCCAGCAGAGTGAAATTGAATTTTAATAGGCAGAGGGTACAGAACGAGCAAAGGCTGAATGGGCTGGGTGTGCTCCCGCTGTCTGGTCGGCAAGACTTGGCTCTTATCATGCTGTGGCCTAGGACCAATTTCTGGTCAGGGAAGGAGACAGATCTTATGATAAAAACACACCGGACAGCAAGCCAGAGTCCTAGTTTACCACCCTCGGGGCTGTCACTTAGCCTCCCTGAGAACTGTCCCCTTACCCATAGGACAGTTAGACAAGAGGTTAGCCGAGATTTTGACAGTGATTAGGTCCACCAGCTCTGTAGGCAGGCAGATCAGGCTTCAAGTTCAGTTTTGCCCTTTTGATCTATGTGACCCACACTAAGTTACTTCCTCTTTGGGTCTCACTTTTGTCATCTATAATCTGGAAATAGTAGTTCTTCCCTAATACAGCTGTTTGAGAATTCAAATGATAAACTATTCCAAGTATTTCGTTTGGTAAGCACCTAATTAATCATTTAAACAGACAGTTATTGAAAGCCGCTTAAAGAAGGATGCAGTTCAGTAGAGTGGTTATAATCTTGACGGTGGAGTCAGATAATACACGAGTTTAAGTACTGGTTTTATCATTTCCTCGCTGTGTGACCTCGGGCAGGTGACTTATCCTTCTGAACTTTAGTGTTTTTATGTCTAGAATGAGGAATGCATTCTCATCTCTTATTTTGATGATTCAAAAAAATATCATATATAAAATGTTTATCACGGTGCCTAGTAAATAATATGTGCTTAATAAATAAAGGCTGGTCGTTTGAGATTATTATGGCAAATAATTACTCTTTGTCAGGGAAGAACCTACAGTTCAGTTTGGTTGTCTGCAGGAAAACATGTAGAGGACTGATGGGAAATATTGAGAAAAGAGGCTGGGATCACATGTGGTGGCTCTTGAATGCCCAGATGAAGTTTCTAAATTTTATTCCACTGGCAATGACAAGCCCACGGAAGGAGTTTAAGCTTTCAAAAGCATTGATTTCTATGTAGAATATAGAATCTATTAAAGGGAAGATATACTGGAAATGGAGAGACTTATTACTCATTTATTCATTCATTCTGTCAATCACCTAACAATTATTGAGTTCCTATATGCATGGCACTAGTAGGTGAAGATGCAGAAAAAAAGATAATTAAATAATATTTAAAGTGTAATAAATGCTAGAATAGAGAAGCCCTAAGTCAGATTTTTGGAGGGATTCAAAAATTCATCCAAAAGGAAGTAATATTTAAATGGATACTTGAAGTATAAAGGAGAAGAGTGTTCTAGGGAGAGGTATCAAATGCAAAGAATGCATAGGCCAGAGAGAGCAGCATGAATAGAGGACACGAAAAACATTCACTTTTTAAGAAAAATGGTAAAGAGAATCAGAACTCCGGTGATGACCACGGTGATAGAGAAGAGGTGATAAATGTATGTGTCATTGTGGAGATCAAAGCTAGAGAATTTGATGAAAAACTGGGCATGTGGGAAATATGAGGAGTCAAGGGTGACTCTAATGGGACATCGCCTCCCACATTAGTGACCCTTACTTTAGTTTGCCTTTTTCTGCTCAAAAGTGTGTGCTGGATTTCGCTGTGTCAACTTGGCTTAGCTGGGAACTACATATGGTTCCCTTTATGGTTCCAGGCCAGAGTTGAGCAAAAGAGGAACTTGTACAAGATTTGGAAGGCAGAAGTGAAGCAGCAGCCACTGTTACTCCCTAAAGGTCATTGTGGTCAGATGTGATGACAGGTGCACAGGTACCTGGTAGCCTTCAGCTCACCTGGCTCTTCCTCTTGACATCCAGCAGCTCCAGGCCTGCCACCTCATACTTGGATCCCAGAGGCAGTAGCCTCTAAGAGGTGATGGCTTCCACAGACCTCTTCATGCACTACCCCTTTAGGAGCTCACTTTGGTGGCTGCAGATGCTTAACTTTTCAGATTTACTGACTCCTTTTCTGATCTTTCAGATATTCCTTTAAGACTTTCACTTCCCCAGCGTCTCCCATAATTGTGTAAGGTCTAGTTGTTATAACACATTTCTTACTCCATAACAATGATAATAAATCTACCCCCAACTGATACGAGGCTTGTAAAGTTCTAAGTAGCTTGGATTCTTATCCTTGAGTATTTCCAGTTTACCCAAGCAGCCAAGGCTGGACTGATATGGATGTTTATTCCCCTTAAGAGAGACATAGGTTATTATCTCATCTAGTCCAGAACCAATTAAAGATATTTGTTTGAGACACTATTTTCCTCTCTAAAACATAAGAAATCGTAAGCCAGATGACTAAGCAATAACATAAGACCAGGGGGAGGAGAAAGAATGTTCCAAGAAGAGGAACAGGATGTGCAAAGATCCAGAGGTCACAACACCTCCCTCTCTACCTTAGGCTTGTTGTGAAAATGAAAAGAAATCATGAATAGGAAGGCACCCAGTAACGGCTGTAAAGGTGTGCAGATATGGAATCAGATTGGGAGGACCATTTATAAGAAAGACTTTTTGCTTTCTGCTCTTCAGCAGTTCTCAGGGTTCTTCAGGTGAACCTCAATGCTCCAGCCACCAGACAACTAGAATTTCAAAGAACATAATTATGTGGTTAGTGCCAGCAGGGCCTAGTACATTTGGCTCAGGGAAAACCATTGTCTGTTCCTGAGCCACTAGGAAAAAGGAACCGAGAGTACCTAAAGGCCAGTTTGTTCCCCTTTCATGCCAGAACTTTTCTGAAATGCAAGTGTCCTGGCAACCTCAGAATTACTTCACCTTTCCTGTTCTTGACCCATTCAATTTAGTTTTTCTCTTCTTTGCCTGGGATAAGTCAAGGAGTAACACTCCTAAAGAGTCTTGGCTCCAACACTTATTTGCTGGGTGAATGTGAACAAGTTGCTTCAATTCTCTCTATCTCAGTTTCTGCAAAAAGGGAAGTTGTGAGGATTAAATAAAAATGTGTTGTATGTGTCTTTAAAACAATGAATACTCATAATGCATGATCAGCAAATGCTAGTTGATATTATTATGATAAAATAATAGTTGTATTATTACTATGAATCAAAAGATCAATTATAGCTGTGCTAGTATCCAAATTAAAAGTTGTGATATTCTCTATAATCTTTATTTCTGGCATTTTGTTCTTAGAGAAATCAAGTGATGTAGAAGTTCAATGTTTCTTGTCTAGTAACAGCATTACTTATTAATTCTAGTGTGTGTGAGAAGAAATTGGTCTAGTTCATCATTCAAATTATGATAACCATGAAATAGAAAAGAATAAGTAATTAGTCTGGGTTCTCCACCAACTACCACTCCACCTTTCTCCTTGTCTTTAAAGCCATGTTATGTGTCTCCATGGGATAGCTCCGTTTCACCTTTTATTCATTTGCTGATTAGCTACCCTCCTTTTCCTCCTTCTCTCCCAACTTCTCCTCCTCCTCCTCCTCCTCCTGTTCCTCCTCCTCTTTCTTCTTCCTCTTCTTCGTGTGTTAGTCTTCACCCGAGGATATTTTTCCTGTTGATTTTTATAGAGTGGAAAGGAGTGGTGAGTGGTAAGAGAGAGAGAAACATCGATATGAGAAAAACACATTGATTAGTTGCCTCCCAAAAGCACCCTAATCAGGGCCAGGGATTAACTGCAACTCAGGGATGTGCCCTTGACCAGGAATTGAACCTGAGACCCTCCAGTGCACAGGCAGATGTTCTAACCATTGTGCAACACCAGCCAGGGTCCTTCTCTTCTTCCTCCTCCTCCTCTCCTGTTTCTTCTTCTCTTCCTTCACTCACTTTTGTAAGAAAGGAAAGATAAAACTTAAAAAAAAAGATGTCTGTTATCTATTGTGAATAATTAAGGGAGAAAAATAATGAAAAGAAGGAAAGGGGAGAGAGTAAGAAAATGAAGGAAAACTAGAAAAAGAAAGATGAAAAAAAGAAGGAAATGAGAAGAAACCAAACAGAAAAAAAAATCCTGGGTAGAACGAAATGCACATTTGGGACTGTTTTTATACATTCCTGTGGTTTCAATTTTATCTGATAACCTTTCAGAGATTTGAAGAAGCTATTGTGATTTCATAAGATTAGTTTTTATTTTTATTTTTGCTTTTCTCCAGGGTAAATTTACCAAATTATTTCTCTTGCTCAATGAGACATAGTTTTCATAGTCTTTAATAGTCCAGTTACTCTTTTTGGGTGGTACCAGCAGTTTGTCAGCATCCCTATTAGAGTGTGATGCTCAGAGTTGGACAAGATATTCCAGAATGTTCCTCATGTGAACTGACCAATAGAGTGCAGTAGGACTTACTTTCTGTGCTTGCCGCAAGGAGCTTTAATTTACTCTCATTTGCTCTCTGCTTGTCTCTCTCTCAAACATTTATAGCAGTGATTCTAAAACTTCTTGGCCTTAGATCTCTTTACTCTCTTAAAATAATCATTGAGGACTACAAATAGTTCTAGTTTATATAGACTACACCTGCTGATATTTACCATATAAGAAATTAAAACATGTTTTTAAAATATTGATTTATTAAATCACTGAAAAATAACAAAAATAACCCCATTACATGTTAACATAATAACATATTTATGAAAAATTTTCAAAAACAAAATATCAGGAAAAATGACATTGTTTTATATCTTTGCATATCTTCTTTACATCTTAGAAGACAACTTGATTCTCCTATCTGATTTTGCACTTAATCTATTGCAATATGCTGTTTTCTTGAAGTATATAAAGTCTGCCTTTGCTCAGAGGTATAATTGGGAAAAGGAGAAATATTTTAATGTTTTTTGCAGATAATTTGGGGATTCTTCTTTGATATTCGAAACTTGACAAGTGATTTCAGAATGGTTAGTTGCCATGTGGAGTCTAGAACCATATCAATGAACTTTCCGTATTTTTTTTTCACATATATAATCCATTGGTCTAAGTTACACTTTAAATGGGTCTTTTACTATTCATGATTTGTAACATCATGCTTTGGTCATTGGAGAAATGCCCATTCACTGGTCTCATGCTGACCTTCCAAATATTAACAGATTTCATTCTACAATCCAAAAAAAATCACATTCATTAATATTACCATCAATCTTATTAGAAAAGTAAGTATTCGGAAGCTGACAAGCTCATGATAGCAGATACAAGTCTTCCCACATTCACTTGGAAGCTTGCATTTTATCTTAGGCAACATTGGCAGCGACTTTCCCTGAAGTGACAAACTCACTTCATTCATTTTTAAGAAAATGTCTGATGGAACTCCCACATCTGAATAAGATAGTTTGCAAGTCAGTCTGTCGGTCATTCTTTCAAGTAAAATGTTTTTTGGTGTTTTTTTTTTTCATGACAAAGGCGCTCATTCATATTGAAAATAGCACATCAGCAGGTCTGAGTTTCCTTGAACAACTCTCATTCTGCAGGGTCTACCTGAAGTACCTTATGCCAGGCCTGATTTTGTCACACAGAGTTTAAAAAGAAGGATACTCGAGGGTCAAGATATAATACGATTGACAATATGCACTGCTTCATAAAACGGTGTTAAGTGTTTTTCTTTGTTTCTGGTAAAGAGTACAACGATGTTTGCACAGTTGGGTGCCACTGCCCGGATTCATGCAAGGGCTCCAGCAGTGTTACCAGCCATTGCTTTTGCACCACTGGTGTAAATGTCAGCACAGTGAAAGAGACAAAGTAGAATGATCTTGACAACAGTTTTGGTTTTGTGGATCCTTAAAAGGACCTTGAGGCTTCCCAAACGTCTGTGGACCACCTCTTGATAACTGGCTTTTTCCAGGATGCCTCTGAGCTTCATGTTGGGTCTTACCCTGACTTTATCAGTGTTGGCCGGACTGTCATCAACAGGTTGGGGGTCTTCAAAGAAAGAACATGAAGAGCAATAGGCACTAACCATCTTAGCTGCTGGTCGGATGCTTTTCATACAGCATCTCACAGCAACGCTTGAGGTGGCTTCTCTCTTATCCTCACTTTCAGGTGAGGAAACTGAAGATCAGAGAGGTGAGTTAACTTGCCAAAGATCACACAGCTGTCAAGTAGGAAAGCCGGCATGAAACGCTCGACAGCCTGACTCCAGAGCCCATGCTCAGAACTGCTTTGTTATTGCTGGAGAAGCTAACAGGATGGGCACAGTGAAGAGACTGCCCGTCGGAGGGGCAGGAGGTCAGAACAGTGCCTGAGAGTCTTGGACCCAAGGGTCTAAGCAGCGATTCAAAGGTTTCCTCCAAATCTATTTTCCCCATCGGATTCTTACAAAAGCCCTCTGAGTTGGCTGGTCAGAGTTGTTATTTCCATTTCATAGGCAAGGAAGTTGACGTTACTGAGCAGAGAAAGCTCCCCTTGTAGCCCCAGAGGACTCCACCTTCTCACCCAAGGCCAAGGACTCTGGACACTTCCTGGCAGCTTTTCCTCCTCGGGGTGTCCCACTGCCACATGCTATAGGGGGGACTTGGCAAAAGAGGCAGAGGTGGCCTTGCTTCTAGGGAGAGAGAAAGGCAGGGTGGACCCATTCGCCCTGGTGCCATAGAGAAGTGACCGAGGTTGATGCAGTGGTCAGACCAGTGGGGAGAGTCCCCCTCACCTCTGTGTCTGTGACGGAGGCTCAAAGCGGTTCCCCTTCAGGGGATGCGATTCCACATCAAGCTGGAAGCAGTTTATCTGCCCACAGAAAAAGTGGCGTGGAGAGGTCAGGCGGGAGATGAGGGGAGAACAGAACTGAAGTCTTTGAGGCCACTGTCAAGGGTTTGATGAGACAGCAGAGGTGCTCCTGTCTAGAAAAAATCTGTCTAGAAAAAGAGAAACCAGCCTGCAGAGGGGAAGGAACTTGCTGAACAGCGTACAGATTGAAAAGTAAAAGTGCCGCGCAGCCCAGGTCCCCTGATGCCAGTCTCACAGCCCTTCCAGAACAGAGACCAGATTTAGGTAAATAAATCAAGCCTGCCTGGCGCCTCCCTCCGCTCTCAGAGTGATCGTGCCACTGGCAACCAAGGCTGCTTTGCGAGCAGTGGTTCAAGCTCTGGGGGCACGCACCCCTTCTATGAAGTTCTTATAAGCAGGGACTGAGAACCAGAGTGTAATGTCTTTGGTTTGTGGGGGCCCCTCCCCAGGGTTTGTGATGCTGTTCGTTTGGCATAACCGCTCTGGGCATTTAAATGCCAAGTGGTTTTATGTTCTGTTCACCCTGAGATTCCTTTCCTTCCAATGCCTCGATTTTTGCCTTTGTTCTTTTGTTTATATTCCCCAGACAATCAACAGTTCCTGAAAGTTACAGCCTCCTGGATGCAGAAGAGGGGAAATTTCAGGACAGTTCCTGAACGTCTGAGCCTTCAAAGCCCCATGCAGGCCAGCAGATAGCCTCCAGAAAAAGGGGGAGATCCTGCCCCAGGCGGGCCGCTCCAGAAGCAGGGCCCATGCTCTCCTCAGCCCCTCCTGGCCCCCTGACCCAGGCCATGCCCCGGCCTTCCACCTGGGGCTCCATGTAGAGAAAGCTGCTCAGGACTACAGGAAGGTGCCTTTTCTTGGTAGCAGGCTGAGTTCTGAATTTCAGCAATTAGAAATCAATTCTTTAACTCCAGGTTTTGTTCGCGAGGACAAAAGACAGCATTATATTGTAGGACTAGTTCTTTTTCCTCCTCCCCTCCTCCTCCTCCCCCTCCTCTTCCTCCCCCTCCTCTCTCTTCTTTTTCTGTCCACAAATATTTATTGAGAATCAGCTTCATTCCAGGTTCTGTTTTGAGAGCTGGGGATTCAGCAGTCAAAGAAGCAAATTTCCTGCCCTGGTGAAGCTGACGGTCCTCTGGGGGAGTCGGATAATATATACTGTGATGTGGGGCTGTGTGTGAGCATGGCCCAGAGAGTGACAGCAATGGCGGTGTATTTGGGGCAGTGGGAGACAGGCTTACTGTTCGGGGGAGAGACCTGGATGAACTGGGAGGATGTGCCCTGCAGCCATCTGGGGAAGGCAGAATGGTCACCTGTGACACGGGCGGAGTCTGCCTTCCACCCACAGGCGGCCCAGGCCCCCGTTCAATCCTGTCGCCAGGCGATGTCCTCCACACTCCTGAAGACCCTTCTTAGGTCCCGATGAAACCTTCTTATCCCAACATATCTGGCTGTCGTTTCAGCCCACAGTTATCTTTCAGGGTAAACTTACCTTTTTTTAAAAAAATCCCCCCAAACAGCCATTCTACAATCTGGGGTGAATTAACGAAATCTTTGTTTTTTGTCTCCTTCTGCCATTCTTGATCCTCATAAGAGTCGCGAGCTGGAGAGTTGGATGTGCTCTCTGAGGTCAGAGGCCCAAGCCACCCATTTTAGAAATGGAGATGCTTAGGAAGGGCTGGTCGCAGGGTTAGTTACAACACGGCCGTGGGGACCCACCCCCAGGTGGGAGCCCTGCGTAGAAGCCACCTCTCTCCCACATTTATTGTCTGTACTTGGAGAATAACAGTAACAGTCCGTGTTTCTCCAGGCCTGGGTTTCCTCTGCAATGTTGTTCTGTTCTTCTCTGAGGACATTTTCTGAGAAGGAAAACTCTCTGTAGGTTTCTTTTTTTTTTTCCTTTTAAACTAAATATTATCTTTTGCTGTGCACCAGGCTCTGTGTTACAGCCTTACTCCCAGGACTTCATTAACCCTCACAGCCCTTTTGTGAGGCATTGTTAGACCATCCTTACGAAGAGACTGGGAAGGTCAGGTTCAGAGAGGTTAACTTGGCCAACGTCACATGGCCAGGGAATGGCAGGGCGGGGTGAGAGCACAGGCAGTGCCGCTCCAGAGCCTGGGCCCTCACCCCCTCAGCTAGTCTGCTCTTTACCTGCAGCCTCCGGCACCAGCCAAGGCCGAGTGCTCCTGGGAGAACATTTGTCCCTGCAGTCCGATGGAGCCTATACCTTCGGCCATTTTTATTACTCGTCTCGCCTTCGTCATTATAGCAGGTGGGCTAGGCAGCAGCCTCTTGTCCCCCAGCTTTTCTCCATTAGGGTTCTGACACATCGGTTGGCCTGCTGAGTATTCCCTGACCTTGACACTGGGGCTCCAGGTGATGCAATACAGAATGGTGGCTTGACCCAAAGACTGCTAGCTCTGACCTTGCCAGCAGCTATGAAGGATGAATGCCCTGTCCAATGAGAGCCCTCTGTGCCTTGGCTGGGGACTGGCTACACCAATCAGATTTCATCTCTGGGAGAGCAGGCTGGTCATCATCAGAGGAGGCAGTGATGCTGACCATGGCTCATGGGCATCCCAGGCACTGAGATACTGCCCAGCGGCTGGAAATATTCTGACTTCCGTGGGGTTTGACCTGCAGTGCAGTTGGTTTCCTATCTTCCTAACTTCTCAGAATAAACTCCTAGCAAATGCAGAACAGGAGTGGGTCTCTGTCCAGGCTCCTAGAGCGGCGAATAGCCCTCCTAAGTCTGTGTCCCTTGAGGTGCAGCAGTGGGCTCAGCTGATCACCCTCCAGCACCCACGGGGGCAGGACTTTCGCAGCGATCTGTTTCACTGGCTCAGAGATCAGTTTCTGAAGGGAGGCCTAATCCAGGCAGTTTCCTGAGGCCCACCTCAGACCTGCTCAATCCGAGTTTCTGGATGGTGGGTGGTGCCTGAAGGATGCCTCACACCCAAACTCCTTGTGTGCTTTTTATCACTCTTACTCCCAAGTGATTTCTATGGATCCTAAAATTTGAAAACAACAGCCAGGGAGAGCTGGCTAAGGGTCAGCTTCTCATCCTGGGTCCCACCGGATGTGGGGGGGCATGTATTGTATGGAGAATGACAGGCTGTGCTCTATTAGGGGGCATGGAGGTGGGGAGCCCTGGACACTTGCTGGTATGTTTTAGGAATGGATCTACCTGAAATTGCCAATGCCAACCATGAACTGAATCTGCAAATTGTGGAAGTTCTTGTTTTGTTTTAAGATTTTGACTTACATGCCAACCTTAATGGTCAGAAGATTTCACACACACACACACACACACACACACACACACCCTGTCAATAAATCAAGCCTGCCTGATTTACTTTACTATTTTTACTTTGCTATTTAGATTGACCGGATTTTCTTGAAAATCCGGTCAATCTAATAGCACTGAGCCTTCATTCTGTGGCAATAACCGACTGTTGCCACCTTTCTGTTGGGCCTGAGTACCTCCATTTACTCAGCGCCCCCTTCAGCCTTTAGTCTCGCCAAACTTAAGGCTGTGTCAGTGGTTCAAGAAAAATGGGAGTGAGCACATTTCCTGGTGGATCTGAAGAATATTTCTTCATGTTTAATAGGTCAACTTTGTCACTGTCTTGACAACAATGCAACTCCAGATGACTCACTTTCCTTGTGTCTGATCCTTAGGGCATTTGAGTTGGGACCTTGGACACTGCCTCCCAGGACCCTCTGTGGGGCTATAACTGGAAGCTGAGCATCCACCTTAAAGCCAGAGGACATTAGAACCCGGCTGTGGAGATCAGCATCCTCCTGGTACAGGTGGAAAGATGGTAGCCCAGAGAGAGAGGAAAGTCCTTCTGAGGATACCCAGGAAGCGGGGCATGGCCAGGGTGCTGGCCCAGCCTTCACTCCAGGGCATCCAGCCTTGCCCATTCTCCTCATCTACACCTGGCACTGCTTCCTCCAATTTCTCTTCACGTTGACCATAGCGTTTTCCCCTCTGGATGTTTACTGTAGTCCAGGTGTAGTGTTAACTGAAGTGTTTTTACAAACATTTGATTTAATCGCCATCCCTGTTTGACAAACGAGAAAGCTAAGGTTTACAGAGTCACTTTGCGTATCAGTAGAACAGCAGGGATCTAAATCCAGGTCTGAGCACTGTCCAAGCCTTCCCTGCTGGGCAGGTATGATGCTCTCCCCACTTTATAGGTGGGGAAAGCAGGAGGGTCAATGTCTTTCTTGTCCAGGATCCCATAGCAGGTAATTGATACAGTCAGGACTGGATTCTAGGGCTGACTCCCGGGCCGGACTTCTCAACCATGGCCTCTTGGCTGCTCTCTGCCCCTCGTGGACCCATCTGAGACCTTCCAGAGCTCATGTGCCTTGCTGGGTCTGTAATTGCTCTACAGGACTTAGTCGCACATATAAATGTGGGTGTGTAGTCGGGGCTGAGTCCCTCTGTGGGGCACTGAGTGTAGCTGTGTGGTTGGTGATCCTGCCACATTCTGTGCCGAACACAGCGAGCGGCACCATCGCCCAGACCCCCAGGGGAAGTGACTCCCATGGATGAGGAAATCTCATCCACAGACAAGAAGGGATTTACTTCTCCAGGGTCTCACGGGGAGTGTTAACTCTCAAAAGATTAGAGCCCGAACTCCCCAGAGCCCAAACTAGGGCCTGGATTTCCTTCTGCACTAGCCTTTCTCTCTCCAACACACAATGCTAGTTCCTTCCTATTCTAATTTCACCAGCAAAGGCTGTGAAACGCTGTGATGTCCTTATCTCACTTTGGGAAACAAAACGGCAGTGGCCATGCACCCTTATCTCATTTTGTGGAAGATGTGGCAGCGACCTCGGATCCCTCAGAATCCTGCCACCCCAGAAGGACAGGGCTTTATCAGTGATTTCACACCATGCTCCACAGAACCCTAACGTCTTGTGTAGGCACTCCTGGGATTTTAAAAATAATACCATCTTTGTCGCCCAAGAATACAGATTCAAACGGACTGACGTACATGTTAATCACACAATGAAAAATATTTTTTATATATTGGCGTTTAGTGCAAGATATCATTTAAAAAAAAGTCCTGCTGTTAAAAAAAGATCTCAAATCTCTTCTTCTAAAATGTCATGAGCTGGGGAGCAGTAGGACACATCTGCTGAGGGAGAAGGTGATCACGGATCAGTCAGATAGCCTGGCACAGCAGAGGAAACCAAATCTACTGTGGGCTAACCAAGCACCTGGCCTTCCCGGCATCCCCACCTCCCTCTGCTGGGACAGCAGCGTTTCCTCTGTCCCTGGGGGCATGCACCTGCCCCGTCTTAGCGATGCAGGCCCTGAGATGCCCAGCTATCCCTCGGCAGGAGGGTCGGAGCTTGCTGGAAGCTCTTGATGGTCAGGCTGGTGGTGGGACTCTCTCCATCTCCATACTGTGTTCTAGAACAGAGACTGGCTGCAGATTCTGGCGCCGGGGACCTGGCCCAAGCATGGCCATGGAGGTGGGGGCTGCTGGAATGGTTTCTGGAAATGGAGTGATAGCTGAGATTTCCTTCTCTATTAGTACAAGGGATTAGAAAGATCCATTCACACAGAATCAAACGCGAGAAAAGCAAACAGATGAAGAGCTACACTCAGGCGTGTTCTCTCTGTACACACACACACACACACACACACACACACACACACACGGACTCATTCGGACTAGGTTCGGTTCAGCTGTAGTTCTTAGTAAAGCGGTTTGACTAGTCAGTTTAGATACCTACCTGGTTTCTCTGCTCCTCCAGCAGCCACCACCGCTCCTGCTTGGCGTTTCCCACAGCAGGTAAATAGCCGCGGGCTTCTCCCCGGCCCTCCTGGGCTGCTCGCCAGCCCTAGACCCCTTCCGATGCTCATCTCAACACCATCAAGGCCAGACTACACACCACCAGATCCTGGGATCTCAGAGGTGCAGTGCTGGAGGGGATCAGGTCATCCCTGCACTCCTGTCTTTTTACACGTGGGAGAGATTGAGTCCAACATCTCAGGAGGAGGAAGTAGCGCCTCTGTCTTTCAAAGGAGCACCCGGTATCTCTGTGTCCAGCTGCAAACCTGTCTCAAGTCAGATTTCACAAATAGCAGCCCTTAGGCTGCAACCTACTGTCCCTCCCATCCCCCCGCCCCCCATGTTTTGGGGATGCCACAATATTATTGTGTGATTTGATTTTTTTTCTTTTTCTATTACAGTTTGCATTCAATATTATTTTACACTAGAGGCCAGGTGCACAAAATTTGTGCACGGCAAGGGTGTCCACTCAGCCCAGCCTGTACCCTCTCCAATCTGGGAATCCTTGGGGGATGTCTGACTGCTGGTTTAGGGGATCAGGCCTAAACCAGCAGTCCAACATCCCTCTCACAATCCTGGACTGCTGGCTCCTAATTGCTCACCTGCCTGCCTGCCTGGTCGCCCCTAACGGGTTCCCCCCCCCCCCAGCCGACCTGATTGTCCCTCACTGCCTCTGTGTGCTGGCCTGATTGCCCCCAACTGCCTCTTCCCTGCTGGCCTGGTTGCTCCTAACTGCCGCCCCTCTGCCCCCGCCCACTGGCCTGGTTGTCCCTAACTAAACCCCCCTGCCAGCCTGGTTGCCCCACGCAGCCTGCTTGTTCAGTTGTTTGGTCATCCCTCACTAACCCCCCTGCCGGCCTGGTCATAGGCAGCCATCTTGTGAGGGTGTGAGGGTTAATTTGCATATCACCTCTTTATTATATAGGATTAGTTCCAAGTGTATAGCATAGTGGTTAGACAATCATATACTTTACAAAATGTTCCCCCCTGATATTTCCAGTACCCACCTGTTATAGTCCCTCTTTCCATCAGCCATGTAGGCACTTAAACTTCATCTCTGATGCTTCCCTTCATGGCTCATTGTTTTATTATTTATTATTTTTTCTCCATTGATTTTTAGAGAGGGAAAGACAGATAGAAATATCAATGTGAGAGAAACACCTTGATTGGTTGCCTCCTGCATGTGCCAGGGCCCAGGCCAGGGAAGAGCCTGCAACCAAGGTATGTGACCTGGACTGAAATCAAACCTGGGACACTTTGGTCCACAGACTGATGCTCTATCCACTGAGCCAAACCAGCTAGAGCCTGGCTTATTGTTTTAAACCAACATCCAATGATCCACCCCACCCCGTTCATGCTTCAAACCATTGTTTTCTGTCTCCCTCCCACCTCAAATCCACTCTGCAAGGCATTGTGGTATCCGTGTCCTTAAAGCATTGGTCACATCACCTTACTCCCTCCTTAAAATCGTCACTGGCTCTTCACTGCCTGATGGAGACAGGCTGTCCTTCAGTGTGGCCTTTGAGACACTCTACGATGCTGGGGACACTTCTCTAGGCACAGCTTCCTGTAACTCCTCTTCATAGTCCAGCTCTCCAGCCGAGCCGGACTGTTCCCAATGCCTTCCCCGCCCAAGAACTTGTCCCTTCTGCCTGGAACGCCCTATTGCTCGGCCTTCCCTGTGGAATCTCACTGTAGCTCTTAAGATCTAGCTCAAAAGCCACCCCAGGGAGGCTTTCCTGAACACAATTCTCCCCTCCCATACTCTCGTCGTTTGACCACTACTTATGGAACATGCATTACATGCAGGCACGGTGGACTCTCATTCATGCATTCTTTCAACTCGGGCAAATACTCCCCGAGTGCCTACCGACACAAGAGATACCACACTCACTGCCAGGATGGAATATCAGTGCAAAGAAGGAAAAGCAAAGCCATGAAGTCCGAGTCACAGGGGGTGATCATAGACACAAGAGGAATGGACAGGGCCCACCCGGTCCACAGCCCCTGGGACACCTGCTCCGGAGATGCACAGGCCTAGCTGGACCCACCCAGGAGCAAATGTTCAAAAATGGCCTCTGGCCATTCCGGGCTCCTCCTGCATCCTGACTGACCCTGGGCTGCTGGGCCTCCTTGCTGAGCTCTCTCCAAGGGGAATACAGCCATGAGAAGGATCTGCTTCCAGGGCCTGCGGATGTAGGAGCTCCTCATGGCTGGACCAGGAGGCTCTGTGCTGGAGCCAAGTGCCCCACAGTCAGAGGAGGAAATGCAGAGCTGGCCTACCGGGCAGCTCAGAACAGAGCCTGCTGAGAAGGACAAGGGGTTGCAAGCATTAGCCCAGATGAGCTCAGGTGAGATGATGACGCTGTGGAAATTGTAGGCAAGCTGGCTGCCTCCTCTGTGCTTCACTCACTCAAGTCTCTCCATGCAGAATGTCCTCCCCTTTTTCTTTCTTTCTTTTTTAAAAATAGTTTTTATTGATTGTCAATGAGAGAGGAGAGAGAGAGAGAGAGAGAGAGAGAGAGAGAGAGAGAGAGAGAGAGAAACATGGATATGAAGGCAAAACATTAATTGTCTGCCTCCTGCATGCCCCCCACTGGGGACCAAGCCCCAAAGCTGTGCATTTGCTCTACTGGAATCGAACCAGCAACCCTCTGGTGCACAGGATGATGCCCAACCGACTGAGCCACACCGGCCAGGGCTGTCCTCCCCACTTTCCTCTGACGATGATGACAGTCCCGATGAGGACCACCAGGAAGGTTCGCCAAGGCTCCCTGCTAAGTGGCTATGTGGTGTTTCTCATTTAATGCTCACACACCATCCTTATCCATATTTTGTAAGTGAGGACACCCAGGCTTTGAGGGGTTAAAGAATTTGCAGGAGGTCACACCGGCACATGGGAGTGTCAGAATTCAACCCAATCAGACACCAGACTCCAAAGCCTCAGTGTTTAACCAAATCATAGCTTAGCCTACTGTGCGGTTAAAATTACACCTCATTCAAATATTGCCTCTAACATGCTTTCCTTGGCTGCCTTTTCCATCCCCGTGTATGGCACACATTATTGTCCTGAGCAGTAGTTTTCATTCATTCATTTATTCATTCGCTCATTCAACATTTACTGCAAGCTGCTGTTTGATGAAGAACTCTGTGCCTCCCCTTGGAAAGCTCCCTGTCCAGTTACTACAGGGCAGGATCAGAGCTACTCTGCAAGATGCCTGATATGTTCATATTTCCATCTGCTTGAGCAGTAGCCACCATCACTTGCAAGGCCTGAGAGAGAGTCAATGAGTCTTTCCTATACTCCGACCATCAGAGCCACTTAACCATTCAAGTCAGACATATGGAAATTCAGCAAGCTGCAAAGCAAGCAGGTGCAGAAATAGCAGGGCGTTCCGGCAGGCAAAGCAGGGCTGGAGGGAGCGCATATAATCCCTGCCCCCTCCCTGCGGCAATCCTGCAGAGCCGGACTTCCTTCCAAGCCCTCCGAGGGGTCCTTTGAGGAGAGCGACCTGCTGACGCTGGGCTCCCAGTGAGTCTGCTGTTGGGGGCTTTTGCCAAGTGTTTACAAAGTCACTTTAAGCAAAACCCCGCTTCTTCCTGCAGGGTGGTGTCATTCCAGCACCTCCAGCACTAACCTGCCCAGGTGCCAAGGAAGCCAGGGTTAGGCTGTGCCCTGTGGAATTCCCAGGCTCAGCTCCCCATTCCCACCCCACTGGGTAGTAACTGCATGGAGTTTCCTTAGGCAAATAGAAGACATTTTAAAAGGAGACTGGAGTCACGGGATGTAAGGTACAGCACAGGGAACATAGTGAATAATATTGTAATAACTATGGATGGTGCCAGGTGGGTCCTGGAAAGAGCAGGGGAACATTTTGTAAAGCAGATGAGTGTCTAACCACAACCCTGTACACCTGAAACTAATGCAGAATAATATTGGATGTAAACTGCAATTGAAAAATAACATTTTAAAACAAGGAGACGGGGAGGAAATTTGCTGAAAAGAGCCCCAGGCAGACTATTTAGAAACTTCATTCCTTTCACCCGTTCCCTTCCCAAGAAAGACAGGACAGGTTCTGAGGAACCAACTGATGGAGACAGCTCTCAGCGTTTTTAGGAAACAGACAGAGCTTTGAGAATCACAGTGAGTTTATAAAGTCTCTCCCCACAAAAATCCGCCCCCTTCCACATGCAGCTCGGAACACAATGTAAGGGTAGTCAGGGGCTTCCATGAGCCCAGTTTGATGTCCCCGAAGTATTGGATGCAAACTAGATGATTTTAGGTGGCACGTGGACATTTGGTTTAAATTTTAGTTCCTGAGTGTTTATTTTAATATGCACTGAAATCATAACACATCAAATCTGTTATCTGGTACATGTTTGAGGATGAGGCTACACTAAAAAATGATGGCTAGTCAGTTTTGAAGGGAGCGTTACAGAAATGACCAATGGCTCGGGGGCACCTGTGGCTGGGGAAATAAATGCTGGGAAGTGCTGCTCACAGAGTACCGAAGGTTTGGGTGCCCTGTCCTACTTTGTGGCATCTCCTATTTCAGTGGTTCTCAACCTTCTGGCCCTTTAAATACAGTTCTTCATGTTGTGACACAACCATAACATTTTTTTCGTTGCTACTTCATAGCTGTAATGTTGCTACTGTTATGAATTGTAATGTAAATATCTGATATGCAGGATGGTCTTAGGTGACCCCTGTGAAAGGATCCTACCGCCAAAGGGGTCGCAACCCACAGGTTGAGAACCGCTGTCCTATCTGATTCAACAATCTCATTGCACAAACGAGGAAACTGAGTTCCCAGTGGTCCCAGGACAGGGCTTTGCTTTTGTTGTCTTTATAGCACCACTAGAGGCCCAGTGCAGGGGGTGGGGGGAGTCCCCTCAGTCCAGGAGCCCCACGATCGATCACCCCACCACTAGGTAGCCTGGACCTCCCTCTTTGGGGCAATCATGGGGCAATGTTGGGGCCCCTGACCAATTGCATCCCACCCACCTTGGCTGGCCTGGTGCTAGTGGGTATCGTAGCATGGTTGTCCGGATGGTCATTCCACTGTTCAGCCGTTCTGTCAATTTGCATATTACGCTTTTATTATTATAGATCCCTTTTCTTGCTTTGTCTCTGTGCAGGTTTTTATCTCAGAGGGCACAAAGGGGTCCACATGGGTTCATTCTGGGAGCAGAGAGAACTAGCAGGAACTGCCCATAGCCAGGTAGATAGATCATCGCTGTTTTACCAGGGCTTTTTATAAATATCTTCCTTAGACTCTTCTCCCTGATTATATTTATTTCAGAGTGAAAAAAAAATGTTTCAAAATGCTTGTCATTCCTCCCACATTTTTCCGCGTTTGCCTGTGTGGAGTCTCAGGAAATGATCGCTGTTCTCCCCTGAGGTTATTCTATTTGGCTGGAGCCATGAGACAGAGACAACTTTGCATTTATGGGGCTTCTTTCAGTTCTGTTGGCCTTGTGCTTGCTGGTCTGGTTGGCAGAGTGAAAACTAATGATGTGTAATCTAAAGACTTTCTTTAAATTCCCGCCTGGGTTAGCTCTGCCGGGAGCAGAACTCTGGTTATGAATATACATCCCGTTCAGAGGGACATGGACCTCGGGGAGCATGTGTGGCCAGAAAGAGGGTGATGGGTCAGAGGAAACTGCAGCTGGAATCAGAGGAGCGGTGACAGCTGAGAGAACTGGCACTGGCTGACGGCTTGCAGACCGATGACCCCAGGGGCCATTCCAAGGTCACCATCTGCAGATCATTGAGGACTGTTGTGGGACAGGGCAGGGCAGGGCAGGGACACCATGCCGCAGGTCTGCTGTGCTCCAGGCACCAGAGTAGGCAGCGCGTGGAACAGAGTGGGCGGGTGGAACAGAGTGGGCGGGTGGGCACCTGGGGAAAGTGAGGAGAGGTAGGCCGCAGCTCTCAGGAATGTTGTTATGCAGGAATGCAGGCTAGGAATTGGAATTTTTTTTATATATATGAAATCTGATTTCTAAATGGTGGCAATACATTTTAAAAATATTTGAACACATTATGTGGCCAAACAAAACACATCTGTGAGTCAGATCTGACCTGTGGGCTACATTTTGTAGCAGTCGGAGTTATTTGGGGGCTCCTGATGGCTGACTGTGTACGGAGCCCAAGCATGGACTCCCCCTCTCTCTGGGTGAGTTTCTGTGGCACGGCCCAATGTTCAGGGTGAGTTAGAACAGCATTTTGACTGCGCTTTAGGGCTGAGTGAAACGCTCCAAGAGGTGCAGGACTCTGGGAGGAAGGAGGACCAGGCAATGCGGGAACTGGTGCAGGTGGCACTTTCCTGTGTCAATGACGCAGAGGCAGGATCCCCCAGTCGTCACATCTCCTCGTTCCACGTCCCGGAACAAGTACCTTCTCTGGGTCTGTTTCTTCCTCTATAACGTGAGAGTCAGTATTGGATGGGGTTCTGCGATTTTATGACGGTCACTTCTCCCCACCCTCAACCTCACCCGACAGGACTTCCAGTCCCTACCTCCTCTGTCCCTTTGTGCAGGGAGTTCCTGCCAACCCTAAGAAATCCTCCTGCAGGACCCACCGGGATCAAGTGGCCCCTTTCTCGAATCTTAGGGATCCTCCTGCTTTCATGGCTTCTTTAGCCACTGACGGCTCATCTACTCCCAGGGCAAGCTTCTCCTGACCCCAGGCCAGGTGTGTCCCCCTGTCAAATCAGCTTTCCATCGGAGTACTCACCATACTTTGTGAGTTATCGGGCGAATGAATATCTCACTGGGTTGGTCCTGAAGGTCTCTTCCAACCCTGATGATAGTCAGTGATTCTGGAATAACCAACCAATGAGGTCACAGCACAGAGCAGCGGTTCTCCAGCCGTGTTTCTGCCCCAAGCACCCAAGAGATTACGACACCCTTCCCCTCCCCCCCCAGCATGAACTGGGCCTCCTGGATTCAGAGACACTGGGACAGAGTTGAAGGGCACGGGCCTGATCTTTTCCCAGGCGGCTTGTTAGCTGTGTTGTTATTTAGATAAGCCGCACCAAGCCTCACTGTTCTCATCTGCAGCCTGGAAACAATCGCTAAGTCTTTTAGCTAGTGCCAGGCACATAACAAGCATGCAATGCACGGAAACCATGCAAATATTTTCCAATCGCAGGTCTGAGCGTCCTTGCGCTATAAACCCTCTTCACCAATCGGCACCCCCTCTCCACCTACGGGCGAAGGGAGACAGGAGGCAAAGTCAGTGGTTCTCAAATGGAGGGGACAGTTTCCCCCGGGGGACATTTTGCAATGGCTGGAAACATTCTAGTTGTCACAGTGTGGGGCAGAGAGGCTCCACGGGCATCTGGTGGGTAGGGGTCAGGGAGGCTGCTAAACAGCCTACGATGTGTAGGGCAGCCCCCACAGCACAGAATTATCTATGAAATGTCAATAGTGAGCTAAACAGTAACCCAGGGACACAGACTACAATGACAGAAAATAAACTTACATTATACGGGAATAGCTAGGGCGTGTACATGGACCGTACACTGTACACTGCTTGTGAGTATAAAATCTTGTATGTCCTGAAGTTCACGGACGTACAGTCAACTGACAGCCAGCGCGAAGACAAAGCCGTGGCAGACTCCCAGCCACGAGGCTCACTGACTCACCCACCCGAGGCCGGCGGCTTACTGGAACGGGAAAGTCGGCGTTTGATCTACGCACGACTTTTCAGGAAAGTAAAGCTTCAGGGAGGCCGAGGTGTCCCTGGTGTCCTGCATAGCGTGCTCGTGAAGCGTGACCTAAGTCTGTGCCCACACCCTCTTCCTGCCCAAGCTGTCCAACGCCGAGCCGTTCCTGTTCCTCGGAAACTCTTTAGGAAAGTGAGAGGCGAGGGGCTGGAGGCAGCAGGGGAAATGGCGTGAGGCTGGCTGTTGTCCCCGGGGTTGTTGACTCACTTTCCCCTCTTTGGCGTTCGTGCCCGCATCAGTGAAATCCGTGTGGGGTGAAGTGACCTTGGCAATGTGCTTTCTGTTGGGGCAGCGATGATGCTTCGTGGGGCAAGATTGGAATTCCCGCGTGGAGGGCCTGTTCTCCCAGACACTGGAGGCAGGAAATCAGAGAAATTGAAGACACCAGCCTGGGAATTAGAAAATCAGGCAAAGTTGGGTTGGAAATCCTAGCTGCTTCTCTTACGTCTACGTAGCCCTTAGAAAGTTACTTAACGGGGAATAGGAACACTACTTACCGCAATGGGCTAAGTAAGATTGGATAATCTGATAAATAGAAACTGCTATTTTATTATTATTATTATTATTGTCATCCTTATTATTAGGTATTGGGTGAAATCACATGGCATTTGTCTGTTTCTGACTGATTTATTTCATTTATTTCACTAGGTCCACCCATTGTCGCAAAAGGGAAGATTTCATTCTCTTTTTACGGCGGAGTAGGATTCCATGGTGCAAATGTGCCACAGCTTAGTTTACCCACTCGTCTACTGATGGACACTTGGGCCACTTCCATATCTTGGCAACTGTAAATAATACTGCAATGAACACAGGGGAGCATATATTCTTTCGGATTAGTGTGTTGTGTTTCTTCGGACATAAACCCAGAAGTGGAATTGCTGGGTCCTTCGGTAATTCCCTTGTCAGTTTTTTGAGGGCCCTTCGTACTGTTTTGCATAGTGGTTGCTGCAGTTTGCATTCCCACACACAGCACAGGAGCGTTCCCTCTTCTCTACATGCTCAACGCTTGTTGTTTGTTGATTTATTGATGGTAGCCATTCTGACAGGTGTGAGGTGGTACCTCATTGTGGTTTTAGTGATATTTTTGTTTTCTTTGGTGGTGCCTTTTCTAGCCGGGAATTCAGAGAGGGTATGTAAAGCTTGAACATCTTCCACTTAACCCTTTGTTGCTCTGTGAGGCTCACAGGAGCTGTGTATGTCCCACCGCCCCCAGGGCTCTCAGGGAACAAAGTGATTTCCAGGAAGAGGGGGCAGCGAGGAGTGAGGTTGAGAAGCCAGGGCGATGAGACAGGTCTTACACAAACTTGATGTGCCAGCCAGCCTCCTCCTTTTCATGAAAGAGCCAGCTAGGGGGTAGGACAAAATGTTCTGCACTTGGGGTGAGCAGCCCCAGCGGCAGCCCTGGCTGACCTGTTGTGATATTACATGTTTCACCAGGTTGTAATGGGCAGTACACAGGAAGCCACAGGTGAAAGGGCTATTGTAAGATGCACAGTGCGCCGTGTGAGACAAAGAGGGAAAGGTCCTTGCGGGGGCCCAGCACAGTAAACCCGTGGGCAGGCTGCAGGCATGCCAGGCCCACCTGAACAGCCGAGGCTGGCCCTGGGCTCCAGCCACCGGCGCCTGGGCTGGGGCTGAAAAACAGCCAGAGGCATGTCCGGGACACATGTCGGCGGCCCAGCCTGCTCTGCTGCCCAGCACGCAGGTTTGTTGTGGGAAGCCCTGGGGAGCCGAGAGGAAGAGCTTGGGGGAACATGGGGGAAATCGAGCCCGCCAAGAGAAATGGAAAACACATCAGCGGGTGTGAAGGGAAGAGGATGCAGAGGCACAATCCGAAGCTTCGATGTTTCCGTCATCTGAGGCAGAAAGGGGAAAGCGACCTTCTGCAGGGCCCGCCTGCGCCCGAAGCCCGGCGGCTTAAGCAAAATGCCTAAAGACTTCTCTGTCCGGACGTCTGCAGGGACAGTGACCGTGACAAAATCTCTGCCCTGTGGGCGTGACACGGAATTTCCACAGGGCGGTTTCCAGGATGGCCCGGGAACCCAACTGTGTGTACTCTGGGGATCAGGGTGGGATGGGAGGCTGTCGTCTGGTAACAAATCTCTTGACCTGTTGAGTCAAGAGGCAAGAATGCAGAGTGGCTTCCAGGCTAACTGGCTGCAGTTTGCTGAGTGAAGCAGTCACCCTGTTCGAGTCTGACTCCCCAGCAAGCCGTCTGGATGGGAACAGGATAGGTCCATTCTGGTTTAAAGACGTGGGGGCCATGAGAGAGGAGGGGCACACACAAACCTTCACTAAGTGTCATAAGTTGCCCAGTCATCGTTCCCATGTTTTACATGTACATGTGTATCTTTCAGCCTTTAAGGTTTCCCTGTGAGGACTGTGTTGTTTCCAGTTTTAATACAAGGGATCCCAGGCCTGGAGAGGTCTGAGACCGATGCAAGGTCGCACAGCCAATAGTCACAAAGTTGGGCTTCAAAGTCATGTCTCTTGCTCTTCAAAGACCATGTCACATTGTGGCCACTGCTGGCCTTGCTCCCTGAAAATGGTGCTGTCATAGACCGTGCTGCCCTTGCTTCCCTCACGAGCCTGTCCCATGTCCCAACTCTGGATGTTTTAGGGGAAAGACCCCCAGCGTGGGAGATGGGGCTCAGAAGATGTGCGCTGGAGCTGGCTTACCCGGCCTCGAAGGCGTCGCCTGTGTGCATCTTCTCAACTCCACGCTCAGTGAGGTCACGCTGGGAGCTTGACACGGGCCATGGTGGAGTGTGTGGAAATAGGCACATTACAAACCAGGCTCCCCACACCCAGAGCCACACTACCTTACTAGCACACCCCTGGGTGTTGCCTCTGCTCCATCACCAGCTGGGAGAATCAGCATCAGCATCTAGAAACCCACAGAGTCATCTGACATTGCATTTCATCAAGGACATGGAAGGCGGGCTTGTCTCCTTGAGCTGGGGCAGAGTGGTTGGGTGTTGGTGCGCATGAGAATTACCCAGGGTGCTAATAAAGAGCCAGGCCTCTCAAAGTAGGACAGGGTCCGCTGTGCTTCTAGTAAGTCCCTCTGTGATTCTGTTACCCACCGCTGTTTGAGAACTGCTCATGAAGACCATTAACGTAGGCTTGAACCAAGAAAATCCGATCGTAAAAAAAAACAGTGCCTTCTAAGCACCACTCTGAGGCCCCATCTCCGTGCCTGCAAAATGCGGATAATTCTGCCCTTGCCCCGTGGCTACGGAGATGGCGATTGTGTAGTAAGGATTTTATAAACGGGAAACGGTATAATAGGCAGCATTGTGATGACAGAAATAGGAGGATGAGCTCGCCTTTGGCTCTGTCTTTCTGGGAGGCCGGGGAACACCCTCCTTTCCCCTTCTGCTCCCACATCCTATTTTTGAACCTGGCATTGGCTGAGGGATTAAATGACCAATATGGCCAACAAACCTGTGTGGCAGCCCTGCCGCTAGCCTGTCAGCTGCTCCGCCTCCTCCCAGTGCCTATCCCGGGTCTCCGCCCCTGGGGTTAAAACACCGCCGCCCCATCTTCCTTTTCCGGAGCCACATCTCAAAATTTGTCACTTAGCTTTTTATGTGGCAGCTGCCACCCCTTGGGAGGCTATGTAGCTTTAGTTTTTAAAGTCCCCCCCCCCCCCCCCCCCCCCGTGTTTTGGAATAGGGCCAACCTGGCCTGGCCAGTGACCTCTCCTTATGACTAACAGACAAGTCCCACGCCTGTGGGACGGGGGTCACAGTTCCAGCGTGCGCTTGCTGTGAGCGCGCCAGCTGATGTCCCTTCTCTGGGACTCGGCTTCCTCATCTGGTATTTCCCCGTGGGGAGCTGCGGGCATTCCGTGTGGGATGAATCTTTACTGTCCCGGGCATTGCAGGAAGTTTTGCATTCCTGGCCACCGGCCACCAAATGGCAGCAGTGTTCACTTTGTCACCGTGAGAATTCCAGACATCCCCACACATTTTCAAATGGCTCCGTGGGGCTGGTTCTGCCCCAGGACTATGTTCAGAAGGGCCTCAGTTTTCCATTCTGGTAAATGGACCAGAGAGGTTCCCTTGAGGCGAGGAGCTTCATTCAGGAGCAGCCGCGAGGACTGCCTGGGCTGGAAGGCAGGGCTGAGGGGGTCTGCCCTGTCCCACCCGCATCCTGCTGGGATTTATTTAATCTATAGCAGTTCCACAAAATAACTTGTTTGGAAAAAACCTCCTGTGGCTAAAAAAAAAAAAAAAAAAAAAAGTGCGAAAACCACCGAACTGGATCAGAGGTTGCTACATGACAGCCCACGGGGCTGATGCGCTCGGCATACATGTTTTCGTTGGCTTGGAATTTTAAGATATTTGGAGCTAATTTTTTTTTTAAAAAAATCTGGATTTTAGGCATCTTGGGGAAATAGAAAAGAAAAACAGGGAAGGTTTGGCAACACTGAGCCCCGATTTCTACAAGGCAACGGTGGGTTACATAGCTGAGTGCACGCTTCCCACTGAGGGCGGGGGCGGGGTGGGGGGTGGGGGTGGTTTGCCCTGTCTCTCATTTCCTTTACTTGTGTGGCCCCAGGGCAGCTTGGTGTTCAATGTTTGGATTAGATCAGTGCTTCTAAACCCAGAGTACATGGAGGAACTTTTAAAATTCCAGAGCTAGGGCCCTAAGCCAGACTAATGTAATAACTGTCTCCGGGGTGGGGCCGAGGTATGAGTACTTTCAAAATGTCCCCAGGTGATGTTACTGTGCAGGCAGGCACGAGAGCCAGCAGACTCTAGAGCAGCGGTTCTCAACCTGGGGGTCGCGACCCCTTTGCTGGTCGAACGACCCTTTCACAGGGGTCGCCTAGGACCATCCTGCACATCAGATATTTACATGACGATTCATAGCAGTAGCAACATTACAGTGATGAAGTAGCAACGAAAATAATTTTACGGTTGGGTCCCAACATGAGGAACTGTATTTAAAGGGCCAGAAGGTTGAGAACCAGTGCTCTAGAGCATCTCCAGTTTGAGAATCAGCCCCCCAAAGCCCAAATTCATGAGGAGGGGGGTGTTCCTGCTTTCTACCCTCCTTCCCCTTAGGACCCGCAGCTTCTTTCTCTTCCTCTGGAAACTCTTGGTTCCCCACCCATCTCCACCTATCCACTTGCTCAGCTGAGTTCTCACTTCCCAGTGTATCCGCCTGGCCTCCCACCTGGCTCAATGCTTTCTGGTTGGATCCAGTCACTGTTCTGTTCTTCCCAAGGCCCCAGAGGGCTCTGAGCCAGCCCCATACTCACCCGCTCCTGTCAGCCTCTGCCACAGAAGCAAGTCCAGGCTCCTTCCTAACAGTCCTCTGGAATAACACCTTCAGGACACTCCTTTCTGGGCCTTTATTTGCATAAATTCTCCAAAGCAACCAGTAAAACAGGGTTCTCGGCCTCAGCATGGTTGATATTTGGGGCCAGATAAGTGTTGGTTATGGCGGCTGGCCTGTGCATTGAAGGATGTTTAGCAGCATCCCTGGCCTCTACCCACCAGATGTCAGAAGGAGCTCAATCCAGGAGACCCAAGATGGCAGTGGAGGAGGTGGAAGTTACACTCACCTCCTCCCTGGAATTACAACTAAAATGTAGGACAATCTACCTGAATAACCAACTGAAGACTATCTGAAGAGAAGTCTTTTAACAAAGGATTTACAGACTAAGCCACATGGAGACTGGTAGGAAGGGTGGAGATGCAAAAAGGGCTCCCCCCCTCCCACAGGCAGTGGGTGAGATTCCGGTGGATTTCTCAGCTGCAGAGGTTCCCCCAGAGACGTGTGGGGTCTCAACTCCAAGCCAGACTCCCCAGCCCAGTGCACCAGAGCCAGGAAAAGACACCCGCATAACATTTGGTTGGAAAAATCAGCCAGGATTCTGTTTGCCAGGGAGACGGGAGTCTACTAGAGACATGGGCACCCTCTTAAAGGATCAATGCACAAAATCTTATTTTCAGTAACTCACCCTGGGCTTCAGTCAAGGGAGGGAGGGTGAACTGGACTAGAGTTGTGTGAGGAGAGGCTGGGGTTTGTGGCTCTTGGGCGAGAGATAAAGGGACAGCTGCCAGGACCCCGGTGCTTAGTTCGTCTCCCACATCACAGAGGCCATCTTTTTTGGGTGGAGCACTCCCCTCCATTCAGCATCAATGCCACTAATCCTCAGAGAAGTGCAAATTAAAACCACCCTGAGCAGAGGAGTGGTCCAGTTTTCATCACTTTCTTAAGGGCATAATGCTTGGAGCACTGGAATTGTTCTCCTCTGAGAACAAGGTAAGCATTCTACTTTTTATCGCACTGTAAATTGCTCTGCATGTTTTCAGAACCAGGCTTGAGAGAACATTTCATTCTCCTAGAAAATGTCATCTCAAGGTGATAGGGGATTTCCTTGTATAGCTAAAGTGAGTTTATGCAGAGCATTTCTGGTTAAAATCCAAGTGCCATAAGGTAGAAAACAAAACAAAAACAAACACAAAAAAACCCAAAACAAAAAAACACAATGAGCTATCACCTCACACCTGTCAGAATGGCTATCATCAAGAAATCAACAAACAACAAATGTTGGGGAGGATGTGGAGAAAATGGAACCCTTGTGCACTGTTGGTGGGAATTCAGACTGGTGCAGCCTCTGTGGGAAAAAATACGGAGTTTCCTCAAAAAATTGAAAATGGAACTGTCTTATAACCCAGGGATTCCACTTCTGAGAATTGATCTGAAGAAACCTGAAACACTAATTTGAAAGAATATATGTACCCCTATGTTCATTGCAGCATTATTTATAATAGCCAAGATTTGGAAGCAGCCCAAGTGCCCATAAGTACACGAGTGGATAAAAAAGCTGTGGTACATTTACACAATGGATTACTACTTGGCCGTAAAAAACAATAACAAGGAAATCTTACAGTTTGTGACAACAGGAATGGACCTAGAGGGTATTCTGGTAAGTGAAGTAAGTCAGAGAAAAACAAGTACCCTATGATTTCACTTATATGTGGAATCTAATTAACAAAGTAAACAAGCAAAACAGAAACAGACTCTTAGATACAGACAGATGACAGCTGTCAGAGGGGATGGGGGCGGTAGAAATATGAAGGGACTAGCAAAAAAAACCCCAAATAAAAACAATAACAAACCAAAACCCATAGACACAGACAACAGTGTGGTGAGCACCAGAGGGAAAGGGAGATGGGGGGTAAATGATGATGGAAGGAGACTTGACTTGGGGTGGTGAGCACACAATACAGTATGCAGATGATGTATTGCAGAATTATACACTTGAAACCTACGTGATTTTATTAACCAATGTCAGCCCAATCAATTCAATAAGTTTTTTTAAAAAAGGACCTCAATGCCCTTCTCCCTACCACCCACACCCACCTGAAGCCGTAGCCACCAAAAGTATCTCCAGACATTGCCCACTGTTCCTTAGGGCCAAAAATCACACCTGTGGGATACCATTGCTGAATTCAAGTTCTCAATGTCTCTTAAAGCATAGCTAATACTGGCCAATACACCAATTCTTATGCCCCCCACATACCTGTACACTCTTAAGCTGTGCTCCCTGCAATGTTCGTTTCCCCTCACAAACTGGTCTCTCTAATCCCACCCACCTCTAATGTTCATTATCACATCATAACGGAACGTCCATTAGCCCAGCTGTTCAAAAGCCTAGATGACTTCTTTGTGTCCTCTGATTCTCAGTTTCTATAACCAAAGGATCAGTAAGTCTTATAGGCTCCATGTTTAAACATATCCCGAGCCCCTCATCTTTCCATCTCCCTTGTTACTAATTTTGTCTATCATTTTTTGTCTGGACTATTTCAAGTGCCAAATCATATTATGTCACTTTCTTGCTTAAGACCCTTCAATGGCTTCCCATTCTTAGAATAAAGCCCAAAGTCCTTACTAGGGCCCATGAGGTTGTCTTCAGCCACTCCTCATACGACTCTTCCCTTATTACAATCCAGCTAGACTGGCTGTCCCTCCACTTTTTAAATGTAACACATGCTTTCCTGCCTCAGGGCCTTTGCACATGCTATTCCCTCAGCCTATAACTTTTTTACACCCTGGTTTCCACAGCTGGTTTCTTCTCCAGCTTTAGATCTTAAGTACAACTTTTGCACCCCTTCACCCCAAATTATCCAATATCTATTGAATAAAGTGAATGAATCCATTATATTTTTATTACCTTCCAAGCAATTATGACACATTCATTATCTTGCTTATTTGTTAGTTTCCCTGTTATCATGCATTTCTCCCCACTAGCATATGTTAGGGCTGATACCTCCTCTGTACTATTCATTCCTGTACCCCAGGACCCAGGGCAGTGCTTGGCACATGGCAGGGGCACAGTGAATTTCTACTGAAGGAATCAGTGGGTGAGTACCCATAAACTTCAGGTCCCAGACTCCTCAGTGCACTCATGGAAGATGATGATTAGCGCTCTTCTGGCTCTGACATTTAAAGATGCCCCAGACTCTGCGCCAGCAAAATGTCAATGCACAGTGGGCCACTGGAAATTCCTCGAGTCACTCAGGGGGCCATTACTGTCCTAGTGCCTCTCTGACCATAATAGGCCTTCTTTGGCGGGAAGATACTGATTTCTTCAATGTCAGCACTAGAAGGGAACTTAAAGACGGTCAAAGCACCATCTCTTCACTTGACAAGGGAGGGATGCACCCTCTAACTTTGTCATCCACTGACCAATGTCACTTGCCACTGAGATACATCAAAAGTTACAGGGTGGTGAACTGAACATACAGTACAACATACAGCCAATGAATTATAGAATTGTACTCCTGAAATCTATAATTTCATTAACCAATGTCACCTCCATAAATTCAACAAAAGGTGAAACCGAATATAAAAATAAAATAAAATTTTTAAAAGTTGCAGAGGATAGGATCCATCTTGCTGAGAGTGTCAAGCCACCTTGTACCACTGGGGCGAGGATACCGCCAGTCTCCCGGGCCTGGCCGGAGTGGCCTGGCACTCAGTCAGAAGCTGTGGTCATGGCCTGTACTTTCTGCCGGTAGAAAGGAAGCGATTGTACCATGTGGTTTTCACAGTAAGCCCTGAGGTTGGCAGCAAAACGAGTTTGTGATGATACTTTCTTACACCTAATATCAAAGGGGGAATTAAGTTATCTGGAAAAGTTCACACCTTCTTAATTTAAAATAGACAGGGTTCGGTGCTAAGCTTTTGTTCACCATTAGGGTAGAGAAGAAAAAGTGTGAAATCGAGTTGTCAAACATTATGAGAAAGAAGAAATAAGAGACTAAAAGGAAGGAAAAGAGGCATAAGGATGAATGGAAAAGGAGGAAGGAGAAGTTGAAAGTAAAAACTGTCAGATGAGACTAATTTGAAATCCCAAGGTCAAGGAAGGAGGGAGGTTCCTCTGGGGCTGTGTGTCTGTGAGTTTGATAGCGTGCAAATTCCATCCTCTCTCTGGTCCTTTGTCAAATGAACAGAGTGGAATAAACGTTCTAGAAGTAATTCCTAGAGTTCTCTTTATTTGTCACTTTTTGATTGAAAACCGCAGATAGATCCCCAATACACTCGAGGGCCTGCTCTGACATCCTTTCAGATATGCGACAATGGATTCAAAACCAGTCCTGGTGGTTTTTGATGGCTGATTAGCCAGAGTGACAGAATGAGCGCCACTTCCCTTAGGCAATCAGCAAGGCATGGCAAAGTTCCTGATGACCCTGAGCGCCACCACACTTCTTTTTAGAGCCTACAGTTCACAACACGTGGGATTAAAAGCTGTAATGAAACCCCTTACATTTGTATACATGCCTTTTGAAGCTTGTAAAGTGCTTTCACCTATTTTATTTCATGTAAGTCTCACAATAAACATGGAAGGCATTGTTCTTCTCAGATTACCAATGAGGAAGCTAAGACACTGAGAGACCAGGGACTTGCCCCAGGTCACCAGGGTGCCAGTCCACCCCTGTTTGTTTTCCCCTGCTCTGCTTTGCATCAGAGAGACCGACAGGTTCCAGGCGCCCTAACCTGTTGCTTTAAGGCCAGTTGGGCTGATGGGAGTCTCTGACAGGAAGCTGAGGGAGAGGAGGAGAGAAGCAGGCTCCGTCTTCTCTGTCTGTCTTCAGCGGCCTCTCCATCAGTGGCTTCATGTGCTCCGTGCCTTCGGCTCCTGCCAAATCCATGCCCTGATCTTGTAACACCACCTTCTCTTGTGTCCCTCCGGTGGTTTCTTCCTGCCGTTGCTAATCTCTGGTTCCTCACCATCCCATTTATAGCTTCTCAGTTCTTCTATCACCTGTGCATCCAGTTCCTTATATTACATTTCTGATGTGGAAAGACCTAGAGTGGTTTCTGTCTTCTTGGTTGGGCCCAGACTGCATCCCTGGGCTGGGAAATCAACTCTGTGAGGAGCTATAATCAGGGCAGAAACGATGTGAGACAGACTCGTGTATGCGTGTGTATGTATGTGTGTCCATATGTAAGAACCTTTCTCCCAGGAACCCAGCTGATATATCTTTGGATCTTGAGATGCCAGCATGGTGCCTGGCATGCAGGAGGCACCAGTAGATGTTTGCTGACCTAATATATTTATTTGGTAAAACAAACCAGGCCAGGGTGGCTGTATAGTTTATCTCTAAGTTTATCACCAAGTGTCTATGAGCTATAAGGACAACAGATCCTTCTGGTCTTTAAAATGTAGCAATGAGCCATTTGGCCACATTCTACAAAGCCACACAGGGAACTACATTCATTGCGATTTCTTTAGGATCTTTCTGATTTTGAATGATAGTAGTTATTTCAGATGGAAAGATATTAATGAGTTGAAACTTGGAAAAATAAACAATTTCCAGACTCAGAGAGTAGGTGAAAACGGGATGGACAGCATGGGAAAACATGGGGGAAAAACATTCTTTAAATTGTGTTTTCTTATACTTATGCAGGCAGAGTTTAACAGAGTGTACCGTAGGCTGGGAAATCTTGGTGGTGAGGTCAGCTCTGCCACCAGCCATGTAGCCTTGAGCAGTTCATTTCTTGCTGGAGCATGACTCTTCTTAGGAGAATTAGGACACACAGAGAGATATCAGGGATGTGTGTGCACAGAGGAGAACTCATGTGAAGTGGTGGAAGGAAGGTGGCCTCGGACAAAACCAGCCCTGCGGGCACCTTGACCTTGGATTTCCAGCCTCCACAACTGTGAGAAAATAAATATCCGTTATTGAAGGCACCTAGTCTGTGGCATTTTGTTATGGCAGCCCCACCAAACTAACAGGGAGACTTATGTTGGATTCATTCATTCAACAAATATTTATGGAGCATCTATTATGTCCCAGGCACTGATTCTTAAAATAGGGCATAGAGTGCTGAGAAACCAAAGACCAAAAAAAGGGCTTCTGCTCTCAGAAGCTTAGTCTAGTGGGAGAGATTGACAATCAAAAGATCACATGAGCAGTGTGGAAAGAGTGGGAAAGGGGTCCACATGCTCTGCAGGAGCACAGTGCTGCCGGGGGATGGGGGATGATGGCAGAGGGATGTTTCATGGTAGGTACTGTTTTATTCTCAGCACGACTGCAGGGCTGTGCCCACAGCCAATACTCTGTAAACGTGGGCTGGCTTTAATGGAAGGCTCTGATCTCTCAATTTTCTATGTGGAGTAACATGATTTCTTATATTCAAGGAAAGACAGCCCAAGGACAGATGCTATTAAGTGCCACAAAGCTGGGGCAGTGGGAAGGCCAATAGATGAGAAGGGAGAGGAAGTGGGTTCTCATCTCAGCCCCGCCACAAGCCCGTGGGGTGGTGACCTGATACAACGCCCTTCCCTTGTCTGGACCTCCATTTCCTCATCTTCAAAAATGGAGGGGTTCATCTCTAAGATCTCGTCTAGCTCTGTGAAATCTCTTCCGAAGTCTAGTTCACGAAAGATTAATCTCAAAAGGAGGAAGAAAGAGACAGAGGGAGGCAGGGGAAGGGGAGAGAGGCGAAAGGCTCCCCCATTTTTTGTATGAGACCTTGGCCAAGAGGTTGCCTCTGAGTCTCAGTATCTTTTTTCTTGAAAAGTGAGGGGGTTAGTTATCTTTCATATTCATTCTGTTCCCAAAGATTCTATGCCTGTGAGTATTAGGGAACTGTTGGATCTTCTGTACCTGTGTGTTCATTAACTTCAACAGGAAGGCATCCCTAGGCCAAGAGTCTGCAGTAGATGACATGGGGATCGGCGTCCGATCCCCACGCACAGCATTCAGTTACGAACACATAAACTGGTTTCTGCAAACAGGAAGTCTTAGAAATGCAACCCTTTACTCACCACTTATTTTTCACTTAATAACTAGATCATCAGCTAAGTCAATCCCACCCGAGAGAGACCATAGAAAACATACAAAACTAAGGATTGGTCTGCTGACATTTCCTGGAAAGAAAGCTGTTACTTTCTTTTACCCAACTACTCACAGTGAGGAAAAGTTACCAGAAGTACCTTAAAAAACCAAATTTTATTAGAATGGTTTGGGCAGGGAGTAGATCAATTAGAAGATAAAATTAAATTATCAATGTCCTACCATAGGGAAATGCTTAAGTTAATTTTATTACATCCATATGAAATTTTATGCAGCACTTAAAAAGTATTTTAAAAGATTATTTTACAACATGTGGAGATACAATATAAGTGAAAAAAAGCAGGATACAAACCATAATTTAACATAATCTTAATTTTGTTAAATACACACTATACATCATACATATACATTAAAAAAGACCTGAAAAAATACTAACAGCAGTAATATCCAGAAGGAGGAAGTATGAGTGATTTTATTTGCTTCTTTATGCTATTTTACGTTTTCAAATTTCCAGTGATATGTATTCATTTCTTGGTTTAGTCATTCAGCAAAGATTTCTTGTGTCAACTATGAGCCAAGTATGTTGTAGGTGCTAGTGATAGAGGCAAATCTCAGCCCTCTGCAGCTTAGCCTCTAGTAAGTTGACCCAGATATGAAAGAAGAAAAATCAGTAAACAAACAAGAGGATGTGGATGGTATTATGTGCTCTGAACACATCCAATCAGGGTGATGGGAAGGGAATGAGTGGGGCCGTGCACCTGCCTTGCATGGATGGTCAGGGAGGGCAGCCCTGAGGAGGGGCCATTAGTCCTGAAACGGAAGGACATTCTCATCACAGGGAATGACCGGGCTGCGTGGACCTGACACCCTGGGCACCACGGGTCTGGGAGGATGTTTGGCTTCTATTGTAGGCCAGTGGGAGCCACAGAAAGCTTTCTCATGGGAGTGACCAGGTGACACGCTGCTCAGACAGATGGCTCTGGCTGCAGGGTGCAGAGGGGCTCCTGGTGGTGGAGGCAGAGTAGAAGCAGGGAGACCTCTTATGAGACAAGTTTTTCTTTATAATTTGCCAATTCTGGGACATCAGTTTCCACTACTGTAAAATGAGAGGCAGTTGGGCAAGGCCCATGATTTCTAAGAGCACTTCCAGGACTTAAACATTAAAATACACATTATTGTTGGGTACCTGTTGACCTGTCTTGTGAAAAATGTATAAGCTTCTAAACACAGGGCCCAAGCCTGTCTCTGCTTATCCCTAGCACATGGCCTCGCACCTGGAAGGCCCCCGTGACATACACAGTGCTGCGGGGGTCTGTGGGGAGGGGGGAGTGTCGTTCTTGTAGTGGGTTTCCTCTGCGCTTCCTGTGAACTCACCTGCTGAGACCGTTGTCCCGAAGGCAATGGGGAGCCACGGAAAGCTCTTCTGCAAAGCTGACTTCTGCGTGTTAGCAAGTGCACACGGGCGGTGCTGCAGGAGGTCTGGAGGGGGCCAGGTGTGGAAGCGGAGAGACAGAGAGACACCGAGTTTTACTAGAGAATCCCCCTGGGCTGTGGCTTTCCAAGTGAGCTCCCCTGTGAAAGCAGGGACCTGCCCCTGCCCATGGGGAAGGGCCACCTCGCAGGAGCCCACAGCACACAGGGAGACAGAGTGCGAGCTCCGCCTACTCAGAGTTGGGGAAATAAGGCACAAAGAGACCAAATGACTCATGTGCCAAGGATTTCTGACTTCAGGGCCTCCTCTCAGCTAATGTGAAAACCAGACTCTACTTAGCGTGTCATCCACGGAGCAGGAGGGCTGTGCTGTGCCTGTGCCAGATGGAAGGGAGCGTCAGGGTGGGGTGGGGAGGGGAGGGGGAGGCAAGTGTCCCAGGCAGAAACCGTGACCAATACTCCAGTACCTTCATTTGGACACTCCCTTAATCCAAGAAGGGCTAAAACTGGCCGCGGAGCTTGCCTTATGACAGCAGAGCGATCAGACAAAAGGAATAAGCCCGGTTGAGTCAGCCGAATGGTAATCCTCCTGGAGAGCATGCATGTCCAACGAAAATAGATCAGAGGCTCTTTCCCAAGACACAGCGCCTGGAGATGCTGGGACCACGCCCCTCACGTGAAGATGGGGAGGGACGGTGCCACCTCCCGGGAGATGGGGAGGGAGCTGTCCCACAGAGTCAGGGCTGGGACTCGAACCCCGCTCTTCCCATTCGGAGGTCAGGGTTCATCTCACTCCTTCACAACTCAGTCTGGGTTCAACTCTTTATTTGCCATACCTGTATTCAGGCACAACCGCAGGGGTCAGGTAAAGTGATTTCAAAGCCCCTTGTGTATATTGTGTGTTGCCATGTACACACACACACACACACACACACACACTGCTTTAGTTTGGCGAGGTCTTTTTTTTCCATTACGTAGTATGGACCATTAATATTACTTAAGTATCTGAATTCACCACCCCGATTCAAAGGCACAGTTCACAGAACCTAGAAGCAACTCTACTCCAACCCCTTTGCCATGCAGATGAGGACTGGGTCACGAAGGGCCAGTGCTCTGTCTAGACTGTGAAAGGAAAGCAGCATGCTGTAGTACACATGCCTTACTTTATTTAAAAAAATATTTTTATTGATGTCAGAGAGGAAGGGAGAAGGAGAGAGATAGAAACATAAATGATGAGAGACAATCATTGATCGGCTGCCTCCTGCATGATCCCCACTGAGGATCAAGCTAACAACCTGGGCATGTGCCCTTGGCCAGAATTGAAGCCAGGACCCTTCAGTCTGCAGGCCAACCTTCTACCCACTGAGCCAAACTGGCCAGGGTATCCCATGCCTTACTTTCTGTTCTCAAGCACAGACTCTTGAAAGGAAGGGGGTAGACCAGGGGTGGGCAAACTTTTTGACTCGAGAGCCACAATGGGTTCTTAACTGGACCGGAGGGCCGGAACAAAAGCATGGATGGAGTGTTTGTGTGAACTAATATAAATTCAAAGTAAACATCATTACATAAAAGGGTACGGTCTTTTTTTTTTTAGTTTTATTCATTTCAAACGGGCCGGATCTGGCCCGCGGGCCGTAGTTTGCCCACGGCTGGGGTAGAGAGCTAGACAATCTCCAGTTTATGGCCTTGGCAGGGGCCTGACATCTTGGCACGCTAATCAGTGAATTTCTAAAGAAGAGCTTTACCTTCTTGGACAGTTTTTGCTATCATGGTCACAATCATCCATTAGATAAACATTTACTGAATGTCCACTCTGCGGGGTCTGTTATGTACTTTTAATCTCTCTTAATTTTCATAAGACTGTGATGCAGTGTATCGCTTCTTTTCTTTTCTTTCTTTCCAGAGAGAAATACAGAAATGTGTCCAGATCCTAGACTCAGGAAGGTGGCAGAGTTGGGATCTGACCTTCTGCTCACTTCTATTATGCCAAGTGCCTCTGCTATGTGGTGATCTTGACTCCACTGTGGATACTATGTGGGTGGGGAGGGCAGGTCTCACAAGCATAGAGGACTGTGGGGCCAGGTTTCTCAGACCCCACCCTTCCCTGGGCTGCTAAGCTCAACAGTGAGCTCCCTGTTGCATCTGAGGTTTATAAGCCCCACCTAGAGGCTCAGGGTGGGATTCCTGGCAGCCAAGACCCACGGTGCTGGGCCTGGCTATGAAGGGGCCCAGAGCAGAGCAAAGATCATTCGCTGGCCAGGACTGACCTTGAGGAGTTTGGTTGGTCCATAGCTCTGAAGGGAACACAGCAAGAGCGAATCCAAAGGATTGGACTCAGACTACAGAAGAGAAATAGAGCCTGGGACATAGTTTTAAAGAGGGTTTGCTGGAGGAAGCCCCCTTGTGTTTTATGTGTACACACCTTTCAGAGCAGGCCCTGAGGATGTCCCACACAGGACAGGAATTTCCTCTAGTGTCCCCGATGGCATTGTGTTTCTGCTTTAATGTGTCCAGGAACAGGAAGCTGGCGACCTTGCAGACTATTGTAATTTTTAGAAAGTCCCAGTATTCGTCTGCTACCTGTGCATTGGGTCCAGATCTGCCCTTTGGTTTGCAAAAACTCAACGGGTTTCCTCCCAGCAGCACGCGGGATCATTTGAAGACAACTTTCACTTTTGATACCGGGGTCCCGCCAAGTGTGCTCAGCAGAGTCAGAAGTTTGCCCGCTGTGAATAGGTGTCCTCTCTAAAACAAACACATCAAAACAAACAGACAGAAGCCCGTAAACAGCATTCTGTGGGCATGCTAGGTGAAAGCGGGTCAACCAGGTACGTTTCCTGCAAGACTGTTTGTTCGCAACTGTTACTATGCTGTGCAGAGCGTGAGCGCCAGCAGAAAGCACTGGGCGAGCAACGTTTCCCAAGGGTTTGACCTCCCACACTTTTTATTTTTTCTCCCAGGGCTCCTTACTGTTTTCCATATAGACCATCAGAAATGCTGTTTGGAAAATGCTTCCCTACACAAATCCAGGTTCTCCCTAACATTGTCTCCAAGCTAAAAAACCAGGCTCCTTCAACTATTTATTTCAGGATCTTAGTTCCTGTTCTCTAGTAGGGCCATCAGATTAAAATACAGGATGCCCCTTTAAATTGAATTTCAGATAAATGATCTTTTTTAGGAGGAAGTGGGGGTATAAGTATCTTCCATGTAATATTCAGAACATACCTACATGATAAGAGAACTCCTTGCTTATCTGAAATACAAATTGAACTGCAGGCCCTGTATTTTTATTTGCTAAATCTGGCAAGCCTAGAAGGGCCCAAATGCCCTTCTTCCCTGCAAAGACGTTTCCCTAAGAACTGGACACAGTAGTCCAGGGGTGGACTATGACTGAGACAACTGATGACCTTGGGAGCCACCTTCAATTCCATTTTTTTCCGTCATGTTTTTAAAAGGAAAATAGTAATATTGTTATGAATGGTTAGTGGCCAGTCTGTGGTTGACAGGTACCAGATAGCTTTCCGAACCCACTGGGTAACTCCAGAAACCAATTTTCCCTCCCTCACCCCTGTTCATCAGTATATTTAAGTTTCTCTGGTGTTAGTATTAGGGAGCTTGATCCAAACATCATTTATAATCCCCTTTATTGTCTGTCTTCTCCACTCAACTGTAAGAAGCTTCAAAAAATAGGGACCAATCATATTTACCTTGGTCATGGTTGTACCTCTGGTAGCCGGCACAGGTGCCAGCATAGGTAAGTGTTCAAAGATCTTTGAATAAATGAATTAATGACTTAATCACACTCTGGAAAGCGAAGCAAACCAGATAAGCTGATGCTCTGAAAAGAGGAGCTTGCCAATGGGAGTTTTCCTCACGGTTGGGATTTGTCATCTACCGCACGTTTTCCCAGACCCATTAAATCCTGCTCACCTGTGTTGAAGCCAATTCCGTTGGTAGATGCCTGTGCAAAACAAGAACATCTAATTGCTATGACTAAAATAAAACATTTCAACCAAACACGAGCCATTTTCCAGAAGCTGAAATACTTCTGGGAGCCTGCAATTTTTATCGAGGTGTGGAACTTGGCCCTTCGCAGCAGGCTGGCCTGTGCCCAATGGGTGTGGGAGTGGGGCAGATCACGCCGGGTCTTCCCACAGAAACTTCCTGATCCAGAGGAATTAGGCAACGTGAACAAGGGCAGCCTCAGTGGCAGGGCAGGTATAGGAAGCAGGACATAGCATCCCATCACTCTGACCTGGTGAACGTGCATCTGGTGTCTGGCACGCGGGACCAGAAAGACTTGGAGATTTTGCTCTAAGACATAGTGACGCTGCCACCACCGAACATGAACTCACCCATGGTTGGGGCTTGTCAATATTGAAAGCATCCTGGGGACTGCCCCTGAGCAGGAGATTATCTGCAGCTTGGCAGCTGTGGCTTCAGTGCTGGGTGTGTGCATGTATGGGGGTGGGGGGTGTTAATGCTGAATCTATATATATGTAAGGCTAATAATGCAAAGTGTCCCCTCGGGAGTTCAACCGCAGACCGCTCGTTATGATGTGCGCTGACCACCAGGGGGTGGCACAGAACGAAGGAAGGCCCCAGTCAGCAGCCAGCAGCTGGGGAAGGGAGTCCCGGGCCGGCATCTGGAAGGCCCCTATCGGCCCTGATCGCCAACCAGGCCTAGGGACCCTAGCCATGCACGAATTTTGTGCACCAGGCCCCTAGTTTATTTATAAGATAAAATACAGAGAAGTACAGCAAGGAGGGCCCTGGGTTCCAGGAGGATAGCAGAGTGCAGTCTAACTTGTGTTGCTTCCTGAGGATAAGTATAAAGATCTATGTTCAAGGCCCCATCCATGCCCTTAGACAAGTCTTTTAACCTCAGTCTTTTTGTCTGTGAAATGGGAACAACCATGTTGACCTCAGATTTGTGAGGACTGGATAAGACAGCAGATATAAAAGCCCTCTGTGAATGGCCAAGAGCTGGATCAATACGAGAGAGGGTTACGACACAGTGTCCCCTTGAGCACAGTGCTCTGGCCCTCAGCGCTTGATGGATCTGGCAGGTTGCTGCCAAGAGAGCACAAAATAGCACCCAACTGGGAGCAAAGAAAGATGTTCCTTGCACAGCCTGAAGCAAAATAAAAAGAGCTTCACATTACATTATATAATTCCTTTTAATCGTGGAAGAAAACATTTGCCAAGCGCACACTTGAAGACATACAGTCTCCGTGGGAGGAGTTTTGGGACTATGCAGATTCACCTGGGAGCATCTTGATGGCCCCAACATGTAAGGCCGTAGTGAGCCTTCAATTTGGCCTGAATGTTCCTATTGATCTCCCCGAGTCTGTTTCTGGCCTGGCCCAGGCCCTTGCTGGCTTTGCTGGTACACAGGAGCCAAATGCACACAAGCGTAGTTCTAATTCATTGGAGGGAAAGTAAGGCAGGGTGTGTGGCTGCTAAGTGACTTGCTACTTCCTCTGCTGTGAGATGCTACACCCACTGGAGGCAAATTCGTTAATGCGTAAATATGTGTGTACGAGAGTCTGCCGAGCCAAGGCAGCAGGGCACCGCGTCAGACCTCGTGCCTGAAGAGGGCTTTCCTGCCGGGCTTTGTCTGTTCCTTCCTCCAGTGTCACATTCCCCGCAGTGGTCCCTTATGGAACATACTACTTCCAGCCCCACACGGTCCCCACCAGGACCCACAGACCTCTGATTCCCATGCTTCTGTTTACTTCTCTCTATTGCCAACTCTCTGCAAAGAGCACTCGGGGCTTGGAGCTGGCCGGAGGTTCTGCTTACGACTCTGGGAAGGCACAAGGCAATCTTTATGCAACCCGACCTGCCCATCCTCCCCTCCTTGCCTGGGCCAAGAATAGTCAATGATCGTGTTCTGGAAGAAACCCCACCTTGTCACTGGGTGCTCTGAGCCGAGAGGAGGGGGAGCAGAGCTGGAGGCACACGCGTGAGGCCAAGCCGCAAAGCCCAAGGCTCCAAAGTCAGAGGGCTCGGCTCTGATGCGCCACTTCCCCATCCCTCGCCAAGGACAAGCCTAGTCCTGATGGTACCCAACGCCCACTGGGTTTATATACACCCTGTGTGTAATACATACGGGTGTGTTCACAGAGGCAGCATCTGCCAGTGAACGCTCATATGTAAGCGTGCATTTCTAAGAAACACACAGTGTGCCTGTGAGCCCATATGTGTGCACCGATCTACGCAAGAGTGCTTTCGTTTGAGTGGGCATACTGTCAGAGATCGTCTCAAAGTTCAAATCGGATCTCTGCTCTACACATAGCGATGGCTTCTAAATGCTCTTAGGATAAAGACCTTCAGGTGTGGCCCCTGCCCCCTTGGGGAGCTTCATCCTGCATCTGCTGTGCTCTCCCTCTGCACACCGGCTGTACTGACCTTCTCTTAGAACTTCTTATGCACGACAGGCTTCCTTCCAGCACAGGGCCTTTGCATGTGCCTTTCTCCCTGAGTCGCATATTCTTCTCTCCTCTCTTCCTCTAGAAATGATCTGGCCTTCCTTAGCTCTCAGCCAAAACCTGACCTCCCCGGGAGAACCTTTACTGAGCTCTCCGTCTTACTAGAAGATGCCCCCAAAACACCTGTATCTCCTTCTTAGCAGCTATCCCACTTGCAACTTTGCATAATTTTTCAAAACATCTCTCTCCCATTACGCAGACTCAGGAAGAACACAGTGGCCATGCATTGAATTAAGGGTTCATATACTTACCCAGGAAGAGGGGTCAGTGTATGAGCCTGCCCTTACATAGCCCTGAGGTAGCCGTGGGACCATGACTACTAGGCATGGCATGTTCGCTGATTTGGAGCGCACGGAAGTGTTTTGGGGAACCCGCATGTGTATTTATCTAAGGAAGAATGATTAGACCCGAGTGCATCTGTGTCCTCTAGGGATGTGCATATTCACATGGAAGTAGACACAGAAAAACCTCCCAGTGAACATCTATGTATGTGAAAATGCACGTGGGTATCTGTGTCGATATGGCTGTTGGCATCAATGACCAAGTCTGTGTGTGTGTCACTGTGTTTATCTGGGAGGTGAATGTATATGTATGAGTCATACCCTTCTCTGCAGCTGGGCGGGTCCCCCTTCTGATTTTGAAGTAGGAGGGGTGTGTACATTAGGCAAATTGATTCACACAGACCTCAGTGTGATTTGCCTTGACCAAGGCAGAGTGTCCAGGAGCAAGGGGCACTGGACAAGGGGCCCATCATGGAGCAACATCCCCCTCTCTTCCTGGGCTGTTCCTTCCTGGTCTTCAGGCAGAGGCTCTGGGACCACGTGACCACGATGCTACTGGGAGGCATAACTGTTGTCACAAAACACATTTGTAATCAAGTGCCCGATTGCTCAAGGCTCTTAATTATCACCTTCCTTCTCTCTAGTCACGTTGTATTTTTAAATTGTTTTCACCTACATTGTTTTACTTGCTAACAGGAAAGTTAGAATCGCGTTGGTTGGCAGCGGCATTATTTTGGTGAATGCACGCAGCTGTGCGGGATCATGTTTTCCATGCCTACATCCTACATCCTCTTGGGCAGGGAAGGGTGGGAAGGGGAAGGCAGTGTAATTTCTAGGTCCCCGAATGCGATCCTCAGAGCACCTGACTCACCGTCCTCTACAGGAAGCTGTGGCAAAACCCAATCGCTGGCCCTCAACCACAGCCTGTTAGATCAGAATCTCAGGGGCGGGGGAGAGAGGGTGCAGGGAGAGGGGGAGGGGCATCAGGAATGTGCAATTTCTCAGAATTTCCCCCCAATCACTGCTGGGGCTCTCCGCCAGGTTTGGGACCTACTGCAGTAAAATAAAATACTGTCAGGAGATTCACACCAAAACTGACCCCACTAGCCCTTCCACGGTCCTTCAGAAAGAGATCTCTAAGGCTGGCCACCCGGGCCCTGGAGCCTGAGCCGCCTGTTCTCTGGGGCTGAGGGAGCCAGGTGAGCAGCTGTATTTCTAGAGAAACACGGCGGAACTTACACCGGCAAGGGAGCCTAACTGTTTGTGGGCAGCACAGGCTTATGGGCGCAATACATCTCACGAGAACAGTGAGTACCTCTCCCACAAAACAAAACAAACCAAACAAAGCAGGCTTGTCTGCAATATTTAGAAACATCTAATAGGCGTTTTATAGAGAGAAAAGTGGGCAGGAGAACGGAGACAGAATGGGGATGGTGAGGGCAACTCCCCGGGAAGGGCCTCTGTGCTCTGGGACACCAGGCCCGGGCTGCGAGATCAGTAATGGCTGGAAGGAAACAGGGGCTCCTGGGGACTCCGCTTTTGCTTCGTCATGGGTGTTGCTGCTGTGATTTTCAAAAAATTGTTTTCGCTTCCTGGATAAATGAACACATTCAGAAACTCTAGTCTTCCCCTCACAGCGCTGGGAAAATAAGAATGGAACAAGCAGGAGAGATGGTCCTCCCCTGGCCCGGTCCTCCCTCATGGCTGACCCGCCTCTGGCCACCTGGGCTCCAACATGAAGGGCCCGCTCAGTGCCCAGCCCACCCTGGTAATCGCTAATGTGAAACCTGAGATGTTGACACAGACCTGGGCAGAGAACTGGGAACAGCACTCCATTTCCAGATGTCAAGGGTTTCCGGACTCAAAAACAGTGATTTGACTCAGCGCAAAGCCGTGGGCCGGTACAGGTGCCTTCCTCTGCCCCCGACCTGCCAGGGGCAGCTCAGGCCTGCTGAGCTGACTCAGGTGAAGGACACCGAGCTGCCAACTCTCAGGGCAACCTGGCTTCCTGGCTTCTACTTAGCCACAACCTACTTAAACAGCATGGGCTTACCCTTTAGCTCCAAGCTCAGACATTAATCCGGCCTCTCTGGAAAAATCCCTGGAGAATCACCAAAATGCACCCATAAGCAACGCCCTCTCAGCAGGGTCCCTCTCCTCTCTGACCTGGCACAGCGGCTCTGGGTCGCACACCTGGCTTTCCTCCAGTGAGTCCTGTGATCTTCGACAATATAACTCCTTTAAGTTTCAGTTTCCTTTCTGATAAGATGGAGACAAATATAATCATGGGCCACTCTGATCACAAGAGGTGCTCTATGGAATCGAGACCCGCTGTTGCACTTTTCAAACAGCGGGTATTGGTCACCATATCACTTGAATAGACTGATGTTAACCCAAGTCCACAGGCCGGCACAGTGGCGCCTAACAAGGCAGAGGGAACCCTGCCCTGGGAGTCCCCCGGGGCCGAGACCGTGCTTTCAAAGTCAGAGCCCAGGTGCAGCGAGTGAGCTTTCAAAGAGACAAGTATAGAAACATCTTTTCATCCACCAGCAAGGGGTGGGGAGGGAGCATTCTGTTTCATTTACAAAATGCATCTCGGTAAGCCTGTTCCTCAAAATGTGGTCCATGGACCACCCATGTAGGAAAAAACCTGGCAAACTTGCTAAAATGCAGATTTTTAAACATACATATTTATTTATTAAATTGATTGGGGGTGACATTGGTCAACATGAACATACAGGTTTTAGGTGTGGGTTTCTATGACACAAGATTTGTATATTGCACTGCGTGCTCACCACCCAAATTCAAATCTTCTCCTGTCACCTTATATTAGGACCCCCTTCTCCCCCCACCCCCTTTCATCTGGCAACTACCACACTGCTGCTTGTGTTCATGCATTTCAGATTTGCAACAACATGGATGGACCTTGACAACATTTTGCTAAGTGGAATAAATCAGTCAGGAAAAGCTAAGAACAATATGATTTCACTCATGTGTGGGGTATAAAATGCAGATTCTTGAGCCCCAGCTCAGATCTCCCAATCTAGATGCCCTGGGGGTGATAATTCAGAAATGCTGACCACTGTTCCTGCTAGGCCGGTAGACCTGTAGGAATGATCATACCTGGAACATATGATACATAAAACACACACAAAGAGGCATGTAAAAGTATTTGTGGTAGGTTTAAAATCTATGAATAATCTAATTCCATTTTTATTAAAAATATATTTATACACATTGTATAGCCATGCTTAGGGCAAGGACTGGGAGCCTATGCATCCCAGGCAACAATGGCTGTGTCTAGCTGGTAACGTTATCTGTGATTGCGCTCATTTTGTGCTTTCATGATTTTTTAAATGTTCTACAATTTTTAATATTATCTTTTCAACAAGGAAAAACAAAATACCTTTAAAATAAAAGCAATGAAGCCAGATGCGCAGCACTGAAGACTTCCTGAAATCTTACAGATGTCAACCCAGGTATTTCTCACTAGAGATGATGAGACAGGCCTAGAGGAGGGAAGTGACCTGCCCGGGGTTGCCCAGCCATTTAGTGGCTGGCTATGCCAGACTCCAAGTCTCAGGCTGTTAGACCGGAGGGCTCTGAAGTGCTCGGTGCTGGCCAGGGACCTGCCTCCCTTCCTTCCAGGCCCACGAGGGTAACGGAAAGACCACAGGAAGTGCAATGATTCCGCGGGTGGGGAAGGATGTAATAGCCTTTGCAGACAGAACTGTGCAGCCCTCGTTACTCTCTCTCTGGGAGTTAGTAGGTCATTTGCAAAAGGCATGGGAAGAGCAGCTGATGAAAAGGTCTAATAGTTTGGAAAACTGCTTAACCTTCCTGCTCTATTTCTGGATTTTCAGGGCCAGAGACTGTTGAGATCCTGATTTCCCTCAGAGGTTTTCCTGTTTAGGAAGGCAGTGAAACCTCTGAAATCCAATTGAATTGGGAGCAGCGGAGCTGGGATTAGGGAACAGTCGGAATACTTTTAAAAAACATTCAGGTCTATTGTTTTCAAGGACATAGAATTCACAGACTTGAAAGGAGCTTAGTCCCGCTCCTGCTCAGTGCAGGAACTCCGTGTGCTTCGTCCTGCACTGAACTGCAATTGGGCTTCCTTGAATGCTCCCAACGACAGGAGGCTCACTATGCTGATAGGTAACCTATTTTACGCTTGGAAAAGTCTTTCCTTCACCTGAGCTGGAATCTACCTTCCTCTGAGGTTCTGCTTGCCTTCTGGTTTTCATATAGAACGGAAAAGCTCTTCTTCCTACAATGGTTTGAAAATACCCGAAGGCAGTTATCATGTACCAATAGTCTTTTTCTGCAGGCTGACCACCACCCGGATACTCAACCATTATTTATATGATAAATGTGATCAACTCTAATTAAAAATATAAACTGCTGTCTCTACTTAGCCTCTATATCTATATCAATATTTATATCTATATATTTATGTCTATCCATATCCATTTCTATATCTATATCCATATCCATATCTATCTATCTATCTATCTATCTCGATATCGCTATAGATATGGATATTCAGAGAGCTTAGAGACCACCTGCGCAGGCCATTTTATAGATCCAGGCTTCTTTTCACCTCACCTTGGCTCCTATTATTCATAAGACACCCGTACTTCTCAAGTTCTTGAAAGTGCTTGGGAAGTTTGTTCTCTTAGGTATGTCAAAAATGCCTCTTTCACATTATATTTGCACAGTCAGTGAGGTAGGGATTAGAACAGAGCTGCATTTAGTGTACGTTACATTGTTGATGAAAAGTCTCATTCAAAGTGCATTGACCCTCCTTGCTCTTTGCTGTCAGGTCACCTGTCTCCCTTGCCCAGATGATACTTCAGAATGGATAACACACTACAGGGCCACGTAGGCCTGCACATTTCCCACAAGGTTCAGCTAAGTGCTCAGTTTAGGAGACCCTTCCAGCCTGGGAACGAAAAATGAAGTTGCCAGGACCCGAGGCGGGCTGTGCCTCTGCTTTAGCCTGTGCTTGTTTAAAAGTTTCACATCCTCTTTTCAGTTTGGACTAATTCTCTGATGAAAAGACAAAGCAAAGATTCAGAGAAGCGAACTGGGCATGCCAGTGATTGGTTTCCTGTCCCAGTCCCCAGCAGCCATGCAGTCACATGCTTCGGAGGGAACATTCCTCCGTGCCCCAGCCCACAGCACTCTCCTCTTCTCTCAACAAGGTATTGCATTTCCAGTTCTTACACTTGTCCTGGCACAGCAGACAAGCTGCCTCATGCTGCTTCCTGGTTTGCATGTGTGCTGGGCTCCATGGGTGCTGGACTCACATGGTCCTGGGTTCCAGTCCTGACTCTGCAACTGGCCAGCTGTGTGGCTTTGGAAAGTTCCTGAACCTTCCCGAGCCTCCGTTTCCTCATTTGTTAGATGCGGACAATTATGCTATCTACATCAGATGGCTGTCAAGATGACATAATGCCTAAAAAGGTGCCTAGCACAGTCCCTAACATTCAGCAAGATTCCATACAAAGGATTTGTTTAATATTATTAATATGATGCTACAGGAGGCAGAGACTGAACCCTATATTTTTCTCGTACTGCACGCAGTAGATGCTCTATACTAGCCCCCAACTGATTCCGGTCTAGGCTTCCTTGGGCAGTAGGTTCACCGGAAACATTCTAAGCATCTTGTAATGACAGTTCCTATTTCCAAGCTCCTTTTCCCCAGATTCCCTCCCCCAGTAATGATCTGAGAGTGGGGAGGGGGGAGGGGGAGGGGAGACCCACCCTGTCCTGCCACTTTGCACACCTGTCAACTTGCATCTCAGGATAAGGTTCTCATTTGACAGACTCCGAGGACTTGCTGTCCAGGCAAAGAAAACTTTATGACCATGAAGCCAACACAGACCTTATGTAACCAACCTGTCAGCAAACAGAGGCACAGAGGGACACTGGCAAATTCCTGCCCCAAAAGAAACAAATCGAAACAAGAGGTAGAAAGCAAGGGACTGAGACATGCCTAAAATGCTCCTGCTTGTCAAGACCCTTAAAACTGATCAACGCTCTTCAAAGTATTCTTGAAAGGACAGGAATATGGCTAAACTCCTTTTTACCGGGGGATCTAAATTAACATTCATAGCTGAACTTCTAACTGACATTACATCAGATGCTCCTCTAACCGAACAAGCATGTATAGTATAATTTCCTAACTGCTGACCGATATCTGCTGAGGACTCTTGCTGAGTCAAAGAACATTCTTTCTCTTGTTCCCTACCGCAGATGGTTTGTTTATTGCCTGAATTTTGTGTTAATAATTTTGTGTAAAAGCAATAAACACCCCCCACTGAAATGAATTTGTTATGTGACAGCCCCAGATCAAAGCCTCCACAATGGAGGGTAAGGGCAGATTTCAATGGGCATGTGGTGGACAGGATACACCAGTTCCCGGACCTCCTGACACCCTGGCTGTAGCCCCATCTCTCGTGTCCTTGGCTTCTTACCTTGAGCAGGTCATTCCCCCTTGTAGGCTTTTGGTCTCTGCCGATGTCGAATGCTTTCTATGGGCTCTTCCAAGTCCAAGATCCGTGAGGCTACGAGGAGTGGGGGATTAGCTGGAGAAGCTGCCTGCATCTCTAGGTGTGGGGCCCAGAGCAGGAGAAGGGGAATGTGATAACAGGTATGAAAGCCTTTGGAGAAAGAGGAAAGGTGCTGAATGGCAGACACTCTCCAATTCTCCACCGTCCATTCCAAAATCATAGGCACCCAACTTTCTCCCGAGAGCTCAGCGCTCACCCAGACACCCAGCACTGAACTGACAGGAAGCAGAAGGGGCCAGTGCTTTTCTGGTTGGGGACCGTGGCTGGGACAGAGGGAAGAGAAACGTGGAATCAGCTTTATAAGCGAGTGAAATGGCAATGAACCCTGCAGGCTGATCTCCAGGCTAGCGTTGCCAAGGAGGACGCTCCACCCGGTCAAACCTGGGCCAAGCCCTGGCTCAGACACACAGGCAAAAATAGAAAGGGGGTGAGAGAAGAAATGTGTTTACTTTTGTGATTTTCCCTCATGCGCCTTCTAACAGCATTATCTCTCCACAAACAGGCAGTAACAGCTCCCAGGCCTGGCTTCCATTGATAAACCCTCCCCAACAGTTCAGCCCATAGTCAGTATCTGGGCAGCTGGAAGGTGCGCTCGGAAGGCAGCAGAATGGAGTGAACAGAGCACTGGCTCAGGGTCTGTCCCTCGCCGGTGAACCATGAAAAATCCTTCCCTGTGGCTGCACAAAATAAAGTGCTTACATCAGACAGAATCTAGAAATCGGTTTAGATTTTTGAGTTACATTTGTGGCTCTCTCCCAGGGGCACTCTCACCCCTCGAGGGGTTTTTGGCAATGTCTAGAGACATTTTTGGTTGTCACAACTCAGAGGGTGTTACTGGCATCTCATGGGTAGGGGCCAAGGATGTCAGACAATGAATAGGACATTCCCCTACTGCAGACAACTACCTGGCCCAAAGACTAGCGCTGAGGTTGAGAAATCTTGGTTTATATTAAAGTGAGAAGAGTGTTAGAGAGAAGGGAAAGGGGACAGAAGTAAAGAAAGAGGAGGGGTTAGAACCCTGTTTCTAGGTCATGGGGTGTTCATCAGCTAAGTGGCTTCCAGCTTTTCTCCCTCTGACCTATGTCCTTTCAGTTTCCCTTGAAATTACGAGGTGACGTTTAGTAGTTGTTTTTTGTTTGTTTGTTTGTTTTTGTTTTACATTAACTTCTGACTTATCCCTCAAATGCCAAGCCCTGGCGCAGCACAAAGATCCCCACTCTGAGACATAGCCAAACAATAAATATAAGCAGCTATTAAGCAAGTAGAACTAGAAGGTGGGTGGTGGGGGTGCACAAAGGGACACAACAGATGCTTCTAACTCCATTTCCATGAGTCAGTGTTTCTGATGTAACAACAAAGAGTAATCACCATAGGACCAGCGAGACGAGCTCAGCTGGGAGCAGGCAGAACTGATCTGGCGCCCCAGCATCAGGAGAGACCAAGGTTGCAGGCGACAGAATCAAAGGCCAGGGAAAGGGTTAAGCAATCAGGGCATGCCATTCCTGTGCCATTCCACATTAAGTCACCGGGCAGTTATTACAAATAGTTACCTGTGGTTTCCAGCGGGGGAGGCAAGCACACTCCAGTCGAGGGGTTTTGGAGAAACAGGTGCAATGAAGTCATGGTCAAACAATTTATTTACTGTAAACTTTAGACTTTGCTCAGGAAAACAACTGAAGCTACCCCTGAAATACCTGCCCACAACACCCTGTTTCAGCAAATAAGAGGAGCGTGTTCACAGCTGTCAGGTCCAGGCTACTCCGGATCCTCCATCCGAGGGGGCAGGAAGGAAGGTCTCCTTCAGATACACATTACCAGCAGCAATAGATTACCCCTAATACTTGACTGATGAGGTAGATACGCAGAAAAGTCATCAAAACATAGCAGCCCCAGGTCCTCTGGGACTGAAGCCCTTCAGACACACGCGGACAAGTTCCATGCAAAGAGGAACTGAACTGTACAAGAAACAACCACTCCAATAAGTGTTCTCTTTTTTACAGCTTACAAAAATAAAAAAAAGGCAGAAGGATGTTCTTCCTCCTGCACATCTCTATACAATTTCATTCTAAATTTATTACACTTAAGTTAAATAGTCTGCTTAGTGTCTTGTCAGGGAAGGGGGTCTGAAAAAGTAGAAAAGCTGCATTAGAGCAGTGAGTCATTTGTACTACAATTCCTCCCTTGTGCATCAATTCTATCATTAGGCACAGTACCTTGACGGTTCACAAAGTCTTCCCTGCCCCGGGCATCCTCGCATAGCAGTTTGCTGTCTTTCTCCTGTCCCAGGTGATATCCACTGGACTCCCCTGTGTAGTCTTGTGTAGACTTGTCATTGCTATTGGAGTAGCCATTCCCATAGGCCTTCAGAGAAGACCTGCGCAGGCACAGAAGCTCCTGGAAGGCGCTCCTGAAATCGGGGCTCCGGCAGTAGATGAGGGGGTTGAAAGCAGAGTTGACGTAGCCCACCCAGTTTAGGAAGATGTAAACGTTCTTGGGGATGAGGTTATCCTGGATCACGTGCACAATGTTGACGATGAAAAAGGGCAGCCAGCACAGGGTGAACGTGCCCATGATGATGCCCAAAGTCTTGAGGGCTTTGTGTTCCTTCAAGCAGAACTTGGAGGACCTGCGATGTCCATGCCCGCTCCTCCCATCCTCCACTTGGCTGAGGTTTTGGGCATGGAAGCGGCCCTCGAATTTGTCGATCCTTTGGAGTTGCCTTTTGGCCACCTGGAAGACCCTGGAGTAGACGAAGACCATGACCACCAGGGGCAGGTAAAAGGAAACGATGGAGGAGGCAATGGCGTAAGCCTGGTTCGTGAAGAAGTCACAGCAGGTCTCTCTGGCATAGCACTTGATGGCGTCTTCGTGGGTGGCCCGGTACCAGTGCATCTTGATGGGCAAGAAGGAGGTGAGGCCTGACACGATCCACACCAGCAGAATGACCACCCGGGCCTTATTCTTGGTCAGCAGGCTCTGGTACTTGAAGGGTGACGTGATGGCAAAGTAGCGATCCACCGCGATCACGCACAGGGTCTCAATGCTGGCCGTGACGCACAGCACGTCAATGGAAGTCCAAAACTCGCACCAGAAATTGCCAAAAGCCCACATTTTCATAAGGATGTGGCTGGCCCCAAAGGGCACCACCGCCAGGCCCATGACCAGGTCAGCACAGGCCAAGGAGGTGATGAAGTAGTTGGTGACCGTCTGCAGACGCTCGAACTTGGCAATGGCTGTGATGACCAGCACGTTTCCAAACACGATGGCCAGGACGATGAGCGACATGAGGATGGCCATGCCCACAACCCACGTCTCGTCCCGTTCCTGCGCGACGTCTTGGCCCGGTGCATGGCTTCCGTTGGACACCAGCAAGAAGACGGTGCGGTTCCCCGGTTGCCCCATGGCGCGCAGGCTGGCAGGTGAGCGCACGGGCTGCGGGCTCACTGGCCGCGCCTCAGAGGGCGGACCTTCGGCTGGGCGCTGCGGCCAGCAACGGGACGCCTAGAAGCCTCATTCAGCAGCCGTGGGGTGGGTGTGGTGGGAGCCCGTCCTGCACTCAGCTTGTGGGGTGCCTAGGGCTCGCGGTGCCCGTCAGTCCCAGCCTGAGATCTAGAGCAGCCGCCTCCAAGTGCGCGCTGCCCGTTATGTGCACAGGGCTTTAGAGGAACGGCCTCCCAGGTGACGTGCGGGAACTTTCCGCCAATGGCTCACCGGCCTCTCCAAAGGGGCGAGGCCCCCACCTCTTCCTGCCCCTCCCCTCCCCTCCCCTCTCCCGCCCCCTCCTGGGGCGGGCCCGGGCGGAGCCCAGCTACTCCGGTCATGCGGGCGGGCCACCACCCCTCCTGGCTCCCCTGGCTGGCTCCGGAGGGCTGGCGCTGGGGCTGGCACGCTTACCAGCCAACCTGGGAGCTCTGGGCTCTTCTGTGGCTGCTACCTGTCCGCCCTGGGCGCTTGTGGGGACTGAGATCTCAGGTCAGAGGGCGGCACGCGGACACTCCCCCCACATTCGGAAACAGAGGCGAGTGCCCATGGAGACACGCACCGACAGGCACACTTGCACCCCGACAGACATGCTCGGGCTTATACGGAACCACAGCCATAGACTGAGACACACCCGTGCAGCACACCGACAAACACCCTGGCGAGCTCCGAAGCCGACAGGCGCAAAGTCACCCTGCCCAACACAGAGACAGACACAGAAGCACCGAGAAGCAGAAAGGCATGGGCACACACAGAAGTAAACAACACGCGAGCGCTCACTTGGACGCGAGCAGAGCGCCCCATCCAGGTACTCCAAACCCCTCACCATGCACCCGGACCCCACGCGGTCCCCCCTCTCCTTCCCGCGCGCGCGCGCACTCACACACACATAGGGACACAGGCATATTCCCTTTCAAACATTTGGCAAGACCTCAGGAGGTGACTTCAACAGCTGCTGATTTCCTCAGCGCGCTCGCTGTCAAGTACTTTGGTGCCCTCCTTGGAAATTTGCAGGCATTGAGACATACCGTTTCAGCCTTTGGGTTTCATTTGGAGCTGGAGTGTACTATATGCATGTGTGTGTTTGGGGACGGAGAGAGAGAGTGGTATGCTTTAATGTTTCATTCTTGGGAGTGTGGCATCACTCCCTCATTTTTCTGTTGGAATGAAAACGCCTTGAACATGGAGCAGTTTTCACTTCAACCTCAACTTCTTCAGTGATCCGTTGCAACTAGAAACATCCTTTCATCTGCTGGGACGTTTGTTGATCTGTTGGGGTGAGGCATTTGAAATTGCCGCTATTCTGTGGCTTCCGACTTTGAAAAATAGCAATTTCAAAGGACTCGGGTTATTACTCTGGCTAGCATTAAGGACGTTTTGCAGGCACAGAAAGCAAAAGATCATTTCTCCTTAAATGAAAATATCAGGCCAAGCTTTCCAACTAGGGTCTTTGTCTATGAAATACAGTACTATCCTTTGCATCTGGTATATGACTTTACTATTAAAAAGAAATTCACTTTTCAGGTTTGATTTCACATGTATTAGTAGTGTGTGTGTGTTTTAAGTATTTCCTACAGTGTAACCAGCATACTTTGTTGATTACATAATAACAACAATGGCTAACATTTATGGAACATTCTGCTATGTGCTTTTCATACATCATTCCATTTAATTCTTCCCACAGTCCCATGGTGTGAGTAGGGGGTAGCTGGGTACTATTTGTAGCTTAATTCACAAATGGGGCTCAAAGAGGAACATAGCCAGGCAGAGCCAGAGGCAGAAGCTGAGCCAGGCCTGCCTGAATCTAAAACCCATCTTTCAATTCTTTCAATGCAGAAAGGGATGGGGTATAGGGAAGAAGGACTCCAACTGGAATTGGGATACCCAGGTTCCAGAACCCCCTGCCTTAGAACTTTCTAGCTCACTTTCCTTAGGCAGTTAAAAGAGATGGGGCTCAATTTTCTCCATCTCTAAACCAGGAATAAAGTCAGTTCATTGGTTGGGCTGAGTGAGAATCGAATGATATCATAAAGGTAAAAATGGCTTTTGCACATATAAATGTCACACAAACATGGGTTATAAATACTGCACAAATATGGGTAATAAATAAAATTTATATAATTTACTTAGCAGGTCAGAATATGTTGTTTGTCTTCTAATACTTCAGAAGCAAAGCCCAGAAACAGAATTTCACCTACACACCCCCTGTAACTTCCTTCACAAGCAGAGGTGGGTTTTGCAAGACAGATGCCTTAAAAAACAAATAGTTCCCATAAAAGCCACCAATATTCATTAGGGCCCTATTATTTCACACAGTTTTCAAAATATACCCACCTCATATTTGTGTTTTCCAAAATTGGTTCTGGCATGATGCATTTTCGGAAGAGGCAGTGCCTGTTATGCAACAACGTTTCTTTAAATATAGGTCTACCCCGAATTGTGGAACTAAGTCATTTAAAGGCTCCTTCCTGTTTGTGAAGCTATGGAATAAATACACTTGTTGTTCAACCTCCCCATAACAAAACAGAACAAAGAAAGTCCTTTTAGGACAAGCACGAATTGATTATTTAGATATAAACATAAGTCACAACTTTGAATATTTTGGGAAACACCTTTTAAAAAACCTCACAAACACTAAATCAAGAGGGAACAGTGCTCATGTCATTGAGGAAGTTCCAGGCCTTTGCCCACCAGCCTTACTAAATAGACAATCTCTCTCTCTCTCTCTCTCTCTCTCTCTCTCTCTCTCTCTCTCTCTCTCCCCCCCCCCCCATCACCAAGTTGTTAGGAATTTCAAGGTTTTGTCTTCATGCCCAGAGTCTAATCCTGACTTCCTTTTAGAATTATAGGATTAGAGAGTTAAAATGGGAAAGAGTTTTAATAGATCATTTAGCTTTCTCTCCCCCCGCCCCACCCCCCCCCCCCCAGTTTGCAAACGAGGAATTAAGTGCAGTAATAAGTGTCCAGTCCAAGGTAGCAGGGAAGTTTGAGGGTCCCGGTGGGTCTGCTTCTAGCCTCGCCTACTTTGAGTGCCTGACGCTGTCCTGTCATTTCTCAGCAGAGGAGTGGCACTGCTTACTGGACTTGTGGCCTCACAGAGTTAATGCTACGGCTGAACTGGGAAGTTCTTAGTAGACTAAATACACCTTTATCTGATGTAAGCAAAAGCAGGCTCTTTTATGGTGATTGATAGTGTCGAATTACTTATTTTGTCAATCCCTTAAGACACCGATTTATCGTTTCCTGCCTGCCAAACAGGGGAAAAACACACACATATCTTGATTGACCGAAAGAATGTTTGAATAGGAGCAAGTTTTTGTGGAGCCAGGGAATGCCCGCACACCAGTAACTGGACAGCTTAGGAAAATCTTATCCTGGTTTTGGTTGAGACAAGATTCCTTCCATTTTTACAGTCCCCGGAGCAGAGAAACATCTGCGGGTTTCTTCCTAAATGACGGTCTTAAATGTTTGTCTTTAATATTATCTCTGTACAGTATCATCTCATGAAATTCACATTAAATAAGATTAAATGCATGTAAAACGCTTAGCATACTGCCTTAGGAAAGAGATAGGTCTGACTGTTATCTTCTTTTTGAATCAAAATGTGTATATAGAATGCATATGTGTCTTTTTATATCATATTGTGAAAGGGCCCTTTGAACATGGGTAATGAGCAATTTATTTTAAATCTAAGTTGCTGTGAAAAAGAATGAAAAGGGGGACAAAATTCGGTTTCTGAGAAAGAAGAATGATAATGAAACTCACCATTATCATGCAGTTATAGAGCTGAGTGGGATGCTAGTGGTTTTGAATGAATCACCTCCCAGTCTAGTCAGCCCCTTACACAACGCGTCCACCAAACTCTTATCCAGCCCTCTCCAGTGTAGGCAAGCTCACCAGCCCTTGTCAGTGTATAGTTCCAACTATTCAGATGGAACTGAAATCCGTTTTCATGGAGCATCTACCTGTAGGTCTTAAGTCTGCCCCCTTGAGGCCACTCAAAACAAGTCTCTACTCTTCCCCAAGACCGTCCTTAACCTTTTGGGAGAACTCCCTAGAGTTCCCCTCAGCTTTCTTCTCTTCAGATTAAATACCCCTTGTTCCCTTGAGTCTCTAGGGTTTGCTTTACACAACGGCAGGTCTCTAACATTCATTCTTGGGCTGTTTGAAGTCTAACCTGGAATGATCCTAGAACAAGCCATCAAACAATCAATTTGCAATCACCTTGGCAACCATAAAGTCGACAGAGCAACCAGGAAAGCTTTCAGAACAGCTGGTTATACCAGATGGATTTAATTTCCTGCTATGCTAGCATTTAATGAGAGACATGCTAATAAATTCTCCGAGTTTCAGGGGGGCTGAACAAAGGGAGATGGTATTAAATTAAAGCAGGAGAAACTTCAGTTGGTCATAGGACGGACTCCTGGGCCGGAGGAAATTCAGTCATTCAAGGCGGCTAAACTCTTGTAGCTTTTCTCAGTTGGTTTTTAAATATATATATATATATATATATATATATATATATATATATATTGATTTCAGAGAGGAAGAGAGAGGGAGATAGATATAGAAACATCAATGATGAGAGAGAATCATTGATCAGCTGCCTCCTGCTGGGGATTGAGCCTGAAACCCAGGTATGTGCCTGAACAGGAATCAAACCGTGACCTCCTGGTTCATAGGTCAACGCTCATCCACTGGGTCACACTGGTCGGGCTCTCAATTGGGTTTTTGCAAGAGAATTAACCCTATAGAAAATTGTTTCAGTGACCATTCCTCCCAAGGCTGGAACATAGCTATCACCTTCCTAGGGACATAGAGAGAGATGAAGTCATTCATTCCCTATTCTGTACGGGGTGTCTTAGGGCATAGGGCTTTATTCCTTTGTTGAATCTGAGCGGGACTGATTGAGTGGGGTCCCCTTCAGATATGGGAATGAAGAGTGTGTCTTGATGAATGTTTCTTTGCAACGGAAACAGTTTGGTGTAGAGGAGAGAGCATAGATGGGGATCGGTAGAACTAGGTTCTGGTCCCAGAACAACTTGGTATCTATAACCTTAAAAAGCCACCTTCTTCTTTTGAGCCTCCATCTTCATCCATGGAATGGGAGTAGGAGTTTGGGCTAGGGGGCACCCAAGGGCTTTCTCGTTCTAAACTGAACAAGCCTGTAGTGGGAAGGAAGCACCTTGAGGGCCATTGAGGAGATGAGTTCCTGACTCTGAAGAGGTGCTGAGGACTTGGCAAGTGACAACTATCAATATCCTACAAAACAGCTCGGTTATAGTTTTCTTTCCCCCATACTTCACCATCGGGAACCCTGCTATTCTGAGTAGCAGGTGTACTGTTATTTACAAAATATTTTTCTTGACATCAACTTGCTTCTCAAACTCAAATACATTGGTTTTTAAAGAAAATTTTGTTTTACTCCCACTACTGCACGTGGAAAAAAAACTGGTGTCATCTGCCATAAATAGAAGGTAACCATGAGTACAAAACATTGTTAATTATTTCTAGCCAAATTTTGTTGTCTGCCAAAGTCCTGAACCTGAGGCCTGCTCTCTTTTTATTAAAAAGGAAGATTAGTGAGTCTTGGGGAGATACTAATGGTATTGTAACACTAAGTGGGGCTTCCTCCATCTATTTTACAAGATTGAAAAAAATTTGAAACGGGAACAACTCCTACTTAGTACACTGTTATTTAATGTAGTGTTGCTGAAGGATTTCAAATAATTTTATTATATTTAAAGGTATCTCAGCCCTAGACTTGTGCTAATGAGATGCACTGCTGTGATAGAAGGAGCGTGGGCTTTGGAGCCAGGTGGATCTGGGTTCCAGTCCTGGTTCTGCCCTGAACCAGCTGAAGGCTTCAGACAATAAGTTTAAACCCTCCAGGCCTCCAAGTGCTCCTATTTAAAATGAGGCTCAAAGCCCTCGGATGTTTGTTGAGGGAATAGAAAGAACATGTGAGAAGCTGGGTTTGGAAAGAAGAGAGAGAACCAACAGACAGGGCAGGAGAGCAAATCAGCAGAACTTGGAGTGGCTGGTGGTTGGGAGGTGAGTCCGAGGAGTGGGGCCATTGCCAAACAGGGTGAGCTGAGCAGTGGACCGAGTGTCCATAGGACAGGAAGGGTAATGGATTCAGGTATGGCCATGTCAAATCTGAGGCTTTGATTGGTCATCAAAATGGAAGTTAAAATATTCTAATGATTAGAAGATAGGTTTGAGGTGAGGTGTCTGGCAGTGGCTGTCATTATAGTGGAGGTGTTCCCTGAATAGCTGTCTTCTCAGAGGGAGCTTCTGATGGTTACATGAAATCATGTGTTTAAGGAACTTAGCACAGTGTTTCCAGAAAAAAAGTGTTTACTATTGTCATTATCATCATCATCACCACCACCATCGTCATTGTCATCATTCTGGATTGCTAGCACACCTTCAATTTCATGACATCACATTTGTTTCTCGAAGGGTGGTACTTAAATGAATAAATAAACTGATCCAACAGGGGAAAAATCCTTTGTGTGAACTGATAGTGGTAGCTTTTGGCATGGATTCTTGGGAGATGTCTTAGGTTGGATTTCCTGCCAGCTGCTGCTGAGATGAGGTTTGCGTGCAAGTGATGGATGAAGGGAGGGCTCCCAAGAGAAACCAGTCAGGGAGTGGGAGAAGCAAAGCCGTGGTTTCAGATGAAGACCAGGCCAGGCCTGGTCCTGTGAGCAGCTCTGGAGCAAGCAGCTCGAGCCAATTGCTTGGTTTGACGTCCTGCTTCTCTGATTCTTAGCTATAAAACCTGAACAAGTTACTTATTCTCCCTGTAAATTGATGCCCTCACCTGTTAATTGAGGTGTTGATGATAGTATATCACAACCTCATGGGGTTGGTGTGAGGATCACATGAGTTAATGTCTGCAAAGTGGCTAGAACTGGCCTGGCACATAGTAAGTGCTCAATTAACTATTGATATTAAATGTGGAGAGGGCATGGAAAGGGGAGAGGATGTGCAGCAGAAAACAGCAAAGAAGTAGAAATTATTATAATTTTTAGTAACTTCTTTGGAGGCGGAAGAGGAAGGATGTGAGAAGAAATCAGGAAATGAAAATAAAAACTTGAACAAATGAGGAAGCTGTGAGAGAAAAGATTGAGCTTGCTAAAGCAGCTTCTGGGGCCTGTTTTCTGTTTGGAGTGTTCACAAGTGCGTGCCCCTGCCTCTCTGTACTGATGTGGGCCTTTCGTGACAGTCCAGTGCATTAACACGGCTATGAATCATTCTGCTCCAGAACTGGAGTGCCCTTAAGGATTGCCTAGCTCAGTCGAGTCCCTGCTTCAGTGTCGGTGGGGTTGTGGGGGCAGGTGGGGGAGGCACAGAGACCAGTTCCTCCTATCAGAGCTGCTCCACGTATACCTGCTTTTTATATCCTGCTTCTGCATAAAATTACTTTTGTGCAAGCCTTCCATTGCTAAAAGGATACCCACTGATACTGCAGCCCTTTCAGTGTCTAGATGGGGAAGCTGGGACCCACAGTGAGGGAGGGATTTGAGAAAGGCCACAGAGATTGCAGGAGAAATGGGTCTAGAAGCTGCAGCTTCTGACTCTCAACCTCTGCTCCAGTTTTTTTTTCTGACATTTTAGTTGAGACTGAAAAGACAAGCAAAAAGCCTGGAGGCACGTTTACATTTCACTGGCTTAAGCTGAAAGGGAATATTGTGGGGGAGGAGGGAAGGGGGGGGGGAATATCCAACTCACAAAAACCAATAAGGAGAAAGAAATAGAAAAAATGAGAATAGACAAGAAGAGGCAAATTAAACTCAAATATCTTTGAGGACAAATCGAGCCATAAAATGGACATTTAAAGAATTAAATGCCAAGGATTTTTAAAAATGTTAGCTGATGCCACCAACAAATACTCGTTGATTGCCGAGGCACTGTGGATGCAGTGTGAGGAAGTCAGATGCAATTCCTGGCCTCAGTGGGTTTGCCCTCTCGTGTACAGCTGAGCGGTTTGCACAGAATGAGAGCGTGGATTCACCTACACAAGCTCTCATTCGACACACTCTTGACGGACCAATTACTGCCGAGTGCGGCAAAGCCCTGTCTGGCAGGAAAAAGATGTTGGCCTCAGCCCCTGTCAATTTCCGAGTCAAGAATTTAATCAGCTGCTCAAGGGAGGCTGTGGAGCTGTGGAGGGAGAGACTGAGAGCCCTGCTCCCCGCTTATGGTTGTAGTTAAGGGGAGAGTGGAGGAGAGGCTGGGTAAACACAGCAGCCAGGGGAGCAGAGCGAGCGTTGCTAAGAGGAAAGGGAAGGAGGAAGAACAGAGGCTGCCGGCCTGCTCTGGAGTTGACATGTTGATGCCCTAACAGGGAAAGGAGCCATTTGGTGGCCTACCAGCTCAGAGGGTGCAGCACAGACCCTCAGGACCCCAGAATCCTAGGGTTGCCCAGCCCTCCCGGTGTGGATAGGAGCCTGAGGCCCACAAGGGAGGAGGACAGTGTCACACAGTGAGCCGGCGGCAGCGCTGGGAGCAGAACCTGACTTTCCTACTGCTCCGCCCTGCCCTGTTACAGGAATATCACAGTGGTTCCATCCAGGATGTCTGGGAGTCGGGTCAACCTGGGTCTGCGTTCTGGTTGTGCCTCTTGCTGCTGGCCTTGTGATCTTGGGAAAGTTTCTCTCTCAACCTTGATCCCTTCACTTGTAAACTGGGGCTGGTCATTGTAATTGCTGTTATGGCTTATCTCCAAGATGACGGTCACTGATTCCTCCTATAAGCCCATGCCACGGTCCAGCAAAAGGTGGCGATTATTATTTCACCCCCGGGCCAGTGGTTCTCAACCTTCCTAATGCCGCGACCCTTTAATACAGTTCCTCATGTTGTGGTGACCCCCAACCATAAAATTATTTTCGTTGCTACTTCATAACTGTAATTCTGCTACTGTTATGAATCGTCATGTAAATATCTGATATGCAGGATGTATTTTCATTGTTACAAATTGAACATAATTAAAGCATAGCGATTAATCACAAAAACAATATGTAATTACATATGTGTTTTCCGATGGTCTTAGGCGACCCTTGTGAAAGGGTCATTCGACCGCCAAAGGGGTCGCGACCCACAGGTTGAGAACCGCTGCTCTGGACTCTGGTCTGACTCGTGACTGCTGTGCCCAATGCATCCAGCAGCAGTGACACTGTGGCAGTTCAGGGCCTGTCCTAATGCGGACTGTCACTTCTGCCCAGCTCTCCTGAATTGCCTGCTCTGGGAAAGACCTCCTCCATGTACACGACCCAGAGACATCCAGGCAATGAGGAAGCCCAAACTTGGAGGAGCCCCAAGGGAAGCGATGCCCAGTCACTCCCGCGTAGCCCTGGCCTTAAGGTGACTCCAGCCCCAGCCGCCAACTGGCTGTAAACGCATTAACAGCTCCAAGAAAAACCCACCCAGTTGAACTCCTTCCACAATCCAGAGACAAAAATAAAATGGTTCTTGCTGAAACCGCTCAGTGTTGGGGGTATTTGTTACCCAGCAATGGGAAGGGGACACAGATCCCCGGAGGCTGTTGTGTGGATTGGTGAGACAATGATTTGGGACGGGGCCTGGGATGTGTAGAATAAATGATGGGTTTTTACTTTAATGAACTAAAAGCAAACAACCACTTCCAAACACCGCCATCAGCCTCTAATAAAAAGTGTGTCCATGGCCTCTCTCTGGAGGCATTTGCAGACCGGACAGAACCAGCCTCATCCCTCCTCCACCCACAGCCCCTCCTGGTGCGCTCTCCACCGGGCCTTCTCAGTCCTTCCTGTGAGTCAGACATTTGCACATGCTGTTCCCCATACCTACAAGCCTTTCCTTCCCCTGTTGACCTCATGAGTGTTTACTCACCCCTTAGCTCTCAGCTGAATCCTCGTTTCCTCTGGAAGTCTAGGTCCCCACCCTCTGGGACACACCCTCACTACCCATGTTCCTCTTCTTCTCAACACTTATCTCAGTTTTGCACCTTTGCATGTATTTGTGAGATTATTCACTCAATATCTGTCTCCAGAAGATGCCCTCCGGACAGGAACAACATGGATTTTATTTGTTTTTACTGATCACTATACTAGTAGTCCCCACTATACTAGTAGCACCAGCAGGAACCCCTGCCACATGGACATGTTCAGTGAATGATTTTTGCAAGCAAACCCGCCAGCTCCCAGGTTTCCCTTGTGCCTTTTTAAATTCAAACTAAGCATCCCAGTCCCTTCAAGGTAGAGGACTTGGCTTTAACTTTGTTCCTCTTCCCTTCCCCCAACTTCTGGTCCAGACAGCTCAGTCCTCATGCAGCCTCAGAGTCAATGGCTTATTTAGTCTTTTTGCTATTTAGGGAGAAGGCCTCTCTAATGGTAAGCAGTTCCTCCTCTATAGTTGTCTGTTACGGAAAAAGGCACTTCCTTCCTCAAACTTGAACACTGCTACATTGATACCCCTCTTGGGCTCCAGGCCCCTCCCTGCATCGATTCTCCCAACACCACACCCCCTCCTCTCCTCCCCAGCTTCCCTTTCCATTGTTCCAGTCATCACTCATCTGGAATTTTCTCTTTTCACCACCTAGTCTTTCCCCACTCTAGTATCTCCTTCTCGTGTGCTGCCTCAAGAATTCGGCTCCTGCTACTTTCCTGCCTAAGACCTTGAATGAACCCTTCCCTTCCCTTTTTTGCTGTTAGCAGAGGTGGCAAATTGGCAGCCATAGGCCACATCTGCCCTACAGATGTCTTTGGGTTGGCCCACAGAGTTAAAAAATTAATTAGGTACTAACATTAAAAAAAAATTGGGGATTTTCACATAAAATTCCAGATGACCAACTTCTCTTTAAAGCATCAGTGACCCAGACACACCAGGACTACAGAATCATGGGTTGGAGCAAAGTAGTCCTTTGGGCACATGGTCTTGAGTTTGCCATAGTCTCCACCATTCCCTAATGCCTCTGTCTTTCAGGCCAGTGGTCAGCTGCCATTTATCATGGCACTTGCACAGGCTCATCCCAGCTGTTACACTGGTTATAAACCTTCCTGGTTTCTGTAGGTCCCTGCGTTGTACCCCTGCCTGGATTATAAGAATTCTCAATTTCTGAGTCTGTCAAGAAGTAGAAAAGAAGGAAGAGAATATAGAACCAGTGAGTCCCTCATAATCCATTAGCATTTGCAATTCACGGAGAAGTTTTCATTTTGTATGTGTGTGAGAGAGTGAACTTACGGTTCATTTCTATTTTTTTTCTCCATGCTCCTTTTTCAAAGCTAGAATTAAGTAAGGGATATGCCTACAGAATTTTAGCTATGTCTGTGAAATCTAGAGTGCTTAGCTCTCCTTTATATATTTACTCACACTATTGGCTCTGTTATCTAAGTAGGTCACTTCTTATCACCTGATACTGCCATTAGTTCATAAATTAAACTATATTTAAATAACCTTTTACTTCGTATAGTGTGTTGTTGGGTGTCTTTTTTTAGTAATTCTCTTACTGAGGTCGAAAACATACATGTATGTGCAAAAATCTTAAACATACGCAATAGATTTTTATAAATGCATTTTCATGCTTAATGCATTTTCATAAAATGACCACACTTGTGTAAATAATACCCGGATTGAGATAACACTTGCACACATATAAGCTCATTTGATCCTTATGATCTTGAGAGGTAGGCAGAAGTCCAGGGCATGAAAGTCAGGCTCAAAAGAGCAAAAATAAATGCCTTGCTGGCATGTGGCTCTGTTGAGATTTGAACTGAGACTCCCTACACCACGACTGAACTCCCAACAAGGCAGAGCAAGGCCAGGACGAGAGGTCCTGAAAAACATTGTTGAGTTAGAGCAGGGGTCCTCAAACTTTTAAACAGGGTGCCAGTTCACTGTCCCTCAGACCGTTGGAGGGCCAGACTATAGTTTAAAAAAAAAAACTATGAACAAATTCCTATGCACACTGCACATATCTTATTTTGAAGTAAAAAAAAACAAAACGGGAACAAATACAATATTTGTATTTGCATGTGGCCTGCGGGCCGTAGTTTGAGGACCCCTGAGCTAGAGTCTGTGTGTCTCCACAAAGTGTGCTTTTTTTCACTGGCCTCTTCCCCACGTGCTCCTTCCCCGTCCTTCCCCCACCCCTGCGTTTCAGTTATGTGTTCATTTAACTGAATGTGGGACATTCCCCTTAATGGGTATTTTGGAATCAGTTTGTCTAAGGGAGTCACCATATTGGAGCAATGCGGCCCTGACTTCCTTCCTCTGCCTTCTTTGGGACATGTAAACAGTAGCTGCAGAAAGGGGAAAAGGAAATGTCAGATTTGTTTGATGGCTAAAGCCTGTGCTAGGATCCTCATGACAACATCGCTCAGAAATCCTCAGCAACTCCCTGGTGCTTCTCCTGTCACATCTCTGCTCATACCTGGAAAGGCCCTTAGAGATCACCTAGCTTCCCCCCCCTGCCCCCCCCCCCCCCGCCATGGATGGGGAGCGTGAAGGCCAGAGGAGGGAAGCTGCTTGTCCGAGGACATGGTCAGCCTGTGGCAGGGCCAGGGTTAGAACCCCGCGGGCAGAATCTTTCCTAATTACAGTTCTAACCCCAGCTTTGTATCAGGTTCGTTGCTTGTGCTGTGTATGTACCAACTGACTCTCAGCTCCTACCCCACCTTCTTATCTCTGCCCTGTAATGCTGGGGCTAGATGTCTGCAAACTACTTGGAGTTCCTTGCTAGGGACCCTGTGTTTCCCTCTGATAGCAGAGGACAGTCAGCAACTCTACCTTCAGCAACGTGCAGAGCACGTTCTATCAGAGGTCCAAGCTATAGCCGTGTGGTTTCTGCCTCTCTGCGATCTCGGCCTCAGCCATGCATGGCACCACCCTCTCACTCTTAGTTTCTGGCAACCTTTCCATTTCCCTTCTATTCCCCCAGTCCTAGGAGTGATGGCAGTTTCCTGCAGTTACTCACATCTAGATTTTCTTAGCATTTCCTTTGTTGCTTTTATATCCATCCAATGACAGTGCAATCAATTCCCTGTATTAAATACCTTTTATTTGAAATACCTAGCAGATTTCTGATCTTCAAACTAAACCCCAGTTGATATGTTGCTTAAAAACATTTGCTTTCTAAATTTTGCAATTTTCTTCTTCTAAACATTCATAGAAACATAAAATAGGTGATGCCCAGAATATGAAAAGGCACATTAGCATTCATAACCTCAACAAATATTTACTAAGAATCCATCTGGGCTCTGAGGCTCAATATTAAGCAGTTCTTGTCTGTGAGTTATTTGAAGTCTTATGGGGAGACAGGCTGGTAAACAAGCAAGTATAGTGCAAAGTGACAAGGGTTGTGGGAGGTATTGATACAGGGACTCAGGAAGAACATCAGAAAGGCCCTAATGGAATCGGTGGGCTGGCAACATGTTAGGGAGGACTTTTCCAAGAAAGCAATTTCTAACTGAAGTAGCAATACTTATCTCACTAGGAGTTTGCCAAACAAATTTGTGGGTGTGGGAAGTCGTTGGAAGCGATATTATTGGCAGAGGTGATAACATGACATGCCAGGGCCTGTCACAGGTTGAGTATGTCTCTCCAAAATTTACATGAAGTTCTAACCCAATATCACACAATGTGACCTTATTTGGAAATAGGGTTTGTTGCACATGTAATTAGTTTAGATGAAGTCATACCGGAGGAGGGTATGAATGGTGTTCTTATGAACAGGGAGGAATTTGGAGACAGATGCACACACAAGGAAAATGCTATGTGAACATGAAGACAGAGATAGAGGTGATGCATCTAGGTATAAGCCAAGGGATGCCCGATTGCTAGGGGAGAGGTCTGGAACACAGTCTTCCTCACAGCCCCCAGAAGTAATCAGCCCTGCCAACCTTGATCTTGGACTCCTAGCCTCCAGGACTGGGAAACAATACACTTCTGTTGGCTAAGCCACCCATTTTGTGGTCCTTTGTTACGGCAAGCCTAGAAAATGAATACAGCTTCTAATTGTGGGTATTACAAAGCTTGTTAGCAATATTGTACACTGAGTGAGCACTTCCACAACAGGCTCTGTTCTAAATGCTTTATACTTACAGGAACTAACTCACTTAATCATCATGACAGCTCTAAGAGCCAGGTACTATCATTATCATTTTGACTAAGAAGCATAATGAGTACAGAGAGTTCAGGTGGCTTGCTCAAGGTCACCCAGTTAACAAGTGATGTTTTCGGACTGAGCTTTGAATCCAGGCCACAATGAATATCTAACTGCATGATATCACTACCCTGAGAAAGGTTAGTTTTACCTCAAGAGCAATGATTGTCACTGGAGATTTTAAAGTCAGTTTTTTTTAGGTATAGTTTACACGCAGAAAAAGTTACTGTCTTTGTGAATACAGTTCTATGGATTTTGCTGGATGCACATAGTTGTGTGATCACCACCACCATCATGAGTTGTGTAGCTACCACCATTGGCAAGTTTCAGAAGGAGAGTGACATGATACTGCCATGTCACATGTTTCATTTTAGAAATGCCATCCTGGCCACTACCATTTGGAGAACGAATTGAGAGGGGGTAAGAGTGGAGACAGAGATGAAAGATAGTGGTGGCCTGGACCTGAGCAACAGTGGTGGGCAGGGACAGGCATGAACCGATGTCAGAGCTATGAAAAGGTAGAATCCATGGACCTTACAAACCATTTCTTCTTAAAAGCTTTTAACAGGCAAACTTGGGTCAAACACAATCTGAATGGCCCCAGATCATCTGAGATCTTTCAATCAAGACATTTTTAACCTTGATTAGCAGACACACCAGCAATCACATATACTCATCTATTGCTGGCCATTCCCCGTAACCTACTCTGGCCGGGAGTCACTCAGTTTAGTTTAGAACAATTAGTAATTACAATTGAATCTGAGCATATTATATAATTTTGAGGCTACTAAATTATACTAAGATTACATCATGAAATTGGATTCATGATGAAAGATTTACTGACCTAGGGGGCAGGGGAGGCTTAAACAAAGTTTCCATGTGCATCTGATTTAAATTTGAGGAATTTTCAATAGTCATTTACTAGCTGTGGACCCTCTTGAGGCAATAATGCCTTTACTTCTAATTTCATGTTGCCTGTGTTTGCTCATTTCTTATGCCTTCATTTGCATTATTCCATTCTTTATTCAAAGCCCGCCCCCGCCCCCCAAATAAAATAGCCACCGTCCTGCATCTACCACTCTCAGTCTCTTACCCTGCTTTATTTTCTTCTTGGGGCTTATCTTCTTCTGGAATTTTTAATCTGTTTATTTTGTATTCCTCCCCCCTCCCCCACTTCTAAAACACAAGTTCCATGGATGCAGGGACTTTGTTTATATTGGTTATTGTTATATTCTCAGCGTCTGGAATGGTGCCTGGCACATAATGGACACTTGCTAAATATTTGTGGAATGAATAAATAAAGCTATAGTCCACTATGGAAAGACTTCAGCCTCCATGGTCTAAGACAGCCACTGCAATTCACAGATGGGGAAATTAAGGTCCAGGAAGGTGAAGCCATTTGCTGAAGGTGCCAACCAGTTGGTGGCTGGGCACAGGTGGTACCCAAGTTCTCTGGTTCCAGACAGACCTCTTTCTGATGCTTTCTGTGGTCTCTTGAGCCTGTCCTGTCCCAGCACAGCAGAGCAGATTAAGAACATGGACTTCAGAAGCCATCTGACCTGGCTTAAATCTGAATCCTACCCCTTGGGCACCTGTTGCTTTACCTCTCTGCACCTGCTTTACTCACACAGAAGTCAAGGGTAAAATAAGACCTACCTAGTAGCATTGCTGTGAGCCTTAAATGATAAAATGCAATCTAAGTGCTTTGTACAGGGCTCCATGAATACTAGACATTGCTATTCCTTCATGAGAACAACCAGAGGGCATCATATCTCTTCTGGCTTCTGGTGAGCTTGAATAATTTCTCAATTAAATTTTAAGCTGTAGATGCAGCCAAGTACTAGGGGATATGTTAATGCATGCTGGGGGAAAAAGGGGAAAGGGTTCCCCTGTATGGAAGGGAGAAATGCATATGGAAAGAACTAGTCCCCTTCTTCATTAAATCCTCCTTTCCTCCTCCGTAGGCTGACCTCCATAATCTCTATGATGCCACTGACTATGTCTGACATCCTATGATTCACCCCCTGAAATTGCAATGAGGCTAAAATGGTTCATGCTTAGTATGAGTGAGAAGTTGAAGGAAGGTAACCTGGGGCGTCCACCACTTTTTCCCTCTAATAATAGCAGGCTATTTTGAAATTCGTTTCTTTCTTAATGAGTAGTCACTGCAGGTCTCCTATGTGCCAGGCCCTGTGATAGGCAGGGGAATGGCTTTGTCTATGAGAACCCAGATGGAGGGGGTTTCCCTGCTTCTTTCAGGCAAAAAAGTGCTCCTAGGCCAGATGCTTTCTGGAGCACTGTGTGAGTTTCCTCGGACGGCCACACATTGGGTGGCTTAAAGTAACAAAAATCCATCGTCTCATAGATCTGGAGGCTGGAAGTCCAAAATCAAAGTGTTGGCAGGGTTGATTCTGAGGACTTTGAGGGAGAATTGGTTCCATGCCTCTTTCCTAGTTCCTGCTGGTTTTCTGGCAAAATCTGGTATTCCTTGGCTTATACATACCTCACCCTGATCTCTGCCTATCATCACATGGCCTTCTCCCTGTGTCCAAAGTTCCCCTTTCATAAGGATGATTGGATTAGGGCCCACCCTAATAACCTCACCTTAGCCTGATCATCAGCAAAGACCCTATTTTCAAATAAGGTCACATTCACAGGTACTGGGAGTTGAGACTTTCAACCTTTTAGCGGGTGTGTGTGTGTGTGTGTGTGTGTGTGTGTGTGTGCGCAATTTAATCCATAACAAGCACCTTCCAGCCTCAAATAGCCTTTTCCTGCGGATTCTGTCCTCTTGGCTCTGAAATTAGGCTCCCAGCTCCCATGTGCCCATGAGGACAGCCCAAGACTCCATTTGGGTTTCTGGTCGTCACCTCCCATCACAGGCTAAATGTTAAGCTTGTGGTCAATGAAAGGCCCAGATTTTTTTCGTATTAGTTGGCAAACCAGTTCATCACACCCAGTGCTTGAACAGCTGATTTTATGAAACTAAGTACCAAACGTTAGAGCTTCCTAAATGATTCATCTTTGAACGGCTCAAGTTGCTATCATGAGAACTTGAGTTATTAACAACTTCAGATCCATCACAATTCCTTTAGTTGCCATTTCTCCATGGCCCCAGGACCTGGTTGGAGGGCTCTTCTGTCTGATTGGTCTCCTTAGTCACAGCCCTACAGCTCCTTGTGAGCAATCTTTCTCATCACTGGAGACTGACTTACAAGGTCTCCTATGGCCCAGGTTCTGCAGGTCCCTAACAGGGTTGGGTCTAGGGCGAGGTGAGTGAGGCACTTGCCTCAGGCACAAAAATTAATGCAAACATATCCATGATGAGCAAAATGTCAAATTTTAAAGTAGAGACAGGATCCAACAGGGCCAGGATTAGGGTGAGGTGAATCATGCAGATGCAGGGATGGATCCCGTCTTGATTTAAAATTTGGATATTTTGTTCACTATGGATGTTATGTATTCATTTGGACTTCAGAATATATTGCATGAGAATATTATTTCTCTTAGTGCTCCCTTAAAAGTTACACTTGAGGTGAATGCCTCACTCCACCTGCACTGGTTCTGTTTTTTTGGTGCGGATTCTGGGGCAGGCATGGCGGGGTGGGGGGCGCAGAGTGGAGTCTGAGAACAGCCTCGTCACTGGGAGTCAGGGCATCTGGGCCATCACCCAAGCTCTACTGTTAATTACCTGTGCCTCGTGGAATAAGTTACTTCCCCTTTCTAAACCTCAGTTTCTCCAAATGCAAAATTATGTGAACAGACTCCATGATTCTAAGTTACAAACTAATTTTAAGATTCAGTGATGCTGTCCAGAGCTCTCACCAGAGGCCAGGCGAGTTTCCCCTCCAGCCCTATCTCTGCTGTTCACTGACTGTATGACCTTGAACAAGTCACTTCCCAACTAGACATAGACAGGCTTTTTTATCCCCACTAGCTGGGGTAAAATTAAAATGATCTGCGGGGGTGTTTTGAGCTTTGTATTTCTCTGATCTTTTTTCTGTTTAAAGGCGAACAAGACTATCCTAACACCATCAACAGTACTGGCAGCGAAGCGCCAGCCAGTTATAAGGAACCATGTTTTAACAAAGGGACTTTCTCAAGAGCAAAGCTAGTTATTTGGCAAGATGTCAGAAGTCCTTCTCTGCAAGGAAAGACAATCCAATGTCAAACAGGCACTATCTATTGTTTAATTTTGAAACACCCTCATTAGAAACTTGAGCTCGTGTATTTTGCTGTTGACAAGGAAAGCCCAGATCAGGACCCAGGCATTTTTCATGAGCATGCTGCCATTTCATCCAGAGCCATGGGAAGAGCCCTCGTGGCAGTTTGGTGTGATGTTGTGTAACCTTGAGAGAGGCTTATGTGACTTTGAAATTCTTTGTTACCTGTGAAATGGGGACAAGGCTTGCCCATAGGGCAGGTGCAGAAATCAAGTGAGGTATGAAAATATGTGAAATGGCAGTTTCAACTGAAGAGTTCTCATACTGGTAAGTTATGAAATTTTATTCAAAATTACCAGAGGGCAGTTGGAAAATGCCATCAAAGATATTTTGAATGCCTAAGTAATCCAGCCTCCGGGTAGCAAGCCTGGGAAGCTAAGAATATGGACAAAGATAGAGTTGTTGTATCTGTATTGCAGCATCTTTATAATGAAAACCCGTAAGCTAAAAGCCAGCTTAATGGTGCAATAATAGGGAATTGGTTGAATATACTGTAATACTTCGACTTAATGGGTTATTATGCAGATGTTGAAAATGACTTCTTGGAAACATTCATTGACATTCATAGATGCGTAGAACATATCATTGAAAATTATAAGGCTGTGTATATTATAAGCCCATATTTGTAAAAATGTGCCTGAGTTATCTCTGGGTGGTAATATGATAAGCTTTATCTCTTCCCCCCCCCTTTTTTTTTTGCTTACCTGCATTTTCTGATTTTTCTGCAATGAAGGTATATGACATAACATTTTAAAAGGCTATCATAAAACACATATAGAAATATCCAAGAAATTGCTCTTTTAAAAATAGTATTTATCTCATGTTTAAAAAATTAACAAATATCAGAGGTGTTTTATTTTTATTTTTGAGCAATGGCATTGTGTGGGATCTTGATCTAGATTGTTTTCATTTTGCCCCAATTTTTCTATTCTACATTCTTTCGCTGAGCTCTTTGCTTAAACTCACTCATTGGCTCATTCACTGATCTTGTCAATATTTACCGAACGCTTATTATGTCCCGGGCAGTGCTGCAATATGGGAGCATCACGGCTGCCTTGCTCTATTCCTCCTCAATTTTCCCCAGCACAAACTTGAACCATCTCCTGGGCTCCTAGCCTTGGAGTCATCATTCAGTCCACTCCTCACCCATCTGGTCATAGTTGCTGCTGATAACCACCTCCCGCTTCCCAGCACTCTGTGCCCCCAAGTCCCACTCCCATCACATTCTGATTTTCTTCCTTCCTCTGCACCTCAACAACCAAATGCAAGCTCCAGACACTTCCTCCTCCAGGTCATCTAGTGCCAAGCTTTTCATGGTCATGTATCCCTATTCATAACATTTTTGAACATCCAAGCCCAGTGTACCTATTTATAAGTCATCTGCATGTACCACTTTCAAAACATGTAGTCAATAGTAGAATAGTCACTTTAAGATTTTTTTGGAGCAATATAAGTATAAAGACATAATATTTTCTCACACACTCCAGTGCATCATCTTGCAAACTTTCTGGAATGTTTGGGGACCTCTGCTCCATCGTACAGTTCTCAACAGGATAGCAAAAGTGACCTTTTCATGTTTTTATTTACTATGAACTTTATCAAACTCCGGTAAGTTTACCTTGGCCTCATGTTAACCCAAAGTGCCCGATCCCTAGCTTCAAGGTCTATTACTTATTACGTCCCTGCTTGCATCTCCAAATAGGTCTTCACTGGTTTTAAGCTGGAGCCGTTAAACTGGGGTTTCACACTGTGTTTCATGTGAAGGGTTCTGTGGTCAAATAAGTTTGGGGAGCCCTGCCAATGGGAGCCCCATCTGGAGGAGTCCAGATGCCAATGAGCACCCCGCAGGCTCTGAGAAGGCTTCCGGTGAACAGAGCGCCTCCCCTCCCCGGCTTCCTCGCCCTTTCTTGTGTAAACTTCATGCCCATACCTGGAAACTGGTGCTCACATAAGGAGCTTTGGGGAACACTAACTCACACAGCTCCTTGACTTCTGCCTGCATCACATGTCACCCGCCCTGGCCATGACTTCCCCCTTCCTGTGAACCAAGCTGTCTTCTCTACAATGCAATCCACAGTCACGCCTTAATGAAGTCATCCCAGATGAGCCATGGGAAGCCTGGACCCCCAGTGAGTTTATTTATTTATTTATTTTTGTTTTAATGTTTCCATTCCGGTTGACAGTCACTATTACATTAGCTTCAGGTGTACAGCATAGTGATTAGGCATTTATGTAACTTATGAAGAGATCGCCTGCCCCCTTAAGTCTAGTACCCATTTGGCACCACACATAGTTATTACACCAGTACGGACTATATCCCCTATGCTGTACATTACATCCCCAGGACTCTTTTGTAACTGCCAATTTGTCCTTAATCCCTTCACCTTTTTCACACACACCCCCAACCTCCCGCCCATCTGGCAACCATCAGTTAAAACCCCAGATAGTTTAGACACCTGGTCTCTCACGGACGGCTTGGGTAACGACCAGTGACAGGGTCGTTTTTTAAAAACACAGATCACGTATGTCATTCCTCCTCTCAGGACCCTTCTACAGCTTCCCAAAACATGCAGAAGAAAATACAGACTCCTTGGAGCCCAGCATTCTGTCCTTTCTGCTTCCCCAACCTGATTTCTAGATCTTTCTTCTATCTTTCCAGTCACACCAGCCTTTCCTCAAAGATGACAAGCTCCTTCCTATTTCAGGGCCTTTGCACCTCCTCTCCCCTTCACCTGGTCACTTCTCAGTGAGGTCGTCCTGGGCCTCTTGGCTTCAGGTCCCCACCTCCCCCACTGGCTACTTTCTGACCCAGGCTCTGCCACCTCTCTTCAGTTTTATCACTGCCCACCTTACATCATATAAACTTGGATCAGATAAGACCCAAGAGAGAAAGGAATTTGCCTGCCTTCTTCATCACGCTTTCCCCAGAGCCTGGAAGAATGACTGGCACATAGTAGGAATTCAAGAAATATTTGTTGAGTGAGTGAAGAACTAAAAATGTTTAACCCAGGTTCAAGTTTTGGTTGTTTGCATGATTTAGTGGGATAGCTGGGCCTCTGTTTATGTTTCTCTCCCACAGGGCTAATGGTTTTAATAAATGGGGCTGCCTGATTATTTCTGTTATTACACTCATCTCAGCAACCCAACCTCTAGGCTGTAAATTTGGGAAGAAAGGGATCGTATTTTATTTATCATCGTGAAGCGCATAGATGTGAGCACAGGACCTTCTAAATAAAAGTCACTGTGGACGTGATTCCTTCCAGGCCTGATTAGCACAATTTATTAATACTTTGAGGTATAAAGTATTCAGTCTGTTGCTTGATAGTCATGAGCTTTATTATATACTTTTTTCCAAGGTGAAATGCAGTTTTAACCTGAAGGGGTGAGTCTAGGTCACCCTGTTCAGTTAACTCAGGGACACGTCAGCGGCTGGGAGGAAAACTGGGAAGTGGGGTTGGGGAGAAAGGAGAGGCAGGGTCCTGGGGTGAGCTGAGGATTCAAGGAAAGAAGAAGTTCAGGGAAAGCACTGTGGGAAAATATGTGAAGGAGAAAAATGAGAAAGAGCCCGAGGGCTGACTCAGAGCAGCGTGGGGAGCCGCGCAGGGCGGGCAGAGAAAGTCGTTTGAGGTGAACCCCGGAGACACGGGGTGGGCCCATCCTCTTCTTCAGGGCAGCCTTAGAGTTCAGGAAGGACTTTTCAGGTTCCCTCCTCGGGGCTAAACATTGCTCTTTCCTGAGGGGGTAACTGTGCTCTGCTCTCCACTTGTGGTGCAGTGAAATTTGTCTGGGAAAGTCAGGTACGTAGTGGGTCTGAGAGGTTGACCAGACCTACGTTCAAATCAGCTCCTTCACATATTGGCTGTGGAGTCAGGCTTCACGGATCTTGTGCCTCAGTTTCCATAACCACACAGCACCTCCTTCAGTAGGGTGTTGTTAGAATTAGATAGAGTTTTTTTCAATTAAATTTATTGGGGCAGCATTGGGTAATACAATTACATGTGTTACAAGTGTATAATTTGGTGATGCATCATCTGTATATTACATTGTGTGCCCATCACCCACAGTCCGATCTCCTTCCATCACCATATATTTGATCCCCTAAACCCTTTACTACCCACCCCACCCCTGTTCCCTCTGGTAACCACAGTACTGTTGTCTGTGTCTATGAGTTTTGTTCGTTTGTTTTTCTTGTTTGTTCATTTGTTACTTTCGGTTTTATATTCCACATAAAAAAAGAGATAGATATATTGTCTAACATAGGCTGCTGCAACTTTCTAACGTACATGAGAGCCTGAGAACTACAAATTGCGATGCTGAATAAAGGGGGCGTGTGGGGAGACTCAAGCCATGGCTTTTGGTTATTGATGTGAAGAGAACTGTTTCTAGAAAACTCTATCTATGCTACATAAAGCTTTTGGTATTTGGTAGCTCTCATATATTACCATGATTACTTGCTATGAACCCAGTAATGGTTTCACACCAGACCCCGCTCATTGGGTAAGCTTTTGTCTTGTCCTTTTACCATTTCTGTCGTTCTCTGTGACCTTACTCACTTTTCCCTGAATGACACTTAGCAATTTATACAAAACACTTTTCACTTACATGATCTCACTTCATCTTTATGGCAAACCTATCAGGTAGATGCTCTTCCTATCCCCATAGTACAGATGAGGAAGACTGAGGCTCACATCCAGGCTGTGATTTCCCCAAGGCAGCATGGATTTTCTATCTCTAAAATCTGTCTTTGTTTGTTTGTCTGCTTAATGTGGCAGATACCCCTCCAACCGTCCACTGAACTGTTGTGTTGATAAAGGAACCGAGGTAATTGTGCCTTGGCCACTTGGAAGATGCTACATGTGGGGTGTGGGGTTTGGGAAGCAAGGGTGGAGGACAGAGGAAACTAGGATGACTTAACTTTAAATCCTGGCTCTGCCCACTGGGCTAGTCACCTAACCATCTCCAAAACTCCGTTTCCAGTTACTTACCACGTAGAATAATTGTTTTTACTCATGGAGGTGTTAGGAAGATTAAAAGGGATAGAGCATTTGATCATTAATCTTAGCTGAAAATGTGCTTAATTATGAATTACTTCATCTTTTATTGCTTGCAATTGATCATTAATCCACAAAACACCTATTTATCTTTAATGCAAGGAGGACGCCTCTCTTGCCAGCTTTTGGTAGATGTAGTCGAGTCCTCTGAAGACTTGAGGAGCTTGGGCTAGTGGTTAGAGAGAGAGGCTGAGTCACAAAGACTGTTTCCAAAGTGAGTCACTTTGAAACTAACATTATGTCTCAGTAAGAGTCAGAGCTTAAAAGCAGGGAGCCCCTTTGCAGGGGGCGGGGTCGGGCTTGGGGTTGGGGATGGGATGTCTGCTTTCTGTGGTGAGCAGCTCTGTAAGAACCGTGGTTTTCACTGGGTGAGTTGTTTCAGTTTACTGTGGCTTCTGACGATTACATATTTCCAGATTCTTTCTTTTACTCCTCAGAGAACCTGTCCTTGGAAACATCAGCCATTCCAGCTGCGTGTTCTTAGATCTCTTCCCCTCTCTGGGCCTCGTTCACACATGTTAAGTGTTGGAATTGTGTCTGCTGCCCCACGGGTCTATTGTACTTTGGCGTTCAGTCCCTCTGGAGTGGAGGCTGGAGACTCAGGTGAGTTCTCTCTGTGCCAAGGAGAAAGAACGACGCGATCATCCCACCCATCTTTTCCTGGATTCTGACGCATCACCCTGTGCCGGGGTCTAGCCCCAGCGGGTCCAGGGGCCCCCAAAGGTGTGGACGGAGTCGGCGAAGAAGGAATGACACAGAGGCAGCGTTCAGTTGATCAGCAGCCTAGCCAGGACCTCTAGCCCGGATCTCCAGAGAGGTTCTGCTTCGGATTTCCAGCGAGGTTCTGTAGCCATGTTCCCTCGCTAGGTTCTCCAGCCAGGTTCTGTCCAGGCTTTCCAGTCAGGTTCAGTGTCCAGGTTCCAGTCAGGTTCTCCTGCCAATCTCTGTAGTCAGGTTCAGTCCAGGATCCCTTGCCATGTTCTCCCGCTAGGCTCTGTCTCTAGGCTCTGAGGCCAGTCCCTCTCCAGGATCCTCCGGCATGCTCTCTCCAGCGAAGTTCTTCTGTCTCTAGGCTCCGTGTAGGTTCTGTCTTCTTGATTCTGTTCTAAGTTCTGTGAGTTTCTGTCTTGTTACAACTGTATTTATACCAGTTGATTCAATCCTATCAATCTCTATTACAAAGGTTAGGGCGTTTCTTATCTCCATTCCAGGGAGAAAAGATTATGCAGTTTAAGCATGATTGTTCGTAGTTAAAGGGATTAATTACCCGCCTGGCACTTAGTTGAGGGGTTTTATTCCCTCCCTAACTTCAGGGGAAAATCCCTACCTGGGGAAAACAACCTTTCTCAGAGACCTTGGTTAAAACACATAGTGCCAAGAAGGTGAGCAAACATATTAAGAACAGTATGCCATATATGCCAGGTCCCTTGAAACAGCAAGCATGGACCGGCTCCCGGCAACCCTGTGGTCTCTGACTGGTTCCCAGGGCACCTCATGCCAGCCAGTGTTTTCCAGCCTCCCTCCATCTCTGCCATCCTCCTGGTAGGAGGAAAATGATGCTGGTGCTGGAGAGATTCAGCATTTTCAAGGGTCCAAATTTCCTAAGGGCCACTCGCTTTTCAAGGCCCCAGGTGCAGGTGATGGCTCAGGAGCCAGATGGATGGCCTGGACATCAAATAACACCACTTGTCCAGAGTCACTTCCCATTTATGGCTTGTTGTTATGGTTACCAAATAGATGCACATATATGGAATTATATTTCTCTCTCTATATCTCATGTTTTTAAATAGTGAGGTGGGGCCATTGTAGGATTAGCTTAGAGCTATGAGTCACTGCGTACATGCTCCTATTTGTCTTAGCATTTTTTTATTATTATTATTGAAGTGTGTGAGGCCCTGGGTATGGAGCCAGGCTTGGCTACCTCGCCTCCAGACGGCCTCCATGATCCCATATATGTCACAAGCATCGTGAGGAATGGCTATGTAGCCTTCAGTAATGTTAAATTTGGGCCCAGATTTCTGTATACCTGACCAGTTTGCAGGCTTATAATGGTTGAAAAGTTTTCAGAAAGGGGCAGATGGAGAGAGCACTGAGTTGGGAATCAGGCGTTTAAGCTCACATACTAATCATAATATAAATTTGGGTCAATGATTTCACCCCTTTAAGAGAGGAGGGTGACTGGGAAAAGTAAAAAAAATAAAAATATTAAGTTTATCTAGCTTGCCAGACCAATTAGGTGGTAGCTGTCTGCTGTGGTGCGCTGAGAATTACAGACATCACTTGGGCCCTGGGGAAGAAGATCTGGCAAAGTGTCAGCACAGGGGCTCTGTGTGCAGACGCATGGGGTTTGATTAGCAATGTCTGCCCTGGGCTCTTAGGGCAGGAATGTCGGGGAAGCGGAGTGTATGCCATTCGAGCACCAGATGATCTCTCAAGTCCCATCTAGCTCCAGACTTTGCACAGTTAGAAACTAAAGGAAATTAACTTACTCTAGATCTGTCACCACTTCAATTCTCTCAAGTGAGACTTGATCCCCAGAGCATTTAATGGTCCCACACAGCCACATTACCAGCAAAGCGAATGTCTCTGGGACTTCTGCACAGTACACATTAGATCAGATTAAAAGCTCCAAACAGGAGCCATTGAAACTCCGAGCCATTATAAAAGAGACGTCCTCTGCATTTCTCAAGGGGCCTGAACATAGGATGGGTGAACAACGGGTGCCCTTTGGGGGAAAAAGTCTGTTCCAAATACTTACTATTTTCACACTATAAATTGCAAAAACCTCTCCACTTCCCTTTGCCCAACCCCTTCCCGCTCTTGGCTCACGGTAGGGCCACGTGTCTACAGGGGTAAGAAATATTGCCAGTCATAAAGTTGAGGCAGCCTTTTGAGAAGTCTAAACAATGTTTGGATGGAAAGAGGGGGAGCTGGCTTGACAGAAAGTGATATAGGAATCTCTGCTGCATACAAGCTCCAATAGAGCATCTGGATGTTTGGGCTGCTAAAAGGCTGAGCTAATTTCCCCTAAATTAATAAAAGTATGATGGGGATAAAATCCTCTCCTACTCTGGCCCAGCAGGCCCACATTTGGGCAGTTATCTGCAGGTCTGCGCGTCACTGGTCAGACGGTGAGATTGTTTGGAACCATATGTGACCCGGCACAATAGGAAGGTTGAGGCAAAGAGGAGGACTGGGGAGCCACGGGGGGTATCAGGGTTCTCTCTGGTGTCTCATTTCAGCTGTCGCTGCTTAGCTCCATTTCCCCCTTTTACTTATTTTTTAAAATGTAGTTTATTGATTTTTTACAGAGAGGAAGAGAGAGGGACAGAGAGTCGGAAACATTGATGAGAGAGAAACATGGATCAGCCGCCTCCTGCATACCTCCTACTGGGGATGTGCCCGCAACCAAGGTACATGCCCTTGACCGGAATCGAACCTGGGACCCTTCAGTCCACAGGCCGACGCTCTATCCACTGAGCCAAACCGGTTAGGGCCATTTCCCCCTTTTAGATGGGACTCCTCCAAAGTGACATAGCTTGGGTTCTCTGGGAAAAGAGAGCCTGTGATGGAGATTGGCTTGGAGTGTCCTTCAGAACCAGAGCTGTGCGGGGAAAGGAAGTGAAGGGAGCAGGTGGGCCGCACTGTCTCACAGAGAAGTCCTCAGCCCACCCCTCGGGAGCTCGGGAGCTCTGGAGCTGGGAGAAAGGCCTTCAGGCCTCTATGATAACCACCCACTGGATGTGGGCTGGCTCTACCCGGGAAGGGCATAAGCATGGGCAAGGCAGCTCCCTTTGCCCAGAGGAAAGACTCAGCTGCCACCCTCCAATGGGTAGCACTGGTGGCACTGGGGTAGCAAATGTCAGTGTCTCAGACCTGAATTTGATGGCACGTCTGGGTGGCCCATCACAGTGCCCACAACAACAAGGCCAACGACCTTGGCCACCAGTGACCCTAGATTTATATAAATATTTGTTTTTTTTTTAAATATATTTTTTCCAGTAAAACTGAGGAGCTCCTGATCACTACTGCTATGGAAGCTTTTCAGCTGTAGCATGTAAGGATTGCCCAAGAAATGTCTGCTCTTATGAAAATGATTTTGGTGGTGATTATGACTACTGAATTCGGGCTCATCCTTATGCACTCCACTAACCAGTGTCTGGCTCACAGACATCATTCCAAAGTCATTTGCTCATAGAATGGGTGGTTTTAACATTCATTATTTTTTATCAAATATTCTCTTGCATGTTAAATAACAGTCCTTTACACCTTTTTAATATAAAAATCACACTGAATTCCTGGAGGACAGAAAACAACTTATTTTTCCTTTTATTACTAGTCTGCTTTCTGTCAAAGGCGGATAGAATTTTATCACGTCTTTTGTTATGGTTTCTGCTTTTGTTTATCGCCTGAGTAGTTTTCTTTGAATTTTTCCAGTTCTGCAATGGCAGGATGAACTGTATTTAATCACAGAGAATAATCCTCTTACCACATGGATGAATTCTACTTGCTTAGACTCAGTTGAGAATAATCCCAAATACAGTAACGACTTAACATCATTTTCTTGTTATTTAAAAACATGGAGATTTTGGGTAAAAATTTGAAGGAAAAATTGCCTGTAATAAAAATTCTCAAAAAAAAAAAAATTCTCTTTTTTGTGGTAACAACAACAGTTCTTTAAAACTTTCCCCAAGTATTCCCTTGATTCATTAGTCGGTTTATATCTCTCTTTATTTTTTGGGTTAATTTTAGTCATGTCTAGTTTTATAAAGGTTCCCCATGCCACTTGAAAATTTGTCGCAGATTATTGTCTTTTATTATCTATTAATTCATTAAAAACAACAACAAAAAACACGAGCCAGTACTGAGCCAGGTTTAGACAGCGAGGAATGAGACAGGCACCCTCCCTGTCTCTCAGAGCTAATAAAATTATAGAAGGCATTATTTTATTTCATCTGCAGTAAGTGTTGCAAAGGTGCACTGGGAACAGATGAAAGTTCCGGGAGAGCAGCTTATCATAAAGGCATGCAGCATATCTACGTTTAATATGAATCAGCCGGTACTAAAGGAGGTCTAAACATTTTTTATTTAAAACACTAAATCGGATCCCTAAGAAAACTGAGGCCCAGAAAAGTTGGGTGACTTGTAGTGTGCTGTTAGAAAAGCCAATATTGGCATTTAAATCTGAATTATATTTAGCGTTCTTTTCTAAACTATGCTAACTCCCATAAAACACACACATACACATACATGCACACATGTATCTATACTTATATATACAGGCAGATGATACATAACTTAAATGATTCAAAAGCACATTTTATGGACTATGAGTGCATTTAAATTTTGGATTGCACCTATACATGAAGAACACATTGTCTATCATTCCAGTTCTTCACCTATGTCATCATAGGCCACCCCAATTCTTTTCTGGAAACAGTGACTCGCAGCCTTTCCTCTGAGGTGGGCCATGCAGAAAATCCATATTTATGGGTACAGACAGTGCCCCCTCTTCACTGTAATGCTCTCCTGGAAACTATTGAACAGCAGCTCACCAAACAGCAGGTTTAATTTCCCCAATAATGCCATCATAGGTTCTTTGTTGGTAAACAAAGATGCTGCGTCAACCCAGGACTGAGGTTCCAAACAATCTCGCCGTCTGACCAGTGACACTCAGACCTGCAGATAACAAACCAGTCAAGGCCAGGACCAACAGGAGGTCTGAAAAGCTCAGGTACAGCCATCCATGTACTAACATTTAGGGTTAGTACATCATGCTTACTTCCCTAGCAAAACAGTCATAAATACCTTGTGGCCGTTGATCATTGCAAGGCTCTCCATATGCTATAAATAACACATACAGAACATTCAATGGTTGACAATTTGCTTACGGAGACAATGAGAAAGTAAATGGGGTTTAGGACCAGCTGCATGGAGTGTGAATCTTGACGTCATCACTTCTAGCCAGATCACCTGGGGAAGTTATATAATCTCTTCTGAGACTTGTTTTCATCCTCAGTAAAGTGGGAATGCTACTTACAGAAAGGGTATATTATGAGGATTAAAGAAAGTGAAGAATACAAAACACCTAGCACAGTGCCTAGGTATTGTTGATACTCAATAAATATTAAGTGGCCTACCACTGCCTTTTCTCTTAATTTATCAAATATAGCAAACTGGACGATGGTTCGAATGACTCAGATCTCTGAGAATAATTATTTTGATCATGTTGAATGTTTTCTGGGAATATTTTTTAAAAATACTAAGCCAGTTGTTTTTATTTCAAATAACCCCTAATAGTACCTCAAGTTTTTATAGCGCATAGTTAAGCAAAACATAATCTGATAGGAATATACTATTTATTTGAAAAACAAAACAAAAATCTATCTTATTGAGAAGGGAAAAATACATGTCTCAAATCTAGGCCCAGATTGGAGCCAAGACAGGAAAATCGCAGCATAGGTTATATATTGGCCATGGATTTAGGATGATTAGAATATGAAATAAGGGAAACTCCTGCCAGACCAGGACAGGGAGTGGTACATATAAACCAGAGGTAAGGGTGGGAGGCAGGTGGAAACACTTCAAAAGGCTTGAGAGATATCAGAGCAGGGGGTGGATCCTGGGAAGTGGCAGGGAAGGTCTGAGCATCACAGTTGCCAAGGCACATGGCTCTTCTGCCCACAGGGCAGATCAGTAGAAGAGCAGTGCTCCAGGGAGGTGCCTGGGGGTGAGGGTGGAGGTGGGAGTTGGGGGAACCCTGGTCACCTCAGTTTAGTGAGAGTTTCTAGGGCCTCAGAGGCAAGTGTGGAAGAGCTGAGTGGTTTGACAGCCCAGAAGGACTGTGGCTGGGCTGGGAATGCCCTAGATTGCAGACATCTCCCAATCAGAGTCCACAGGCATCGGTGGAAGTCAGTAGTGGATGCCAGTGCCACACCCACAAACCTGGTGGCAGGAGTCACATCCAGCTGAGGCTAGTGGAGGGTGCCCAGCGTCTGGGATCAAGAAAGCTCAGTGAGGTTCTGGATTCCAGCCCACGGCTTTGATATCTCTCACTCCCCAAACCAATAATGCCATGCCTCCCCCACCCCCACCCCCACCTCCAGGTGCCATCGCAGGAGGAAGGGGCATGGAGAGCCCAGAGTCAGGAATAGTCCTGAGATGGCATTTAAATTATGCATTGCTTCATTTTGTATCTGGAGTGGAAAAAATAAGTCCCAAGTTTTAAAAGAAAATTAAATTTGTGTGCCTATTTCATTTTATTTTATTTTTTTGAGGAGAGGAAGACTCAGAAAGAAAATTGAATTATATTAGAAAAATAAATAAATTCGCATACTAGCATCTGCCCTTTTGATTTCTTGAGTGTGATTTTTATGCCTGCTTCAAACACAGGCCTTCACCTTTCCTCAGCTGATCAGCAGGAAGAAGTAGCACCATTTAGTGTGAATGTCTGCTTGCCTGCTTGCTTCCTTCCCCCACTACCACGAAGGAGCCCGAGAAGGCCAGCACTCTATGCTACTCACTTCCCCCAGTGTAGACAGGACTTGGCACATGGCTTCTGGTCGCTTGGAATGGAATCTTAGCTTTGCCAGTTGGTAGGTATTTAACCTCTCAGACCTCAGATTCCACCGGGAAGATGATGACACCTGCTTGTTTTGGCTGCTCGAACGAAGGATCTCTGTAGCGTTTATGAAATGTTTGTTATTTCTCTTATCACCACTATTGTTCTGAATCCTAGTCTCCCCTTCTCTGCACTGCTTCTCAGGAGACTTTTCCAAGGCCCATGTACATAAACTTCAGGCAACCTGCTCCCTGACAGCAGCCCTTGAACCCCAAAGAAAATGCAGCTTAAGCTCAAGTTGGGTCTCTACATAGAACTGATTCAATTCCAGTCATTTAGAATCTGAGCCAAGTATTTACATAAATTAGCTTAATGGTTTATATTATTATACAAATGACACAAGCTCACGATATAATATTCTGGCAATCGAAGAACATTTCCAATGAAAAATGCACCTCCCCCTCTCCTTAGAACCTCCGTCTCACTATCTTTTCTTAAAATTTAATTATTTAATGTATTTTTTTCTTTTTTTACTGGATTTATTGGGATGACATTGGTTAATAAAATTATTTAGGTTTCAAGTGTATAACTCTATAATAATACATCATCTGTATAGTGTATTGTGTGTTCACCAACCCAAGTCAAGTCTCTTTCCATCACTATTTACCCCCATTTACCCTCTTCGGTCTCCCCCACCCCCATTTCCCTCTGGTAATCACCAACTGTTGTCTGTGTCTATGAGTTGGTTTGTATTTTTGCTTCAACCCTTCACCCAGCCCCCGAACTCCCCTCCCCTCTGACAGTTGTCAGTCTGTTCTCCATCTGTGGACCCAGAGAACATTACGCTAAGTGAAATAAGCCAGTCAGAGAAAGACAAGTACCACATGATTTCACTCACAGGTGGAATCTAATGAACAAAATTAACGGATGGATAGAATAGAGACAGACTCAGCCTCACTGTCTTGGGGCAGCTGCCTGCAGCAGTCTCTTGCATGTTCTCCCGGGAACCTCTGATGCACATACACTGGTAGACATGTGGTCTGAGTGTGCTCCCCGATTCTGGTATAATGAATGTCTCTCCCCCAAACATGAAGGCTGGTAGCAAATGAAACCTGTCATGCTTGACAGAGTGCCTTCCTTAGGGCGTGTAAGACTCTTAGGAGCAGAAAGGGTTTAACAGTGGGGAAGACCTGACTTAAGGGCCCACCATCATTATCACATCATTATTACGTCATCATTACTGCTGTGGCTGCTCCATGCAGTGGATGCCATTGGTCCTTCAGATGGGCTCAGGATGGTCCTCATGCCCTTTTCTGCCCCAAGCCCAGGCTCAGCTACAGACACCCTCTCTGTGTCTCTCGTGAATGCATGGCTTAGCCAGGGGTGGGCAAACTTTTTGACTCGAGGGCCACAATGGGTTCTTAAACTGGACCGGAGGGCCGGAACAAAAGCATGGATGGAGTGTTTGTGTGAACTAATATAAATTCAAAGTAAACATCACTACATAAAAGGGTACGGTCTTTTTTTTTTTTTTAGTTTTATTCATTTCAAACTGGCCGGATCTGGCCCGCGGGCCGTAGTTTGCCTACGGCTGGCTTAGACCATAACCTACAGACATTTAGCAGTCAGTCCTCCAGAAAGTTCCCTGAAACACCTCATCACTACTTAACCTCAGGGAAGCTACCTCTCAGCTGAGCTGTTTCCGTTCATTAATGCAAAGCCCGAGCTTCCATCCCCTGTGGGAACACTCAGAAGAATCCCCTAGATGCCTAGGACTGGGTGTGGTTTGTCTCTCCTCATCCAGCAACTTTTGATTTTGGCTGTAAAACCAAGAGCTATTGACAATCCAGAGTAAGAGAGCCCTAAAATCCTGTCTGAGAAAAGAAGAAAAATGGGCCAGGAGCAAGGAATACAAACAAAGAGGCACAGCTCTTGCTTTCTTTCGAGTAGTTTACTGTCTAGAGTGGAAGAAATTATATTTTATTGATTTTTACAGAGAAGAAGGGAGAGAGATAGAGAGTTAGAAACATCGATGAGAGAGAAACATCGATTAGCTGCCTCCTGCACATCTCCTACTGGGGATGTGCCCGCAACCCAGGTACATGCCCTTGACCGGAATCAAACCTGGGACCTTTCAGTCAGCAGGCCGACGCTCTATCCACTGAGCCAAACCGGTTTTGGCTAGAGTGGAAGAAATTAAAAAAAGGTTTTAAACAGTGTGCTAAGCACTAGCATAAAAGGATGCACAGTTTCAATGAAACACAGTGGGGATCTCTAAATGAGATTTGGGGGGAGGCATCCTGGAGGGCTTTATGGAAGAAGAGATACATAGATGCAAACATTTTTAAAATATTGTTTAAAACAATAAAGCAGTTAGTATTGAATGAAGTGTTCAGACATCAGAGTTGACATACCTAGGCTGCCATTCTGGCTCCCCCATTTGTCAGTTGTCTGACACTGGGCAGGTGACACGCATAACCTTTTAAAGTCCAGTTTCATCATCTACAAAATGGTGATGAAAATAGCACCTGCCTTATAGTGTTATTGTGAGAATTAAAGAACATAAAGCACATGCAGTTCTTAGGCTGGGGTCTGGAACACATTTACTCAATAAATATTTATTTGTTATTACTTTTATTGTTACCGTTGTTTCACACTCTAGTCCGTATGTGGCTCTAATCAGGTTTCCTAAACATGTGGTCTTCTCGATAAATTTCAGAAGTATTTCAGAAAGGCTTGATTCCTTCACCAGGGGAGATGTGGTGGAAGTCACAGACGCACTTGGATGTATGAGGAATCTACGAGAAGGTGCCAGAGAGGAGGCTGTGTGGGACCCTGGCTGAATGCCAGTCCATCGGAATTTTTATCTGGAAACCTCCCTGTGATTCGGAAACGAAGCTAGAAGCCAAGGTGGGAAAGGGTGGGGCTGCCCGGGGCTTTCAGCATCCCTGACCACTTCAGACCCCGTCCCTGCTCCAGTGCTTGGCCGCGTCAACAATGAGCAGGCCCCACCTTCTCTGGACTATCTTCTCCATCTCCGAAAAAACACAAACAAAGTGGAAGGAAGGAAAAGACACAATGGACAACATGTTAGGAAACACTTTTTATTTTATTTTTTTTCAGAGTTCTTGGCAGTGAGCAAGCTTTTCTGTTTTGGGGTACAATTATTTGGATATTTAAAATATCAGAAGGTCACAAGAAGAACGCTTTATGGAGGTCTGACAAAACCAGTCCATCTACCCATTTTCTTGATGAGGAAGTTGAGATCCCGACAAGTTCAAAGAGGAAATAGAAAGAATCAAGGGTGCTGAGGACTGAAATCAATCACCTGGAGGATGTCTAGAGGGTGACTGCACAAGGCTGACCGAGGACCCACAGGTGACAATGTTAGGAAGCCGATTTCTGTCAGGAGAAGAGGCTAATAACCTTCAACGCTGCTCAGAGGCAAAAGGGATGCACCGTGGGAGGCTGAGCCACCACCTCAAACACTGGAGGGTGGAACCAGTGAAGAGAGGAGAGGAATGGGGGACCGGGTGGCCCTCGGGAGCCCTTCCTAACACTGGGCTTCTAATGTGCTTCAAAGCAGCCTGTTGACCCCTGGCTGGGCAGTTCAGTAGGTTAGAGCATTGTCCTGATACTAGGACACCAAGGTTGCAGGTTTGATCCCTGGTCAGGGCACATACAAGAATCAATAAATGCATAAATAAGTGGAACAACAAATCTCTCTCTTTTTCTCTCTCCTCCCTCTCCCCCACCTCCCTTTTCTCTCTCTGACTCTTTCCCTTCTTCTTTCTTTCTCTAAAATCAAAAATTTTTTTTAAAAGCAGCTAGTCAAAAGACATTGGGATCGTTATTACTTGGGCAATTCAGGCATTTACATTTCAGTGATTCAGTACATTTCTGGTGGTTTCCGTAAATTACAGGTAGACACACCTGCAATTGTGACGTTCCCGTGTTCTGGAGGTGGAAAGATGTCAGAGAGGGTCTTTGGAGCTCAAACACCATCGCCTTTTATTGCCTGTGAGCTTTGGGGAAACTTGCTGGCCAAGTCCCTGTGCCCTCACCTGGAAAACCGGCGGCTGTGTTGACTGAATAAGGTAGTGTATGTGCAGGTGCTCTACTAAATTGCTGATATGATTAATAATATTTAAAGATAGAAACTAGCAGTGACATACAGGACCACGCAGATAAGACTTCTGTGTGCTGAAACTATTTTTAAAAATAATGATTTTCCTTCACAGCTAATTCAGGTCATAACTAGTATCTCAAATGATTCATGTCTTTCATGTGTGTGCAGACAGAGATAATCCTTATATTTTCCAGGTGAGTTTTTTCCAGCTGGGAGGGAGCTAGGCATGTAAGTCACCTTACAGGAAAAGGAATTTCTATATAGAAAAGCCTAATATGCAAAATATTCCCTCGGGAGTTTGACCAGGAGACCGGGAGTTCAATCACTCACTATGACATGCACTGACCACCAGGGGTCGGCGCAGAACAAAAGAAGCTGGGGAAGGAAGGCCCCGGCCGGCAGCCAGCAGCTGGAAGAACTCGATCGGCCCTGATTGCCGGCCAGGCCTAGGGACCCTACCCGTGCACGAATTTCTTGCACTGGGCCTCTAGTCTTGTAATAGGCTTGAGAATGGCCAATGTTTGTTGTGACAGAAACTCCTTTAAAGTCTTTCTAGTTAAGGTTCAAGTCCAACATCTGGAGCAAAAATCCTGTCTCCACCACTTAGCTATGTAACCTTGGTCAAGTTATTTCAACTCTTTGAAAGCAGATCTTCTCATCTGTAAAACATAAAGGCTTTAGAATAGTAGCAGGAACAGAGTAAAGGTTTAATAACTCTAAGTGGTTATTGTTGTTGTTGTTGCTATTATTATTATTATTATTATTATTATTATTTTATTATTACTGGTGTTGTTTATTTTATTATTAGAAGTTGGTACCCAGAGAGAAGCGGGGGCGAGTCCAGGGCCAAACAGGGAGGTGTACACTATGAAGGGAATCCAAGTTTGTTTTTGTTTTGCCCTTGCAGGTTAGTTCTCTTTTCATTACAGCCCCTCTGGTTTCCAGTGAGCAACCTGTGTTCATAGATTCAGCTTGTGAAAGCCATCAAGATATTGATCAGATTACCTCTAACCCTCACTTCTACCAGCTTCCACTTAGTCCCACCCCTTCCATGAAACCTTCCCGTCTATTGCCCAGAGAAATATTGACCACTTGCTCCCCCCTTAGAAATAGTGATCATAAAAACAAGTCCAAGGCATTTCGCAAGACTTGTCACTTCCCAGCCCTGGACTTTTATTTCCCCATTTGTAAATGAGAAGAATGTCAGAGAGTAAATAAACAATTGACTGTTGACTGGGAGCTGGGCAATGTGCTAGATGATAGGACCAAAGATGACGTAGACCAGCTCCCTGCTACCAAAGATTTTATAGTTTTACTGCAAGAAACAGGAGAGGCTACAGATAGTTAAATGTGAAGTTAGAAGGACTGTTACAAAAACATCTGCTCCCCAAGAAAGAGATTCTCAATTGAGATTTGAATGAATAGGTAGAAAAATGATTGTATCAAGGGTGTGGGGAGTTAGCAAAAGTGAAATTTGATTTAGGTCTTCTTAACAGAAAGGGAAGAAGGAAAGGAAAGAGGAATAAACAGCATGCCCAAAGGCTCAGAGGTATCAAGAAATAGAATAAAGTGGTTAGTAATGGCAAAGTAATTCTGTGTGCTGGAGGAAATTGAGGGAGGGCAGTGAGGGCAGAGGAGGCAGTAGAGGAAGATGAAGTTGAAGATGGTCTTTGCCTCCCTCATTAGACTATTGGCAAAGGGAGGACAGATCTTGGTCACCATTTCCTCCTTTTCTGTCCAGCCGGTAAGAGGTGCATTTGCTGAAAAATAAGAGGAGAAAGAGTCACATGGCTAAGCATTACATGCCATGCTATGGGATTTGGATTTTCTCTTGTACCAAATAGGGGCATTGAAAAACTGTTGAATAGAAATGACCTCAGTAGACTGTATCTTTGGAAAAGATGGGCCTGGAAGCAGAGACAAAGACAGATAGAGACGACTGAGACTGGAAATAGGATTGTCTGTCAGGAGGCTATTTTACTCATTTAGGTGAAAAAGGATAAGGCTCTGCAATCTGTGGTAGTAGTGAAAAGGAAATCTTAAGGGAAGAATTGCTGGAACTTAGCAGGTAGTTGACTGTTGAGAGTGAAAAGCAGGAAGCATCAGGCATTACTGAGATTTCTCTCATTGGAAGTTGGTGAATGGCATTCTGTTTGGCCTGTTGGGTAAAAAGTACCAGTGGATCATCCAGAAAAAGATGCCCCTATGGGCAGCCGATGTCCAAGTCCCTTCCAGGTCTCTCATTGCAACCTCCTCTACTTAATTCCAACATGCACTGGCATCTTTCTAGTAACTGTTAATAATACACCTTTCCTGGACTTCTGAAGCAGCCTTCCACATCCATTCCATTCTCCATGCAGTAACCAGCACACTTTCTTCTGAGACAAAGATAGGAGTATCACATCTCTTTCCTTAAAGCACTTCAATGGCTGCTCATTATAATGTTTCATTCACAGTGTCCTAGATACAATCTAAATTACTAGCATACAAAGAATCAGGGAACTGTGGCTCATACTTGAGAGAAAAGGCAATCAAAGGAGACTGACTCTGAGATGACCCAGATGTTGGAGTTAACAGATAAAAATTTCAAAGCAGCTATTATAACCATGTTCAGGAATGCAAAGTAAAATAATTGTTGTAATACATAAACAAATAAGGAATCTCAAAAAAAAAAAAAAAAGACTACTAAAAACTGGAAATTCTAGAGCAGAAAGATATAACATCTGTATATATAAAAGGCTAAGTGTCCAACCAGCCTACCAGTCGCACTGACCACCAGGGGGCAGACGCTCAACACAGGAGCTGCTGAGCTGCAGTGACTTGGCAGCAGCGGTTCTCGGATGATGCACCCCGAAACCAGAGAGGAGGGAGCCCAAATTCTTGTGGTGCCATGCAATTCCACCTTCGGCCGTGGGTAATGTTGTTGCTGAGACACTGTTGGACCCGAATCTGGTTTACTGCACACTTGTGTTTGCATTCCACACCCTGTATGACAACAACTTTGCAGAGTGCCCTCTTGCACTCCAGGACCCCTTGGGGGATGTCAGAGAGCCAGTTCTGGCCCAATCCCCACAGGCCAGGCCGAGGGACCCCACCTGCTGAAGGGACCCCACTCACTCCACAGATGTGGGGGAGGGACCACAGGAAGTTGGCTCCAGGGCGTGTCTGGCCCATCTCGCCCAGTTCCACCTGCCAGCCACCTTCTAATTAATTTCCTTTCAATGTGCATGAATCCATGCACCAGGTCACTAGTCTGAAATAAAAAATGTACTGGATTAGTTTAACAGCTGATGAGAGATTACAGAAAGAAGATTCCATGAACTTGGAGATAGAGCAATAGAAATAATCCAATCTAAAGAAAAGAGAAAAAGGACTAAAAATAATGTAATATATTTTTTGTGCTTTGTGGGGCCATATAAAAAAAAGGATGAACAAAAATATAAGAAGGAATATGAGAAGGAAAGAATTAAGAGACTAGAACAGAAAAAAATCTTTGCAGGAACAAATTTACAGATTCAAGGAGAACAGTAATCTCAAACTATTTAAAATAAATACAAAGAAAAACATACCGAGGTATATCATAGTCAAACTGCTGAAAACAAAAAATTAATTTTGAAACGGCACATTCCACCAGGGAACAACACTAGAAACCACCTCTGACTCCTCATTGGTGATGATGGATTCCAGAGGAGAAAGAGGCTCTGCCTTGAAAATGATAAAAATAAAAGAGAGAGAGAGAGGAGACAGCAAAGCTAAACTTGTCAACCTGGAATTCTACATCAGTAAAAGCATTCATCCTTCAAGAATTAAGATGAAATAAAGATATTTTCAGGTAAAAGTAAACTAGAGAATTTATTATCCACTAACCTATGCTACAAGGAAAACCAAAAGAAGTTCTCCAGGCCAAAGGGAAATCACACCAGATTGAAATGTGGCTCTCCAGTAAGAAAAGAATTCCAGATATGATATAACAGGACAGTATTTTTTTTTAAAGCATTTTTTCCTCTTAACATCTTTAAAGTACATATGACTATTCAAAGTAAATAATTTAACTTTGAATTGTGGGGCTTATAATATTTACATATGAAAATCTCTGACAACTAAAGCATAAAGGCCCAGTGTTGGGAGGGGGCATAGTAAATGGACTTATGTGGTTGCAAGTTTCTTTCATTTAACATAAAGTGGCACAATACTAATGCTAAGGAGACTGAAATGTTAAAAATGTAGGTTGCAATCCCCTAATGCTACCCTGAATAATAATAATAATAACAACAACAATAACAATAACAATAACACAAAGGGATATAGCTAAAAAGTCAATAGATAAAATTCCAAAATAATTAAATAATCCTTAAAAAAAAGCAGGAAAGGAAAAACAGAACAAAAACTAATGGAACAAATTGAAAATAAATAGTAAAACATAGGCCTAGCTTGCCATCAGAATGTAGGCGCTATAAAGACAAAGACCATATTTACCTATGATTGACCTGAATGAGCGGGGGAGTGGGTGACTAAATGCATGCTCCCTGGGCACCAGCTCCTCCAAGCCCTGGGGGTCTCCTCGTGACTTCTTGTGATAAACAGGACTGTATTTTGTATTTGTTTATGTTCTGCTCACCAGAAAGTCTTCAGCATTTTGGGTTTGTAATTTCTTTGTAACTCCTTCAAATGTGTGGAAAGACATGGGCTAAAAGTTGAGTTAGATCATTCTTTATGTTGAAATTACACAAATCTACTAGTCAAGAAAATAAGTTCCTTTTCTGTACATGGAAACTTGGCTGTGTACAGAGTGTTGCCTAAGGAAGTCCCCTGGGATTTTCTGGGTTACTTTGGCTTTTTCTGTGAGACATGGATGCAGAAATAGTAATAATAAGCATTTGGATCACATTGTCAATTTTGAATTCAAGAAGATTCTAACTGTAGGGAGAAGTAGAAGGTCTCCAACCAAGGTCAAAGGTTTTTGTGTCACGGAGAATGAGAGGTAGAGGATACTTTTGAGGACCAAAACATTACAGATTTTTCTGAAATGACGTTTAAATATTAATACTTGGACACTTTTTTTGGAACCCCAAAGGCCTCTTCTTTTGAAGTTGACTTCTAATGGATGTTTCCACTGAGAATATAGTTTTTCCATTAGCGATGAGAGGTGGACTGAATGGCTAATATATTTAGCAACTACTTATTGATGATTGATTGTGACCAGTCAAGGTTTTTATTTTTTCTCAGCTGGAAAAAAAAAAGATGCCTAATTGAGGAACTCACTTTATTAGTCATCTATAGTAGAAAGAGGAACACATTGGGAAACCCTCATTCACCCCTTATTTATCAGATGTCTGTGCAAAGCAGGTATGTCGGGCCAGGCTCAGAACTTGAATGTTAGGGAGACCCGTTAGACTTACACATGATCGCCAGGCAGGGGCTGTTGGGAGTTTGAGTCCAAAACCAACATGAAGAAAGTAGATTAGGACCAATAGCTCTGTGCTTGGTGGGTCAGAAGGGTTAGAGGCCAGAGGCAGGAAGGACCACCAGAAGGGCACTATGTGGCTAAAACCACAGGGAAGGAGGCAGGAACACTGCATTGATGGTTTTCAAGCTTGAGATGCTGACCAACACCTTTCAAGGAAAACAGACACTTCTCACAGGTCCCAGTGTTGACCTGTTTCTTTTATTTCAATGTTATCTGCATACACACAAACACAAAAGAGTAGGAATAAATGGCTCATTTGATGGCGCGCGCACTACAGAAACAATAAAAACAAAGTTATAGACTAAATGCAACTGAAATGACAAAACAACTACAATTTACATGGACAAGGTTTATTCTGGTTAATTCTGTTTGGCTGGAAGGAATTCTCTGCTGGCACTTACTCTGACACAGTCCTGGAGGGTTTGCCTCGTCTCCACTCCCTTGAACCTCAGCTTGACCATCAGAGGTTTTCTATTTGCATTGTTGCAAAACAGTTGTTCCCTAAAGTTCTGTGGTGTCATTTGGCTGTCACTTGATGTGCACACATCACTTGTTAAGACTGCCTCTTTTTTTTTTTTAATTAGCCTTAACAATTAAGTGTTACTTCTCAAGGCCAATTTGCTTATAAACTCAAACTCAACAAATACAGGCACCAAAATCTCATAAGGCAGTAATGGAGGTGATGCAATTACTAAAAATGTTTGAACGACCACAAATTTCCAATTTATAGCTTTATCCTAAGATGCTCAAGAACATATGGGTCTCTGAGACTCCACGGGGAAGCGCTGGTGCTACAGGAAGGTTTACTGAGGCGCCTACAGCCTCTTTCCAAGGGAGCTGCCCTTTGAAAGCTTCTGCTGCTTAAGTGGCCATGTCCTGTGCCTCATTGCCCATCCGCCTTTCCCCACCCCCACCCTCTGGCCACTGTGGGGCGGGTCAGGAAGGAAGGGTGCACTTGAGCCAAGGGTATGCAATCCACTGGCTGGTCAGTAGCCACATAAAGAAGAGTGAGCTACATTTCCTCCCTCTCACTGCTCTCGCTGAAATTTGGAGGGAGGTTGCCATGACAACATGCTTGAATACAGACAGAAGGGTGATGCCCGAAGCAGGGGTGGGGGTGGCTAGAGAGCTATGTGGCCCATCAGCAAAGTGAAGTTATGGGGAAATGGACATCATGAGCATTTTGAATCACGCGTCAGTTCCAATATGCAAACCCAACCCAGCATAAGTTAGTTTTAAGCAATAAAAAGGAAAGGTTATTGCTCCAAGATGGGAAAGCCAATCATGTCGCCTGGACCAAGTCTTTCACCTTCGGGTAGTTCTGCTGTCCTCTGTGTTTGCTTCTTTCCCAGATCTCACAGGAAGGTAAGAAGGAAAGTGGGCACCTCTCTCCACCAGCCAGTGAAAGTGCTCTTCCCTCTCATTCACTCTGGCCAAGTCTACACGCCCATCCCTGAAGCCACTGATGGGACCTAAAGAATCGAATGCCCTGATTCACACGCCCCATCCTGGGAGTGATGAATGGTGTTGTCAGAGCCTCCCGAAGTACAGCGACAGAGAACAGGGGAGGGTGTCCCCAAGGGAGAACTAGGAAAAGGGTAAAGGGACATTTGGCAGCCACACAACTTATCCACTGCAACTTTCTCTGCTCCCGAGTTTCTTTGTAAAATTAGTATAATAATTCTGCTTTGCCCGCTGCTCAAGATTGCAGTGAAATGAAAGGAGGCAGTGGGTATAAACAGATTTCTAAACTATAAACTACAAAATACATGAGACACAAAGTAATGGTGTTTAAAGGGCTTGTTATCCCTTGTCAAGTACACTAGGGCGTGATTGAGCTGACTGGGCATCTCCAGCCTACCGACAACTTCCCGTTTCCTGGGGGCAGTTCCTCTGGCAGGAATCAAGGGTATTCCCCTCATCTTATTTTGGGCAGCACATGTAGTTTGCAACTATTTCTATTTTAAAGAAGCTGCTAGTGATCTATGGAGTCACTATTCTTTTTTAACATATGTCTTTATTTCAGAGAGAGGAAGGGAAAGGGAGAAAGAAATAGAAACATCAATGATGAGAGAGAACCATTGATTGGCTGCCTCCAGCATGCCTCCCAGTTGGGATCAAGCCTACAACCCTAGGCATGTGCCCTGACCTGGAATCTCACCGTGACCTCCTGATTCATAAGTTGACGCTCAACCACGGAGCCACACCAGCTGGGCCTCATTTTTAATAGTACAGGGGCTTCTCCATTGTCCCAAGTCTTTTCCACTTTCACGGCTTAGAAGGCATGTAGGACTCACATTTTTTCCTGGGATCTGGAAGGGAAAGAAGAGGAGGGGCACCCTGGGGAAGCCAGCACCCTCTGCATGTGAAAAGCCTCCTTGACACTGAAATGTATGTGATTCAAACCACGGAGGAGCACCACATTCTTTGCGTGTCTTCTCTGGGAAGGTGCACAGTTTGAAGCCAGGGTTGTTAGGGTAAATGGGTGTTTAGATAAGCAACCCCTTAGGAGGAATGATCTGTGTGTGGGGGGAGAGGGGCAGCAGGTTCCGAGCCCAGAAAAACCTCTCACATGGCAACAATAACAGTGAAACCATGGGGCCTGCTCGCTGGGTTTCTTTGATGTGAAAACTGGAAGAAGAATGCCCGAAAGAAGCTGAAAAACTGAGGCATCGATGGGAAGATTCTGGTAGGACTTGGAGTTATAAGTTGGAAAAATGTAGGTAAACTTGAATTTACATCATGGTGTTGAATAGAAAGCCCGTCTTCCATTTCAAGCAAATTCAATAGATGCTTTTGGCTGCATTTTCTGATAACCTGTGTCACCGTAAGAGTTACAGACTTTGTTCTTAGATAACGTTTAGAGGCAGATGGCTTGGGAATACAGCAATCCCTATGCTACAAACACAGGGTGCCTTTGTGTGAGTAACAAGGTGTGGCTGCCCCACTGGACCTGAATAAGAAGGTGCCGTCTCTTGTGGGCGGGTACAGTGCTTTCCCAAAGCCCAGAGCTGGGGTCCCATGTGCAGGTGCAGACTATACACTCCAGGGATCCTAGTCAGTTTGAATGTAAGGGAACAGGAAGGGAAAAAGAGTCACATTTGTTGTTTTAGTTAGCATTTGGGGGTGTGGGCACCTCCTTAAAGCAGAGGTCCTTAGGGAAGGGTCCTAACGAGAATGAACTGAAGAGACATTTTTTAGATTTTGGTGCATAATTCTCAACCCAAGAAATTCCTACTTGGGATGTCTGGGGGAAGGGCTAGGCACGGCCATCTTGAAAATGCTCCCTGGGATCCAGTGATGCTCAGGCCTGGCCTCTTAGCTATTCTCCTGACCTCACCATTGAGCTCACGGCGTGCCCCCCTTTTCTTCCTCATTGACTTTGGTGGGTTTCTTGACACCTGGCCAGAAAGAGCTTTAGGAGAGAAGCCTACTCCCCACGTAGGGCTTTGCTCCTCCGTCATGCCTCCCTCCTCCGAATTCTTAGACTGTGTCTTGCTCACACTACACTTATCACCACCTTCTCTATTGGAGTTATTTATGAACACGGCTTATCTCCTCACACACAAGCCCCAAAAAGGCTGAGACTCTGTCACACCCAGAGGTCACCCACTGGCCCTTGGATTGCATCCATCTGTAGATGTATTTTTCTTGGCTCTCGGAGTGCTTTAAACTTTTTAAATTTATTTGCCAGCTTTTAAAATTCAAAAGGTATTCCTCCCACTCCCAACTTTTCCCCTAAATATAATGACCATTGTGCAATGCTTTTTTTTTTTTTTTTTTCTGTTGAAATATCTGACGTTCCTGCATAGCTAGGATTGACCGGAGCTGAGCAGCAAGTTCCCCTTTCACATGGGAGTTGTCTTCTCCAAGTCCCCACAGTCCCCACCACTCCCTATTGTCTCACACGGGGCCACGTCTTTCATTGATATTTCTCTCCTGACACCTGCTAGGCATTCAAATTTGTCACCCTTTTGATTTCTGCACAGTATCTGACTTTCTTAAGTGCTGCCTAAATATTTGTGAAACGGGAAAGTAAAAGGCTAAAGTGCCCCCGGAGATGGGTGGTCAGTGGAGCCCCTCGCTAAGCTTCCAGGTATGAGTCTGGATGAAGAACCAAAGTCTTAGATTTTGTATTGTGGCTTTCCCCAGTCAGGAATTATGAACTAAGTTCCCCATTTTTAGGAGCTTTATCTCAATCTGTTCATTCGCCATCTGCCAAGTAGCTAAGCAACCTGAAGCTGGAGGAAATGACAGTCAACATGGGAATTTCGGTGAGTGGGTTGTCCTTACCTAGTGGCTCTCTGAGTTCTTACAGAGCAGCCTGCCGGTCCCCAGGGCTCTCATTACTCTCCACTGGAAAGCCCCTCCAAGGGCGGGGAGAGTTTTTGTCCGGGAAGATCCCTTTTTACCGCTGCTAGGATCAGCATCCCATGTTTTGTAGGAGACATAACTGGAAAAATACCTTCAGCACTCATTGCTGCAATGCAATCTCCTCTCCTCAAGTTTTCTCATTAAAATCCCCCCAAGTCTTCCATTGCCGCATCCTAAAGTATAGGACGTGGACCACATGGGACATTTGTACATTTTCTTGGTCTTGTATTCATTTTTCTGGTTGCCTGCTCTTAATGGCCAATGATACTGTGTGTGTGTGTTTTAATATACAGTAATAGCAATAATATTGTTTTTCTTTAAAATATTTTAGGTAAAATACTAAGTTTATTGAAAGAAAAATAAGGAAATAATAGTTCTGATGGAATGAGGATCCGGCAGGAATGGTGGAGTTGTGATGGGTGTGACACTTGTTTGGGAAAGACTGGGTTTTAAGATAAAGTCTGGGCTCCTCTGCCAATGGGCCACAGCCCATCTCTTTGGGCCATTCAGTCCTCCCTTCACACACACACACACACACACACACACACACACACCAGATAGGCTTCTGGCTTCTCTGGGAAAATCAGGCAACAGTGCCCTGCATTCTTGCCTTTCTGGAGCTGAGAAGAGCTTCTCCTTCTAGCTGTTCAGTTCTAGTTTATTCAGTCCTCCCTTTCCCACTGTCTATCCTAATAGGACAGAAACTTTTTCCGCGTCCTCCAATATACTGGGAGGGCTCCCCACCTTTCACCAATGGTTTCACCACGGCTATGTCTTCTTCCCAGAGAGCATTTGTTATTCTCTCTACCAGGAGCATCCCCTCTGCCCCGCCCCCCAGCCCCCACATTGCTTGTATGACAGGTGCTTTTTATAAGTGCTTCCTAAATATTTGTGAAACGGCAAAGTAAAAGGCTAAAGTGCTCCCGGAGATGGGACTCCATTGCAGCTGCAATGTCACCTCTGAGGAGAGGCCTCTCGACCACTCTGAATCATAGAGCTCTTGCTTCCTATCTTCGATCTCAGCATCTGACCACTTTCCTTCCTAATTCTTTCCACAAACTGTAATTTTAAAAACAATTACTTCCTCCCTTGATGAATGAATATCTCTCCGACTGCGTTGTGAGCTCCTTAAGGACAGAGCCCTGGTGTCCTGTTCGCCGCTGAACCCAGCGCCCGCAGGGTGCTGAGCACACATAGGTGCTCGTGGCTAGTAGATGAATGAGAGCATATCCTTCCAGCCTTGGTACCTTGGTGAATTCCTTCTCATCCTTCAAGGTCCATCCAGCCCAGGAGCTATTCCTCTGAAGACTTCCTGCACCCTCCTCAGCCAAGATGGGGGCATGGCTCTTTTCTCTGGGTCCACAAAGCATCATATAAACACAGAGTGATAGTATCAAATACATGGTATTGTAACTGGGTTAAGGGTCTATGTACCCCCAAAGACTGCGAGCTTCTTGAATACCCAACCTCTCCCCTCTCCACCATGTAGCGATCGTTCTGTTTCTAATGCCAAAGGAAACAACAACTTCTCAGGACTGTTTGTAACCCAAGCCGATGGGCTGGAAAGTGAGCGGGATAACAAAGACAATGAGAAAACAGTTGTTGGTATTTGTGGGATGTTCAACTAAGTAGGCATGACTTGCAGACGTACCCATAAAACTATCTTAACAAAAGATGTTACTTCTCTAGAGAACTGTTTGGTTCTATCATAAATCCTCCTATTCAGGAATTTCCAACAAAACAAAGCTTTCATCAGCAGAAATTAAAAAAAAAAAACAAAAAAAAACCTCCCCCATCTAGTGGTAGCAATCTTGAACTGCAAGACATACCTTCATTATTAATTTATTCTCTCTCCCACTCAGGGGCTGTTGATTGGCCAGCTGTTATGTACCAATAATTGATACAGACAAGTCTCTGTTCTCATTTAGTCATTCATGTATTGATCACTCTCTACGGGCAACTCACGCTGTTTGGAGCTTTGGCGCCGTCGGGTTTAGATAAACAGACCCATGTGAGGCCAGGTTTCTTGGTGCAAAGGTCAAACACTGGCATCTCTGGGCTACATACAAGATGTTTTTCTGGCCTGGTCAGTGCCTATAAAAAATATAAACAAGTTGGGGAAATTTAAGGACACACACACAACACACCCCAGATGGACTTCTGGCTTCTCTGGGAAAATCAGGCAACAGTGCCCTGCATTCTTGCCTTTCTGGAGCTGAGAAGAGCTTCTCCTTCTAGTCGGGCTATTCTGTCTGCCTCACCAGTGACCTATTCACTCACTTATGTGAGTGTGACCTCTATTCAGGCACACGCAGACATTTGGTGGGTTTTTATTCACTACTTTCATTCCTATGGAAGGACATCTCCACATCTCTCCGTCACTCCCAAGGAAGCCCCTCTTTCCCATAGAGGTCATCCATGGCAGGTGATATGCTTCTTGGCAACCCCTGGATTACAGGTCATTTCTTTCTCTGGCTCTCTGTGCTTAAAGTCTTTGCTTAAATACCCTACTTGGTCATTTCCCTTTCCCTCCTTGCTTGATGAGCTAGAAGGTTCTTCTAGAGATATTGCCTCTTCCTCTCTCTTATTTGTCCATGGTTCCATGGGAACGTATAGAATGAACACTGGGACTAACATGGGGTAGAAATGGGGTCCCTGGAGAGAGTAACACTGAGGCTCAAACCTCAGGATAACTAGGAGTTAGCCAATGAGGGACACCTGCACAAACGCCCAGATTCAAGAACCTTGTTGGCAATGGCAGCTGGGATTCGGGAGCGCCTGTGAGCTCCGTGAGGAAGCATAGACTTCATCCTGCCGGTGGTGGAAGCCAGGAAAGCTTCTGAGCAGGCGAGTGAACATCCACATCCACCTTTGCAGATCGCTCCACCAGGAAGTGCATTTTAAGAGATCTGGCTAAGAGCTAGGGCTGCTGGGTCCCTCCTAGCGGTGTGACCAGGGACAATTGGGCAGTGAGGGACACCGGGAGAGGGACCCTTGGCATCCTGAAGGCACAGTACAAATGCCCGTTGTACCGGTTCTTGTTTTGCCCTTTAATTCTTGTTGTTCCGTCTCTGCTTTTCCCGGAGTGCTCTCTGTTTTCTCTGTAGTTCCCTCCACTTTCTGCGCAATTCAGGCATCATCCTGGCGCAGCTCTGGGCTTGCAGTTGCCCAGAGAACCGCAAGTAACAAGGCTGTGAACTCCCCACCCACCCCAGGGAGCCCTTCTATCAAAAAAGTTAGCTTCAAAGCCCAGTTGGAAGTGGTGGATATGAAGCAAAAAGTCAACAAACATTTCCCTGGAGTCTTGGCACCGAGATGTCTTTTTCTTTTTCTTTTTGCTCAATTCCCAGCTGGTCAGCAGCCTGAACTTCTGCCTACCCACCCCCCACGCCTGGCAGCTTCCAACCCTGCCGTAGTAGTGCCTGCTGAGGACGGCGGCACGCGACCTGACCTCTGACCCGAACCAGGAGCCCTGTCCCCTTCGGACAGGGGGCCACACTCCTCTCAAAATGAACTGGCTTCGGGCCTGACACACCTGGGTTCTGGGTGGAGCTGCTCTCGGTGGCAGCCGTGTGGCCTCAGGAGACTTATTCCACCACCTTGGGCACTTGTATCCCTTTCTGTAGAGTGGGGATGGTAACCCCTCTTCTCAGGTGATTCTGAGGAGGAGAAAATGACTCTACAGAGTCACTCAATCATTTACAAAACATGTATTGATTATTAGCTATGTGCCAGGCACTGGGGGATGAAAGCCCTTGTTAAACTGTAACGCACTGCACAAATGCCGCATTCTCAGGTGCAGGAAATTCCCTACTAACTGGGTCCGATTGGGTGCAGTTGCTCCGTTTCCCTCACCTGTCTCGCCTCCTGGTAGGATCAACTGCTAGCTCCCTGAATACTGTCCTCCCGTAAGCGTTCAAGGCAAAGCTTTAGTAAGACTTAATACACAGAAAATACCAACTAGCCTTCGAAAGATCTATGGTGACAAAGCCTCTGTGTGTTTGGAGCTTTATCCTGCACCAGAAGGTTGTCTATAAAAGGATGGTCACATTTTTGCTACTGCTCCGGCATTAACAAGCAGGGTCCCACGCAACGGCTAAAGAGAAGCTAGTTTCACATTCTAAAGAGCTAGCAATAGCCTGACCGGTGTGGCTCAGTTGATTGGGCATCATTCCATGCACCAAGAGGTCACCAGTTCGATTCTCAGTCAGGGCACATGTCCAGGTTGCAGACTTGGTCCCCAGTAGCCAATAGATATTTCTCTCTCTCATCAGTGTTTCTAACTCTCTCTCCTGCTCCCTTCCTCTCTCAATTTAAAAAACACACCACATATTTAAGAGTTGGCAACAGTTGGTGCCAGAACACTCCTCTCTCCACAAATCCTCAGGGCTTCCTAACAGTCAAGACTGGCCCTGCCACCGGGGGCCTCTCGGCTTCCTCCTCCTTCTTCCCCTCTGGCCTACACGATCAGAGGTCTAGGAGAGGGTGAGCAGACAGGAGAGGGAGTCATCGCAGGGGTCCGCTTGTGGGCGGTGAAGAGCTCCATGGGAAGAGCATAAGGGCTAAAAAACAGATGACACCCTCCCATTAGGATGATCTTAACAAAGAGGCCCACACAGGGTCACGTGGTCATCCAGGGGTAGGAGCAGCAGAGTTATCACCACTTCTAGGCCCAAAGGGATGAGGGGAGGGGGCTGAAACCAGAACCCAGAAAGAGAGAGCCATCTCTAGACCGGTTAGAAACTTTTTTCAGTGGTTGGGCAAGATATTGGGGCACCCTACGTATAGCAGGAGGATTGGAGAGAAAGGTGAATATATGAGAGCTATTTCAAAGGCAGACTTCTGAGGCCTGCAAATAGAACGCATTGTGAAGGAAGAGAGGGAGGAGAGGGCAGCTTATAGGTTCAGGCTTGGGCAACTGGGTGAATGGTGGTGTCATTAATTTTGATTGGAAACACAAGAGGATTGGAGGATCCACGTTCAGTTTGGGACCCGCCGGGTTGAGAGGACTGTAAAACATCTAGGTCAGTGGTTCTCAACCTTCTGGCCCTTTAAATACAGTTCCTCATGTTGTGACCCAACCATAAAATTATTTTCGTTGCTACTTCACAACTGTAATGTTGCTACTGTTATGAATCGTAACGTAAATATCTGATATGCAGGATGGTCTTAGGCGACCCCTGTGAAAGGGTTGTTCAGCCCCCAAAGGGGTTGCGACCCACAGGTTGAGAACCGCTGCCCTAAACGGTCCTGTCTTAGCCCTGACCCATCTCTGTGGCCAGAAAAGCGAGATGTGCCCATTGGATCAGGGCAGTGAGAGCCTACTCATAGAATGGGGGAAGGGTCGAGTCCACTTAAAATTAGGATTTCATGCCAGGCTGGTGTGGCTCAGCGGTTTAGCATCAACCCAGGAACCCAGACGGGTTTGATTCTCCAGTCAGGGCACATGCCTGGTTTTGGAAGCTCAATGTTTCCATCCCTTTATCCCTCACCCTTCCTCTCTCTCTAAAAATCAATAAAAACATATTTTAAAAAAATAGTGTTGAATACAAACTGTAATAGAAAAATAAAAATTAAAAAGAAAATTAGGATTTTATAAAGAGGAGTGTTCCCATATGCACAAGTGAAAAACGGGGTGCTGCCACCCGAGAAGAGATGCTGGGGAGGGAAAAACATACAATGACCACAGGAAGAAGGCACCTGATTGGGGTCACCCAGCTCGTCAGCATCAGCGCTAGATCTCAGGTGATCAGCCCCGGTGATTTCTTCCTAACCTTATCGCCACCTGAGGCTTTGCTGCCAGCAATGTTCCTGGGGACATCAGGTGGTCAGAGGCCGGGAGTGGGTTAGGAAGAAACACAGGAGTGATAAAAAGTTAGAGAGGTCACAAGTCCTTGGGATCTTCCGGTGGCCCAGGGTCACTAACTAGGCCCAAGGTGGACGAGAGGGTAACAGGGCGAAAGGCACGGCGCCAGGAGGGGAGGCGGGGAGACGAGCTGCCGGGGCGGCTGGCCCAGCCCACATTCCCGTGTCCTGGAACGAGTCAGACCACAGAAGCCAGGGAACTTTCAAGACCTGTGAAGAGCCGGTCAGGAGCAGCCCACCCTGGTTTCTAAAAGCGTCTCCAGTTCCTCTGCACGGCCAAGTTATTGCATGTGACTCCGTCACTCTTTCCTCTCTGCCTTCTCTGTCGCACAGTTTTGCTGGTTCTGGTTATTTTTAGCTCAGTCCCGGCCCTTGGGGAAGCATCACATCCAACTCTCTTGTTTTGCAAAAGACAGAAATGAGATTCTGAGTTGACTAAGGTCACATGCTTACTATCAGAGCTGATCTCCGATGGGGCTCTCCAGGTGTCCAGCTCAGGATTCCACGCACCTGGCTGTCTCCAGCCACCTCTTCGTGGTCTCAGCAAGGCACCCATCCGGGCTCTGCCTTGTTAAAGTGATGATGTTCTCCTGGGACTCACGTCCAGGTAGTTCTTACCTTAGAAACAGGGTGAGTCCCCAAAGAAGATTGAGAACAGTTCCCGGGTTTTGTGTATTAAAGGTTCTCAGTCTCTCTCACGAAGCTCACTAGACCTGGGGGACTATACACCAAGAGTGAAAATTCATTGCAAGCCATTGCTGAGTCCTGTCTCTCACCCTAAGGGCTGGACACTGGGACACTGAACTTGGCGCATCTTTACAGCAGGGATCTCCAAAGCATGCTTGTTGTTGGGGAATTGGCCTGCAATCAGCCCAGGGCCCACTTAATTTCTTTGCTCTTGAATAGTGGCTTCCCTTTCCCTTTTTGCACTTGCACAGAGACTCAGGGTCTCTGCTCCGCTGTGCCATCTTGAAAGTCTTAATGGTTTTATCTTGGAACTTGTGTTTTGTCAGTGAAGTCCAGTGGGACCATGGAACGTGCCTGGGAACAGAGGAGATGCTTAAAATAACGGACACAGCCTCCCATGGAGCATTCACGATGCCCCTGAGCACAGAATTCAGTTGCACCCGCGATGCCTGAAGTTCAGCGAGACTCAGAGTGAGTACAAGGCGAGTTTGTTACATTTGCCACCGAGAGGCCACGCTTCTGTTCAAATCAGAACCTGCTTGGAACACAGGAGAAGGCAATGGCATTCTAAGAAACACAAATGACTAAGGATCCCCCATCACATCCTTATGCATGCTACTTCCATGAATTAGCCAACACTTAGGCTGAAATTGTAACATGGGAGGAAAGGGAAAGATAGGGAAACCAGTAATTCCTTTGTCTCTCGGTTCTTCCTTGCTCATCAGTGAGGCAAAGGCGGGCCATGTGGGTAGGATATGCACAGAGCAAGAAGTAAAATAAAAACAATCGAGCTATTTATTTTTGCAGCATTTGTGCTGTTCTGGTAACAAGGATATCCATACGTGTGTGTGAACTACAAAACACAATTGTGCAATTTCAGTGATTCTGCAATCGAGTTCAATGCTCATATTTGCCCTTAACACTAACATTGCACAATATAAAGACGAATAGTAAAATTCATGGTCATAATCTTAAATTATTCTTAGATCAGCACCAAATAACAAATATAAAACACCATAAGATGGGAGAGACAATTCTTAACTTGAAAGAAAAAAGAGAAAGCTTTATATTTTAGTATATTTAATGACACATTTTTTCCTGTGTTATGAATAAAGGGGGCCCACATCTTCCTTTTGCCCTTGAACCCCATAAATTGTGAAGCCCTCCCTGCTTTTCTGACCTCAGAAATTAGCTCCTCAAATTCTGTTGCTTCAAATCAATAGCTTGAACCACTGGCTATTTTGATCCCTCGTCAGTACCTAGCCATTTTTCTTTGAAATATTAAGTTGTTACTTATGCTTAATGCTGTTGAATTTATAGTATGCTGTATTCGTTTGCTAGGGCCACCATAACATAATACCACAGACTGGGTGGATAGAACAACAGAAATTTATGTTATCACAGTTTTGGAGGTTAGAAGTCCAAGAGCAAAGTGTTGGCAGTTTTGGTTTCATCCAAGGCCTCTCTCCTTGGCTTGCAGACAGCCGCCTTCTGTAAGAAGAACTCACATGGTCACATGGTCTTTCCTCAGTGTGCGCATCCCTGGTGTCTCTCTCTGTCCAACTTTCCTTTTCTTATAAGGACTTTCATCAGATTGGATTAGGGTCCATATGAAGGCCTCATTTTCGCTTAATCACTTCTTTAAAGGCCACTATCTCCAAATATAGTCACATTCCGAGGTACTAGGGTTAAAACATCAACATACAAATTTTGAATTTTGAATTCACCCCCAAAACAAGGGTTTTCACATTTTTTAATGTCTATAACAGCCTTGAGGGAGCAACCAGTATACATATTTTGCAAATCCATTAATTTGACAAATACTGGGTGCTTACTAAGTGCCAAGTATTGTAGGCTAGATGCTAAATATATGACAATCAAGGAGACAGGCAGGTCCCCATTCTCATGGAAATTAGGCTCTAGTGGGAGGGACAGGCAAAAAGCAATTAAACAAATAAAACAATCGCAGACTGTGATAAATGCAAGTAAGACCACACACAAGGTGCTGTGATAGAAAATAAAATGGGAGGGATTTTTGATAGGGTCAGGGAGGGCCGTTCTGAGGAGGTAAGAGTTATCCTGGTTAAACACTGAAAAGGGCTCCTTAATGCAAAAGAGCTCAGGAAAGGCAAGAGCACAGCCGAAAAATAGCAAGTGCAGGGGCCCAGGGGTGGGAAAGAGCTTAATGTGTCCTAGGTATTGACACAAAGCCAGCGTGCTGGATCATAGGCTGGGATGTGACGTGTGGAATGAGATGACAGGAGCAGGGCCTGTCGGTCTTGGTTTAGGAATTTAGAATGGGTTCTGAGGGCAACGGGAAGTCACGGAAGGGTTGCTGGTGGGAGAGAGAGGGCATGATCTGCTCTGCAGTGTGAAGGGTGGATTGGCGGTGGGCAGGGTGGGAGTTGGAGAAACTGAGTCTCAAAAGCATTCAGTTTAGACTGCATTTCACACAACTGCTGAGTGAGGGGGCTGGGCAGGCACCACAGGGGGCAGAGATGTTGCCTTATAGCCCCACAAACATGGAGGAGGGCGCCCCCTGCGATTTCAAATTCTCTCTAACCCTCTTTTGAAGGCAGGTCTTCTAGGGAGTGAGGAAGGAATCTCCCAGCCCTTGATTATGGAATGTACAGAAATTCCCCAACCACATTTCCAAAAGACACATATAGACATGTGAGGTGAAGAGAAGGAGCTGAAGCTGGGTTGGAAATGGAATAAACAGAAGCAGGTCATGGGCTGGATTTGGCCAAAGGCTATAGTTTGCTGACCCACCTACTAAAAATAAGAAAATTACTGTGCTTAGCCTTCCTTCCCCCTCGTTTTCCCAGATTTTGGTAATATTATTTTCACCTTGTTAGGGCTTATGATATGTATATTCTTCTGTGCTAACTTTATGTGATTAGCCTGAGCTGTGAAATTTGAAAACTTTGTGCTTATCTTAGTTCATTTGGGCTGCTATCACCTGAGACTTGTAACAACAAACATTTACTGCTCTCAGCTCTGGAGGTTGGGAAGTCCAAGATCATGGCCGTGTCAGTTCGGTGTATAGTGAGGGCCCACTTCCTGGACAGCAGCATGGTCACTGCAACCTCACGTGGAGGAAGGGGTGAGGGGTTGCTCTGGGGTTTCTTCTATAAGAACGCTAATTCCATTCATAAGGGCCCCACCCTCCTGACCTAAGCACCTCCCAAAGGTCTCACCTCCTAGCACCATCGCCTTGGGGGTTAGGATTTCAACATGTGAATTTTAGGTGCAAGAAAACATTCAGACCACAGCAATATTTCACACTAGTTTTATTTTTCTCATAATTTTCATTGTTATTCAACTCTTGTTCAATGGGGATGATTTGTCAAATAGCTTCGTTTGTTTTTGCTTTAAAAGCAGTTCGTGAGTTTTCTATTTCTTGAACTCTTTCATCTCAGAAAAGCTCTTTCTTGTATTTGCAGACTTGATAACACCTGACTTGGCGTAATAGTCTCGGGTCCCCTTGTTTCTCTCAGAGGGTTGTGGTCCCTGCTCCATGGTCTCTGGGCGTTGGGGTTGCCATGGAGAAGCTTAAAACCCACCTGACTTCTTCCCTTCACCAGGCTGACTGGCCTTTGTCTCCCTGAATGTCTGAAGGATCTTTTTTTTAATCCTTCACATCTATCATATTAACCAGGAAATATCTTTCAATTTTGATCATTCTGTATGAAATTTTCCTGACCTAACCCTTCTTACTTATGAATGCATTTTTTCCTTTCAGGACATTCTTCCTAGGTTATATCTTTGAATTCTTTGTTGTTTTCCTTTATACTCTAAGGATGCCCGTTGTTCTCATGTTGAATAATGGTTTGTCTCAGTATCTTTCATCTTTACTTTAATCGCGTTGGCTTTTCATTCCGCATTTTCTATGATTATCCCGGCTACCTCTCCATTCCATTTTCAGCCCCATTTGTCTCTCCTTTGCCACTTATGATTTATTAGATCTATACCAACGCTGTTTTGTTCCTCAATTTTTTCCTTAGCTCTGCTTTCATCTTAGTCAATTACTTTGTAATTTTTCTTTGAGATCTTGTCTTATTGAATTCACCTTCTTCATGAATCTTTTCTACTCAACATCCTTCCAACACTCAAAGAGAATCAGCATGTCTCCTTTGGATTTTATTTTCCTCCCATGGCCTTTTTGCTTGTTTATTTTGTCTCTTTCTTGCCTGCTGCCTCCGTCATTTTTGTTGAGGTAGATTCGCAGCATTTCTTTTCATTTTGCTCAACTTTAAGGAGCAGCTGTGTCTATAGTTTCTCTGAAAAGGGGTGGATGGAACTTCCTAAACACCCTTCCCGCTTTTATCTGGGACCATTTTGTCTTCCCTCCTCCAGGGTATGATTTGAGAGCTGAATGTAGCTATTTGTTTTTCAGTTAGAGAGTAGCGTTTTGAATTCCCTAGTTTGTTGACTAACTCTGCTTTGGGGCGATGGGGTGGCCTTGGGAGCTGTACTCGGTCACATCTGAATTTCTTTCATTCCAGGGCTGCCAAACCTAAGCGATTATGGATCAAATAGTATCCCTTTCCCCTCTGGTTGCTGCTGATGAAAGATTGGCCTTAAAAAAAATAACCATTTCATCAGATGTGAGATGTTTCTGTGATCTTGTTTTATTCTGCTCTCTTTCTGTGAAAGCTGGGTGTTAAAGTAAGAGTCAAGTAAAGTTTTTTAAATTTTATTTTTAAATTACAGTTTACACTCAACATTATCTAAAGAACAAGGTAAACAAACAAATAAAACAGAAACACTCATAGATACAATCTGATGGTTGCCAGAAGGAAAGAGGGCTGGGGAACTGGGTGAAAAGGGTGAAGGGGTTAAGAAGTACAGATTGGCAGCTACAAAATAGTCACAGGGCTGTAAAGTACAGCATAGGGAATATAGTCAATAATATTCTAATAGCTATGCATGGTGCCAGGTACATACAGGAAATATGGGGGGAGCACTTTGTAAAGTATATAATTATCTAACTACTAAGCTGTGCACTTGAAATTAATACAAATAATATTAAAGAGTCAGGTACAGTTTTGTATGAATTGAATTTTGAAAAGAGATAGACTAGATCAATGTTAAAGTCTCTTTTAGCTTGACATTCTAAAACATGATACATATGTCAGCAGAGGTCACCCAACTATTACAAATGATCATGAGGTTCAAAACCAATTTTAGAAGAGGCATTTCAATGTTCTGAGCGCTAGAGGGCAGGCCATGGCCACAACTTGAAATGGTTCCATAACAGTAAATAGTTAACCATTGTCCAATGAGTCCGTTTAAACTTTTTCAAAAAGTGTGCAATGGGAAAGCTGGGAGGGGAATGGAGCCAGGATTATCTGGCAGGCAGGCGCTGCTACTTATCTGCAAGATGAAGCCCATGTTTCTTTCTCTTGCCACCTGCATCCATCCCCCATTGGGAGCTAACGCCTGCCAATTCCCCTAGTCCTCTATGTTTGCAAACTACAAAACCACAACCCCGATCGCTAAGGTTCATTGTGCTGTTTTCCAGCTTCTGTACAGAGAGGTGGAACAGCTTGTCCGAGTTACAGCCACCAGCTTGTAAACAACAAAGACCTGAAATGGAGCCCCCATCTCCCTGGGCCCCTGGGCTTCCTGCAGCCTCACAGACAGGGCGAGCTCTTGCGCTGGTACTGCGTTTTCAGGATCGCAGCCCCTAAAGATCCAAGGCCACAAGAAATCAATCACAGTCCTCCCTTCAGCCAGGCTGCGGGCAGCTCCCTGTGGCGTTCTGAATCATGACCGGGATGGAGACGTTTGTGGCCCACGGATAAGCCTCTCTACAACAAAAATGATGGAAACCTGCCCCTGCTGGCAGCGGGGCTCCATTTGTCTCTTTGACTGGGTCTTGCCGCCGAAAGCACCATTTTCCAACATGAACTTTCAGCGTGTTGCTCATCAAATTCCTCCTTCTATCGTGCATAATGCTTCACCGGAGAATTCGAGGCTTGTTTTTCCTTCTTGGGCTGCATTTTTAGCCTCTGTCTTTGGTGAGCTGTTTATTCACACACACGTAAGACAAATGCCCCCTTATGATACTCAGGGGAGCCCTGAACCTTCGACATCACTCCAACCCTGCCAAAGACTGCACATCCAACGACTGGACTCTCTCAGAAACACAAACTGGGAGTATCTTTCATAGGACTGTGTCCTTACAAAGGCGTTGTTTGTTTGGCTTTGTTTTGTTTTTCACATACATTTTTATTTGAAAATCGCTGATTTTTTTCCTTGGGCAATATGTTGGCTTAAATATTGTTATTAGGTTATCACAAGACAGATTCCTTTCAATAGGCAGAGGGCAGATCTGATCTGTCCCCTAAGATGAGGTATAAACATGAGCTGTAGAAGGTGTGATTCAGTTCATTGGGGGTTGAAGTGTTCAGTGTCCCCCCTCCACACACACATCTTTTCAGACTAGGTAAGCATATACGGAAACTTGTACTTTCTCCCTTGGAATTGCCTTGTTTATACCTGGCACGGTGGGAGAGGTATATTCTTATTGTGATCCATTCTGGTGAAGAATTGAATTAGAATGTCTTCTTAGGTTAGTAGGGAGGCTCTGCTTCCTCCTTTCTCTGGGGTGGAAGGGAGGAAGAGCTTAGACTCAAGCGGCAAAGGAAAAAATTCAATAAAACCCCACTGGGGTTGGTGAGCCAGCCCCTGAACTACAGCTGTGTGTAGAGGAAGGGAAACTAATCCCAGATCTATGGATCCTGGGAGCTGTGCATCAAATAGCCTGTGTAAAATGTTTCTTTTCTTTGCACTATTCTCGCGACCTCAGTGGTGTTTGATCAGACATCACAGCTGGCAGGCCCTGGCCTGCGGAGCATTAGGTCAGGGCCTGTGTCCTCCTAGCCTGGGCCATGCTAAGATAGAGGCCATGACCTTGGGGCTGTGTCCTTTGAGAAAATCTTATAATGAGAGCTTTAGAGACATTTGTGAGATGGCGAGAGATGCCAGCCAGGGGCTCAGAGCAATGGTCCAGAGTGAGAGATGATGGGGAGTGATGATCAGAGTGGATTTGTTAGGACCATTGGACAAAAGCACTGCATTTTTCAAACCTTCAGATCTGCTAACTCAATCAGGAACCTTGAATTCAGACTCAAGAGTCACTTAGAGCCTTGACCTTCAGGTTGGATCCTGCAGCCAGCAATGACCCCAGGAGACATGGGTTCTTGACCATATAGGTCAGCCCAGAGAAAGAGTCTGTCAACTTCAATAAACTGTGGTTTCCTTATGTGTAAGGAGAGCGGGCAATACTATTTCCCTTGGGTAAACAGAAGAATGTATATATATATATTTTTTTTTATTTTGCATCTTCAAAAACTAAAAAACAACAATACCACAGATGGAAAAAAAACAAGGGACAAATCAAAGTGGTTACTTACAAGGGGTGAGAGTGGGAATGGGGCAGTTGGGGACGGAGATAGGAGGGATGCTTCTCAGTGCGCAGCGCTTTGTAGCATCGTGTTTGGGAACCAGGTGAGAGAGTTATGCACCCAAACAGCAGCCCTTGCAGTTCTGTTGTGAGGATGACATGAGGTCACGCCTGGCACCTTGTCTAGCACGTGATGGCCCATACACTAAGAGATGGCAAAGGTCATCAGTTATATGCTCAGATCTCTGGTCTAGTATTTATCCCTCCCCACCCCCCCCCCACGCCCGCCCCCCACCCCCCGAAGCCTATGGTGACTCTTGCTTCCCTGCTGTCTGCATCCTTTCCTTCCTGCCTTCCTCCAGCCACGCTAAGTCCCAATTTGGGGCTTCATGACTTCATTCTGGCTCACTACTGCCTACCACTTCTCCCTTCCACTGGCTAAATGCTGCTTTTCTTGTACAACAAGCCAGTAACCTATTATGTCTCAGATCAAACAACTCTAAGAATAGCAGGTGTCAAGATCTGTGCCAAGGGAAGGAACTGGCTCTGAGTGCATGTGGTCACATGGGAAAGCAACAAAGTAAGGAAATTTAGGAGGCATTTGATTAATACTCTTAATTAAGAGATTCCCATCACTGGCTTCCAGAAACCTCCTGGGCTGACTTCACCGAGTTTCTGGGGGTGTCTCTCTGGGTCAGGATAAATTTTTGATGAGATTTGCTTTCCAGCAGCCAAGAGGAGGGTATTCCTGTTACAGTGAGGGGTTAGAACTGGGGCAGGGGTCGGGGTGGACACAGTTTTGAGTTGGTCCTAAAAGGCAGGGAAAGCCAGAGTAATAATAGCTATCCCAAACTGAGGGCCTACTATGTGCCAGACTTTGCATCATATCTTTATAGACATTACCTTTTACTCCTAATATCGCCACTACTACTCCACAGTACATTTACTGAGCATTTATTATGTGCCAAGTACTATTCCCTGTGTTTTTCATGAATTACCTTATCCTAGCCCTTACAACTGTATGTGCTAAATACTTTTTATTTCTATCTCTTAGATAAAGCAAATGGAATAAATAACTCATTGAAAACCATGTCTCCAGGTCCTGGAGGCAGCAAGGGCAGAGCTTGGATTATAACCCAGGCTTTCTGAGGGTAGAGTCCCAGTCACTACCTCACAATCTCATTTAGCTCCCAGGAGTAGCTCTTGCTTTTGTGCAACTTAGAGTTGATTACGGAGTCATCGAGGCTGCGATCTGCCAAGGACACGCAGGACCTTCTGGGGTCCTCAAAGGGCACAGTTGAAACGTTCGCCGCCATCTTGAACGCTGAGGGTGGGCTACTTGTGCCCAGCAGTCTCCTCCCCTCCTGCCCAAAAGTCCCCCAGGCCCTTTCCCTTGTTATATTTATCCTTTCCCAGCCATCTCTCACACAATCTGGAGAAAAACTTGTGTTTTTATGAGCTTATTACTGTGTTCCCGCCAGCTCCAGAGCCCGGCATGAGTTCCAATCTCTCCACCTGCCTGATTTCTCCTTCCTTTGCCCCCTTTTAGCCTACTAGAGTCCTGCTTCATGCGTAACAGACCTGCTTGGGGCTTTGATGCCACCATTCACATGATGTAGAATATTCCCTGTGCATAGACTCTTGCTATAGGGCCCAACTCTCTGCATCAGCAGCTTCGGAGAGCTGAGCCTGCTGAGGCTGGTTCAGCTAGTTCCAAGCCCACCTCTGGGCGACCAGTGCCTCACCTAGCCTGGGACACTCCTCTTTGTTGACCCTTCCAGCCCTACATTTCCCGTCTTCCTGATCCCAGTTCAAATGGTTTGTGATATTTTCCACTGAAAGATTTTATTACCCTTGGATGAACTCCAGAAGTGTATTATCATTTCAAAACTGAGTCTCTGTATTGTAGAAAAGGAATATATGTGACAGATACACCAGGAATGGTCTGGGGCCAGAATTTCCTCTGAAGCTCAACAATGAAGAGATAGATATCTGGAGACACAGACTTCCTTCACTCCATTTTTCCTTTAAAAACATTCTTGACAAGTATGTGCTGGCACTCAGCGCAATCTCAGTGCGTCTCTCTGTCACGTATGGTGTGGAAGGGTTCTGGACCTAATGGAGGGTCTGAGAAGAGAGACAATGACGTACATACAAATGCTGTGCTCTGGAACTGTGATTATCCTAAAGGAGACTGGTCCCTGCGGTAGAGGTGGAAGCCTGGTCAGATTATGGAGGAAGCACACTTCTGATTTTTCTTTCTATAATGCTCAGTAAAACACTTAAAATAAATTGCTGGGCAGACGCGACACCTACACATAAGTTTTAAGGAACTCGAGGATAAAATTTTGAAACATTGGCTGAAACATCTGATTGCGCGAGGAATTTTGCAGGTAGAGAAAGAAATGGAAATGTTACTAAAAATAAAGAAACCATTCATCGGGGTTAACTCACCCTGGGTTGAAATGACCTTGGCAATCACAATGGCACTGGTAAAGTTCCCCTTCACCCCCAGCTGGCAATATAGACCAGAATTCATACCAAAAGCCTCTTGCCATGGGAGTTCATCCAATCAGGAAGAGTAACGGGTGTCATTGACATGGGGCATTGCTTCCTGATGAAAGAGAAAATGAGAGCTGGGTCAGTAAAAGATTAAAATGAAAGGAAGCTGACATTTTTGAGCGCTAAGCTGGAACATTTGGATGAATTGTCATCTTCTCTCTGGGTAAAATTCTGCCTCACTCTCTGATGAGGGTAATTGAAATGACCACCCTCCCCAGTGGGCAGTCCTAGAGTCACATTGACCATTCTTAATCATAAATTTCTCATTTTCTTGGGCTGTCACAGAACCACATGTCATGGGTTATCTTGCTTGATTTATATTTTAACCTCCTCTGTCATACACAAGAGACACCCTCAACTAATCAGCAACACATTCTTAGAGCTTATGATTACTTCTTCAGATGGTAATCTCATCTGCTTCATGGGGCTTCCCTTTGCTTTAGTTTTGGAGGGTGACTCAGTAAAAAAGAAAATTGCATTGTTTACTTCTTAGTGTACGAGCCATACGCATTTGATATGCTATATGATATATATTTTCCATTTGATAGTAGAAAATTTGAATGTAAACATAAAGAAAACACCCAAATCTTCTATAGTTCCACATATATATATAGAAACATATTGTGCATAGCATCTGATAATTTACTTTTGATAAACAACTTAAAAATCTATGCAATTAAATACCTAGGCATAGGACTTTTTAAATAGCTGTATAGTAGTATGATCAGTGCATCATCCCTGTTCACTTAACAAATCCCATTGTGTTGAATATTTAGGATTTTTAGGTTAGAAATTTTACTGCAATGAAGGTCCTCGTTTATTTTTATTGATGTTTCCACTCACCCGTGGTTATTTTCAGAAGGTAAGTTTTCTACATGTGGAATCGCTGGGCCAATCAATGTGCGTATTTTAAGGCTTTTGCTAGATATTGTCAAGCTGATCTCTTGGAAGGTGGTGCACTGTATTTCTGAATGCGTTGTTGAGGCTGCATGTTTCCTAGATGAAATGTGTCCTTTTATGACTTTGTCTCCAAATTATAAGACTTTTCAGATTTTACACCTATGAATTATTTTATAAAAATAGTGAATTTCCAATATGACTTCTGCGCATGTTAGTAGCTAAGTTTGTTAGTCAAGTGAATGTTGGATAGAGCAGTACCAAATTCAAAGTCATTAGTACAATGGAAAACATGGAATATCAGTTTAGATGACTTGGCTTTGAATTCTGGCTCTATAATCTGAAAGAGGTAAGCTTCCGTTTTCTCACCTGTAAAATGAGGACCCACACTGTCTTGTCTATCGGTAGGTGAAGTAGACCATGTGGTTTGACTGTGGTTGATTCCATTCCCACTTAGAGGAGTAGGCTTTTGTTATGTTTTGTTGTTGCTGCTGCTGTTGTTGTTTTATAGATTTATTTTCAAAGGGCACAAACACTTAGACAATTTAAATACAAGTGTAAACAGAATTGCTCTGTCAATGTCAGCAATGATGCCAAAACACGTTCTGGTGGCCAGCCACTCACCTGTATCTTCTCATCTCCTCTTGGTGAAGAAAAGGGTCTCATACTCTATTCATACATAACCTTCTTATCTGCAATGTAATCTACAATTTCTTGTGGGCAATCCATTTCTCCGCATCTATATCAGGAATTTCAAACCCAAATTTGTCCTCCAGAGCCATGATAATCTCCACTTGGTCCAAATTGTCTAAACCCAGGTCTTTCCTAAAATGGGAACTTACTGAGAGCAGCTCTGGGCCAATCCTGTCGTAGCGGGAAGACATAAAGAACACTGTCCTTGATCCCCTCTGACATCAGAGGGCGCATCACTATAGTGGTGGCACAGCTGCGTAACTGCCTGGTACCTGCTCCAGCGCGGGGCTGGGAGCCGTGGGCCTCACTGGGTCCCCGTGGGGCGCAGCGTGGTCTGAGCGGCCGGGCTGTGGCCAACGTGGGAAGCTGGGGCAGCGACACCAAGGCCGCAGGTAGGCAGTGGACACAAGTGGAAAGGACATGAGCTGCCATGGCTACGCCGACCCCAGGGAGTGAGATCTGATTGATATAAACCCAAAAGTTCAATCCTATCCATTAGCTTGCCTAATAACTGGGTTAGAGATGAGCATCCCAGTTTAAATCAATCATCCTATGGCATTTGCAATAGTAGATTATATTCAACTATATCAAGCTCATTCCATCTGGACTCTCCTACAGAAGGATTTTACTTCCCATCCTGCTGGCAACAGGCTGAGGCAATGACTTTCTTTGCCCTTCAACATGTGGGTGGAAATTACATGTGCCACTTCCAAGTGGAAATTTTAAGAGCCAGCATGTGGTTCTGCCATCATCCTTTTCCCTCACCACAGATTAACATGCCCTAGAAACGTGTGCTCCTTTGGTCTTACTCCCAGAATGAAGGGGACATGGATGAAGTCTCGCTTGTTTTCTAACAGCCTATGTGCAAGTTGAACGAAAAATAAAACGTTGTTGCTTTGCAAACCGCTGGGGTTTTTAGGGCCATTTGTCACCACAGCACAGCTTAGCGTAGGCTGATTCATACACCGTTTCTTGGGTCTGAGTGAACATTTTGCAAGAGTGTGTGCCTAACCTCGTTTTGTCTGTTACAGGTGAAGCTCAAGGCATTTTTGATTCATCTGGGAGAAGAGGCACTGCCTCTTTCTTTGGATGCTGTGATAGATGGTGGTGTCACCAGGAACTGATGTAGCATTTTGTTACTGTATGATAGAAACTGGTCAGAGGACAAAACAAACAGATAAGAATAACACCAAGAAAACTGCAGAGAAATGGAAGCAGAGCCTTAATCTTAAATCAATGCCTGAAGTTGACAGACCTTTGAACTCTGCAGTGAGGGAACCAGAAATGAGACATTCACTGTGCCTGTTAAGCTACTTTAAGTTGAATTTTCTTTTATTCGAAACCATCAGGGCCGATTCAGCAGAACACAATTTGGGAAGCATGAAAACAGGACAGCACCAAGAGGTGAGACTTTCTGACAAGTGGGTGTGCTACTTACTGGTGGTTGAAAGAGGCCACAGGTGGAATTTGGAAGAGCTCTGGGAGGTCAAGAATTCTGGCATTTGGGTGCAATCTGCTATTCCACTGCGAGGTAGAAGCTGAAAACTGGATGGCCGGGCAGTGTGAAGAGATCGGCACTGGCTTCACACCCGCCGATTTCTGGTTTCCCAACTCCATACAGGATTCTCCTTGTTTTTACAGGCCTAGTCGTGCTCTTCCCTGCCCAGCTGACCCTCCAGGACTTCAAACACTGACTGCGTACTCAGATGTCTATTTGCAGCCTGCCCTGCTCTGTCACTGTCTATACTTTTACCAGGGAGGGCTCTTCCTGGATTTATCATTTGACTGGTAGGGGGCTTACTTAATTAGCATTTGTAAGAGGCCCAGCTCTTTATTGGATTAGGGGTAATTAGGAAAGCAGAGCCGAGAGCTTGTTATTACCTTCCTCTCTGCTGGTCTTTTTCCTGCCTCTTCTGGAGAAACTGGCATTGATGTTGACTTAAATGAACTTGAACTTGTTATGCTGTCTCCTTTCATTTTTCATGAAATGGATTCAGAGGTCTCCCAGGTCCCACAAGAGAAACACTTCCCAAGGATCAGTCGATTCTCCTACCTGGTAGGCAAATTCAATGGTGATAAATAATGCAGGTTTGTAATCTCCATAAAGGGCAAAGTGTTTGCAAGCCACAGGTCAAATCTGCGGGACTCTCACGGCTTTTTCTTACAAGAAGTTCCTCTCCACTAGTCACTTGGCACATCTTACTTAGTAAGTTCCTCCCCACACATAATTCAGTGTGCCCTAAAAACGATAGAATTTAAATGTTATGTTCTTTTTAATTTTTTTTTCACATCTTGTTTGAAATTTTTTTGGCCCCGCTTTTCTCATTTTACCACCTAAAACAGCGGTTCTCAACCTGTGGGTCGCAACCCCTTTGGCGGTCAAACGACCCTTTCACAGGGGTCGCCTAAGACCATCCTGCATATCAGATATTTACATGACGATTCATAACAGTAGCAACATTATAGTTATGAAGTAGCAACGAAAATAATTTTATGGTTGGGTCACAACATGAGGAACTGTATTTAAAGGGCCAGAAGGTTGAGAACCACTGACCTAGAAGATGTTAGGAGCTGAATTTGGGTGCTAATAACAGAACCTGAAATAACATGATTTAACAAGATGGAGAGTTATTTTTCTCTTAATTATTGGCAGCCTGGCATTGTTACAGTGGTCCTAGGATACAATCCATGTCCTAGGCCTCTTCTATACCTTTGTTCTGTCATCATTGGCATGTGACTTCCATCTTCAAGGTGCAACATGGCCACTGTGGCTCCATATATCAAGTTTATATTCCAGGCAGGAAGAAAGATGAAAGGGAAAAAAGCAAAAGAACCTCCTAACTTAGTACCCCTCCTGATAGCCTCATCCAGAACCTAGTTACCTTACCCCTATCTCAAAGTGAGGCTTGAAAAAGTCGTTTGGCAACAGGACACATTGATGCCTCTAACAGGATCAGGTTTATTAAGGAAGAAGTAATGATGGGCCGTAATCGGTTTGGCTCAGTGGATAGAGCGTCGGCCTGTGGACTGAAAGGTCCCGGGTTCGATTCTGGTCAAGGGCATGTACCTTGGTTCTGGGCACATCCCCAGTAGGGGGTGTGCAGGAGGCAGCTGATCAATGTTTCTAACTCTCTATCCCTCTCCCTTCCTCTCTGTAAAAAATCAATAAAATATATTTTTTTAAAAAAGAAGTAATGATGGATAAAGAGTAGCCCATTCTCAGCTTCTAGCTTACAGCATTCCTAGCAATATGTCTTAATCACCTCACTCATATTTATATTGTGTGTTAAGTTGTCAGAACAAACCCCTCTAGTGGTCATTGCCTCTGAGGACCTCTGTGACTTACGAGAACACGGAAACTATTTTATATGAAAAAATATTAGAGCATCCTTATCTGCCACCTGGTACCCAGCCATGACCCATGGACAATAGATGCAGAGGGAAAAGCCTTCTCAACAATTTTAATAAGTTGCACATTGTCCTCACTTCCCAGCTGCCTTCCAGGAGGCTCACCTGCAACTTCTCTGGAGTGAAAGAGACAGAACATGCTGTACTGGCGCTCGCTGTGCAGGAGCCCTGTCCAATCTCTTGCTCTTCCAATCGGACCTCTGTCCCCTCCGGTGGATTCAGCAGTGCGTTTTTAAAGTGAGTTGCTTAATTTGTTAGATATCAATTGGAATGCATCCCAACAGGGAATGCAGGAGGCCACTTACGGGATTCTAGACGTGGGGCAACAACAATAACAACAAAAGATACTCATTGTGCAACGATCTGGTCATTGGCTATCTTCAAAATCTTCCTGCTTTAGAGAGATAATGACAGATGGCAGTGGAGAGGGGCAAGTGTAGGGAAGAGACTGGACAACTTCCAAGTTCAACGTAAGGAAAATACCCAGCCGATAGCAGGTTAGCAGGAGCTCAGTCAATGTTCATTTCCTCCTGTGCCCTTTGTGGTTCTGGGGTGAGGACATTTAGAAACTGCCAGGGAGAACATCTCGCAAAGGCATTTGTTCTCAACTCATTTTTGTACTATATCCAGAAATAAGGAGAGAAACTGAAGCAAGAATGCTGAGAACTTTATCATAGCAAGGGTTAGAAATCATCTTTTGGGGACTAACCACTTAGTATTTGTGGGTTTGACCTTATTGGAAGCTATTTCCATCAGCAAAATGCAGCTTCCTTCTCTGCCACCACCCACTTCTTGCCCTGTCTTGCCTCCATCAACTGTTGTTCTCAGAGGGCAGGAAGCAGAACTAATACACCCTTTGAATCACGTCTGGTGTCTGTTAACTAGCTTGTGGCTCAAGTGTGTGGAGATGACATCCTTCTGATGTCTCTTTGTCCTTGTCTTCTGCTGATGCTGTCTTAGAGCAGCCACAGTATGCAAAGTTCAGTGTCATTGCTTAAGGAGAGCATATAGAACCTAAATTTCCTGTCTCCCCTGCAACATATGCTGTTCATTAAAGGCAGATTCTAAAGATTGCATTCGGTAGATGCGTTGTCACACTGGAGAGAACTAAAAACATCCCCTAAATGTATTTTAGCTTCTTGCCAATTATTCTATAGCTGAGTGAAAGTAGTAACTAAAGGTTGTAGGCCACATTTAACATAGGGGATAAAGACGCTGCTTGATATTCTTCTGTGTGTTCCCTACTCTGGAGAAATTCTCAACTTGCATAACCTCTACAACCTTTTGTGATCTGATCTCTGGTCATCCACCTTTTCAGCCTCACATTTTATCACCTTCCAATATGTATCTTATAATCTAACTGTATCAAGCAAATAACAATAAAAGCTGATATTTTGGGGCCAGCATCTATACAGAAACACTTAGCATTATCTCTATTTAGCTCAAAGTGGGAATTTCTGGAAATGGGATTGCTGGGTAAATTAAGGTCTGTGGGGCATACTCCTTCGATATGCTTGCATACATCGCTCATTGGCTATTGCTGTTCCATTCTTTTCAAATTCCTTGAGACCGTCCTATGTCCTTAATTCCAATTTCCCTTAATTCAATTTCTGGTTGATGCTCCTGGGCTGCGGGGATGTCCTTTGTACCTCCCCAGGTCAGCACCCCGCTTCCAGTTCATCTGCATCCTCTGGGCTGCAGCCGCTTCCTGGAAGCCTCCTGGAGCACTTGCACTTCAGCCTGGAGATAGACACCTTTCCTTTGTCACCCTTAGGGGGATCCAGCGCTGTCACCTGCCTGATCTTGATCAGCTATTACGGGTCAGCAGTGGTTGCCAGAATGCAAAATAAATGTCAGGAAGGAAATGAACAGCAGGGCAAACTACACACCTTGATGCATCTCTTCCACACAGCTGGTTCTGGAGCCTCCATTGGTGGAGAACACGCATGTGAGTACAGAGTGTATTGTAATGATTCATTCTATGTAATGTGCTGCAATCATTTCTATGTATATGCAGCATAGCTTAATAAAATGATATCAAAGACAACTTGATAACAAAGCAGCATTTTAAAGGGGTTACAGCTGTACCATCATTCCCTCATTTAGTTCTTGCCAAAATCCTATAATTTAAATAAATTAGATTAAATACTGTTATTGTAGATGCAGAAACTGAGGCTTGGGATAGCTTAAGTATTTATTTTAGGATGTATAGATCAGAAAAATTCAACCACTATGCCAGGGGTAGCAAACAAACAGCTCTTAGCTTGAAATCAGCCACATTTTTTTTTTGGGGGGGGAGGCAGATTTTATTATTATAATGTTAAGGCATTTTAATTCACTAACAATTTCATATACACACACCCCAACACAAATCTGGATTTTTGTTGGAATTTTAAAAGATACGGGAGCTCTAGGTCCTGCTTAGTGTCAATCACTGGAGCTGTGGAGGGGTTGTTCCCTTGAACGGAGCATGGTCTCCACGGTTTGCCACAGTCTGCACTACTCTCTCTTGTCTTCCCCGCACCAAGCCCATGCTGCACACTCATATCACCTGCCTGGCTCCCATGGGCTTTTGAGGTTAGGACCATTGAACAACACTCTTTCTCTATCACTTTACCATGTCCCTCCTTTTCAGGTGCTCAAGTGTTCAATCACTTTTAATCAACCAACACAACCCACTTCCTTTCCGGCCTCGCTGTCACTCCCTCTTCCTAACACTTTCCACCCCTGCTGACTCTGATTCTGGGCACACCCCTCTCTGAGTCCTTCCTGCAGTGTGCTGCCACTGACCTTTAAAGGCCTGGTTTACACGAGCCCACGGGTGGCTGGGCTTTCTCCCTGATTCTTGATGCTGAGCCTACTTTGCTCAGTAAGGATTTGAATGATGGATGAATAAATGGTGGATGAGTGGATATGTGAATGTATGACTTGTTGACTTGAACTCAGGTGGAAACCACTTTCTACTCCCCTTCCCAGAGTATGGGAAGTGAATATGAAAAGCCATCTGTCGTGACCTGCCCTTGACTTTGGACCAGAGCATGGCATGGACATGAACTGCTTATTCATCTGCTCAGCAATTGCTTCTAAACAAAAACATATCCAGGAGGAAAGGATACAATGTTTTCTTTTTCTTCCAAAATGAACTTAAAGCAGTAAGTAGTATTAAGCCACAAATAAAACGGGGTGGTTATTTAGCTTTTAAGAATTAAAAAGAACAAGTTTCTCAGATATTAATCATTAGCTGTAGTTGAATGCTGAATTTAGCACTGAACTTCTAGTAGTGAAAAAATTCTTGTCTACTTAAGAGAAACATTTATTAAACATGACAGTATATGAGCCAGCAAATTAAAAAATGCCTCTTTATCTGATCCCTTTACTGAAATATTTTAGTTGACTTTTGTTTTAACTAGGCATTCTGCCATCTGCAAATAATGATATTTTACATATACTTTCCCAACAGTTCGACTTCTTCCTTTGTAATTTATTGCAATTGCCCAAATCCCCAACCCAACATCAATTATGAAGTTCAATGCAACCTTGTTCTGGTCCTCGCTAAAAATTTAAGTAATACATTCATGTGGTTAAAAACACGAGGTGGAAGGCTCCTAAGAAACAGCTGTTCCTTGTCCCTCTCCCCCAGTTTCTCTCTCTGGTGGCAATCTTTTCCAACTATCTTTAGCTATCTCTTATTTTAATTAATGTAATTTTATCTTTTCATAAATATACTTTTATTGATTTCAGAGAGGAAGGGAGAGGGGGAGAGAGAGAGAAACATCAATGATGAGAGAGAATCATTGATTGGCTGCCTCCTGCATGCCCCCACACTGGGGATCCAGCCTGCAACCCTGACCGGGAATTGAACTGTGACCTCCCGGTTCATGGGTTGATGCTGAACCATTGAAACACACTAGCGGGGCTAATTCATGTAATTTTCAATGCTATGCTTTTACTTCTTCTGTAGTAATTTTAGATATTGCCTACTTGACTCCTTGTTATGGAAGATGATGATTCAACTCTCTTATACCTGCTCTGCTTCATGCCCTCATCCTCGCCACGTGTACAGTATATGCCATATTTTAAAAATAAAATCCATATCCAGTCTTCGTTACTTGTGCATGTAATAGCCCCCTGTTTCTAACCTTTCTGCCTACATTCTAGTCTCGGCACAGCCACCAGTGGGCTCCTTCTAAAATGTAAGGACAGTCTTTGTCACTTCCCTGCTTCCAACCTTACTGTTACTCAGGGTAAAAGCCCAAATCCCTAAAATACCCCAAGGCCTGCATCAGCTGGCTCTCATTACCTTCTGATCTAGGCTTTTCCTACCCTTTCCTTTGCCCACATCTTTCCAGCAATGATGGTTTTCTTGCTACTTGTCACTCATACTCTTACCTTAGGGTCTCTATTGGGGCCCCTAATATTTGTATGGCCAACATTCTTACCCTCCTCTCAACCTGCCCCTCTTGCCTCCCCTCAGCATTTTTAGGTCCCCTCATTCTGTTCAAACTTTTAATTTTTTTTCAGTCATATTGAAATCACTTACTGGTTATATAGCATTTTATTGTCTGTATCCCTGCTCTAGCTAGACCAGGAGCTCCATGACCCCAGGGGCCTTCATTTTGTGTACTATTGTATGTCACACCTAGGAGAGTGCTTAGCACATAGTAGCTGCTCAATAAATTGGAAAGGTGAGTGCATCAATATGATGACTTAATCTGACACACTGCAGGGCCAAATATAGTAGCATGCTGAGGTCATCTCTTTTCTTGCCTCATTTTCTTTTTCTCCAAGAGTTTATAGCTGCCCTTCCCTTCTCTAATCTCATCTGTCATCCATATGTCCTTCATCCCAAATGCTCTGTAATACCAGAATTTTGTTTTTAAGGAGAATGACTGAAGTTAAATTTTGGCTTTAATTAAATATTTCTTTTATTATTTTAAGAGAGCATTCCTATACTGTTTTGAACACAGCTTTACTAGGATGAAATTCACAGATCACACAATGCATCCTTTGAAGGTGTACAATCTGATTCTGTTACAAGCTGGGTTGTGTCCCTCCACTCCCAACTTCATTTGTCAAAGTGCCAGCTCCTAATATCTCAGAATGGAATTATACTTGGAGGTGACGAGTAAAAATAAACCCTTTAGGTGGGACCTTAATCCCATGCGACTGGTGTCCTTATAAAAAGAGGAAGAGGCCCCAGAGGTGCGTGTGCACAGAAGGACGGCCAGGTGAGGACAAAGCAGCAGGAGGGCAGCCATCGAAAGCCAAGGACAGAGGCTTTGGAAAAACCGTGCCCTGATGTCAGATTATAGACTTCTAGCCTCCAGACCATAAGATAAGAAATGTCCAAGTATCCAGTCTGTGGTATCTTGGTATGGCAGCCCTCGCAAACTAATAGGTGGGTTTTTGTATGTTCACAAATATGTGCAACCCTCACCACAGTTCATTTTAGAATAATTTTATCATCTCAGAAAGAAATCCCATATCTTTAAGCTATACTCCCTCCTGCCTTCCTCACCTATCCCAGCCCTGGGCAACCACAAACATACTTTCTGTCCCTATAGATGTACTATTCTGGAAATTTCATATAAATGATATCATCTTCTAGCATGTAATAATTTATCACCTCATTTGATTTGATTTTTATTGAAAAATTCATGTCCATAAGGGGAAAACTGAACATAGGGGTGTGTGTATGAGTGGATAGCCTAATCACAGTTAAAATTAAGACTGTTATTTCCTTTTATAGTACTTTAGTTAGTTTTTTTTTCTTTTCTTTTCTTTTTTTTTTTTTTTTTTTTGAGGAATGACAGGTAGTTAGGCTTCTATTTGAAAATTTGGAGAGTTTTGATCTAAACAAGTTTATCCAATTGTGTTTGTGTGGTGTGTGAACAGTTTTTCAACATATTTCGTTACTGGATATTTAAATTTCTTCTTTCCTATTGTGACTATTTTGATTACATTTTTAGGATGAAAACATGGAAAAGTATAAATAGTGTAGATCTGGATTTGAATTTCAGCTGCATCCCTTAGTAGCTGGGTGACCTTGGGCATATAGTTTCATTTCTCTAAACTTCAGTCTTTGTTTGTAAAGGGAGGACAGATATTTATCTCACAGGGTTATCACACGTACACAAAACACCCAGTTCTGTGACAAGGTGCATAGTCAGTACCTAGACAATCCCCTCACTTTTGAAAAAATACTTTATTTCACCCAGCCAGTATGGCTCAGTGGTTGAGCATTGATCTATGAACCAGGAGGTCACGGTTCGATTCCCGGTCAGGGCACATGCCTAGGTTGCAGGCTCGATCCCCAGTGTAGGGCATGCATGAGGCAGCCGATCCATGATTTTCTCTCCCTCTCTTTCTCTTTCTCCCTTCCTCTCTGAAATCAGTAAAAAATATATGTTTTTTAAAAAATACTTAATTTCAAATGGAATTTTAAAATAATTAGCATTTAACTGTGCAAAATGTTTCCTGATACATTTTTTCCCCCAACTTCATTATCTTGGATACTCTATTTCCTGCCTCATTTATAATTTTATTAGCTTTTTAATTAATTTGCTATCTGTTGGACATTTGTTAGTCTTTTAAAACAAATATTTTTGGTTATATTAATAACTTTCTAATTTCTTTATTATACAACTAATTAGTTGTTTATTTTGTCACATTTACTTTCTTATTGTCCTGTGGGGTTTTTTTTTTTTTTTACTCATTTCCTTATCTTATAAAATAAGGTAAGAATTTAGTTAATTTCTTTCATTCTTTTAAAAGAATAAAGACAAGTAAAGCTATACACTTTTCTCCAAACACTGTTTTGATCATTTCCCATAGATTTTGATCCATAATTGTCATGCTCTGTATATTCTGCTATTGGATTCTGAGCACATGATTAGAACCAGACTTTCAGGGATGGACCAGAGCAGGGAGACTAGAAAAAGAAGCCATCACAACCATAAGCTGAAAGGCTATAGACAACTACATAGTCTGAATGGGTGTCAAAATATCAGGACTAGAAATACAATCAACCAATACCAGCCGAGTGCCTATTATGTGCTGAGCACTGCTCTCCCCAGTAGTTTTGCCTGTTATCCCCATAATGCCCACAAAGTGTTGTCACATTAGTTTCCTTTCCCTTCTTCTGCACCTGAACATACTGCAGTAGTCAAACGACTTGCCCAAGACGTAGAGCAAATACAATCCATTTCTCGGGAATCCCCGTTGGGTAGTCTCTTCACTGTTATATCATGTTATGAACCTCTTACAGGCTTATTTAGGGGCCAACTCCTATTCTTCAGAATGTCAATGATGAGCATTGCTATCTTTTACTTAACTCTTGGGTACAGAAATGGTTTTTGCTTACTTTGCAGTGTTACCTAAGAGAAGGCGTGGGTGTCAATGACAGCAGTTTTACATATAGGAGAAGGCTTACATGTAGAAGAGCTTGCTGATCTATTTCAAAGACTCCATAGGCCAAGCTAAGTAAGAGCAAAGTGCAGAATATTAATTGTAGCTACAGTTAATAACTCCTATGTGCCAAGCACTGCTCTTATAAAAATATTGTATGCATTATTTTAACTAACGCTTACCATAGTTATGAGAAGTGGGTATTATTACTTTTATTCTCTCTTATTTATAGATGAGCACATTGCCACTCCAAAGTGTTAAGTAATTCATCCCAAGTTGCAGAACCAGGAAGTGGCACAGATGGCAATTAAATGCAGGTTATCTGACTTCAAAACCCAAAACCTTATCTTTTTCTCTTAATTGCCTCTCCTTGGAGCCAAAAAAGGCAGAATATTAATCAATATGAGAGAAAATATTAAGAATGTGCTGCTTCAAGAATTGGTGGGCCATTTGCTTCTGGCAGGATCCAAGCAGAAGCTTGTGATCCTCTGTCCACAAAAACAAGGGGGAATGCCTGACCTGCAGCCACAGGCACTGACCCTGGAGAAGACCAGAAGAATTTGTTGCAAACAGGGAAGTGTGTGGTAGAAACATCAGACCATTTGTGAGATAGTGAGACTCCCGTCAATGGGTCAGATGGAGCAGATAGAATATTTTTTTTGCAGATAGAGTCTAAATTTGGATGAACAGTTGAACCCAATGGTCTTTTAAAATTTCCAGTGACCTTTCAAAACTTTTGCAAATCAAGTATCTTAAATATTCATTTTGATTTTTCCAGAAAGAGAAGTTAGAATAGCAGTTCTCAGGTTTTTGAGTGTGTGGCTCATGTTTAAACACTAGAAATATGAGCTAGCTCCCTTCAAGAGATGAAGAGATTCAAAGGGCTGTGAACAAGTAAGCAGAAGTTGCAATGCAAATACTAGTTTCATGTACCAAATACTAATCTCCTGTCTCAGAGATTCTATACGAGCATCCACAGTTGTGCGCTGTGTAGCTTCATCACCCATCAGCATGTGCATGTCCTTGAAAAGGGCACTCTCCTCTCTCTAGCCCCTCCTATATACACACACATCCATATGCCAGTAAACATGCACCTTTTTTCTTAGATGCCAGCTGGATAGTAAGCTGTACCAATTATTCCAACAAGTTCTACCGACTCTTGGCTATTTCAATAAACCATTCAACTCAGTGTTATATCTGTCATTTTGCCATATCAGTGCCATATCAACAGTTAAAGCAATATTACATTTATATATTGACCAACTTTAGGGGCACACCTGTGATGAGTCCATAGAACAACTGTTATATGATGAGCAGTATAGAAACTGGCTGGGGTGCAAGCTGGTTGCTGAATTAAGAAGTCCTTTATCATTACTGTCCCTGAACTAGACTTTCTCAGTAAATCTTGAACATATCTTAATTCAGAGGGAAGAACTGCCCCTGTTTCATCCTGGGGCTGAAATAACCCCTATCTGGTCTTCAGACTGAAAGGGGGCATCTGGCCACGACTCAGTGGCCACTATTGTCCAAGGTGAGCAAACTCCATGAGTCCCTGTTTCCAAACCTCCTCCTCTTCTGTTGACGTCCGCTATGCAATCTAGGCAAGTCAGTAAATTTTTGTGAGCCTCAATTTCTTTATATATATAATAGTGATATTAATAACATCTCCTCTGTAAGATTGTGCTAAGGAGGTGAAATAAGATAAGGACAAAAAAAGATTTTTATACACCGTAACGTACCATAATAGAAATAGTCGTTATTATTTTAAAAGTGATGTTCCAGCAGGGTCTGGACTGCAGCCGAAAGCCGGCTGACTCAGAAGCAGGTTTGTAGGGGAGCTGGAAGCCTGCTGGGGCATCGCTAAGGAAACTAGCCGAGACACATACGTCACTGAGCCCCATCCTTATCTGTCCACTGCAGAGTATCTACCAAGAGCACAAACTGTGCAAGGGACCAGTCATGGATAATTCAGGAAAAAACACACACCACACATCAGATTCCATTTTAGCAGGGAGACAACGTGGGAGCAGTTTCCAAAGAAGGAAAATGTTTCTCTTGGTTACGAAGAAGAAAGAGCTTCCTGAACATTTCTAGTCGACATGTGTAATGCCATCTGGAAGGCAGAGGAGAGAGCTGGCTCTTAGGTTTCCTTTCACAAGGGGAAGCCTTTGTCCCTGGCATCCTTTGGATATTTGTAAGGATATGAAGTTTAGTAGCATAAGCCTGGGAGTCCCTCTGGGCTCAGCCGATGGGTTCCACTGTCAGCTTCTTTGTTGAGTGTGACAAGTTTGGGTGAAAAATGAGTCTTGTGACCCTGGGAACTAAAATTGTGGAAAGTTCTTGTGTGTCCCTCTGTAGATCTGCAACATCTCTCATATAATCTTCTCCCTCTTTGCCATGAATACTTTCCAACCATAGTCTTGATTCCCATATTCGATTATTTTTCTTGCTTTATTTATTATTATTTTTTAAAATATATTTTTATTGATTTCAACGAGGAAGGGAGAGGGAGAGATAAAAACATCAATGATGTCAGAGAATTATTGATCAGCTGCCTCCTGCATTCCCCCTACTGGGGATGAGCCCACAACCCAGGCATGTACTCTGACCAGGAATGGAACCATGACCTCCTGGTTCACAGGTCAATGCTCAATCACTGAGCCACGCAAGCTGGGCTTTTGCTTTCTTTATACATGACATGAAGGACACTTAGCAGATGTTCCAAACACAACTTTCCCTTAATAGAGCTCCTTATTGCGCATTCTCACCCCCATGAGAGTTTCTCCCCTACATGAGCACTTTGTACCACCATTAGGCCACTCATGCTACAAACCCGGAGTTCATTTTGACCCTGCCATTCTCTTACGTACTGATTTTATCTTCTTAGATCTGCCTGGACTATATCATTCTACTATGACTTTCCTGGTTTGGGCCTTCATCATGACTAGCCTGGACCATGGATTTGAGCATCACATCCAATTTCCAGTTACCTTAATCCCTCTTCCTGAAGCTGCTAAAGTCACCTTCCCACAAGGCAGATCACATGTGCCACTCCCTTACTTGAAAGTTTCCAATGGCTCCCTAATACCTACAGAAGCGCACACTCCTCTCTATGGCATTTGAGTGAGTTCCTTTTAGGGGCAATACTGGGGATTGTATAACCAAACAGATAACTGTAGTGTTAAGTGGGGCTTAATGCATTGTGGTCTAGAGCTAAGCTCTTGACATGCTCAAGATTCCTCCACAGGCAAGAAATTGTTATAGGGAATACAGAGAAGACTGGATATGTAATCAAAATTGTTTTTAAATAGTGTTTTCTGAAAATTCTATTGGTCATTGGTCAGCGGCAGCTGTTTAGGTTCCTGAATTACTTTTGGCTGGGATAACTGGGACTAGCAGAGCTGCCATGTGATAAATGAGAGATGTGTTGAATAAACAGACTAGAAAGTCTTTTCCATTACAGGTTTGTAAGCATGGAAATTGGACTTGAGTTCACCGTTATTGAGAATAAGTAGGTGGGGTTTATTGAAGAAAGCCATTTATGGCCTGTTTTTAACACTAGATCACACTCAAAGTTATATATGTTTTGTTTAGTAGCTTGTATATTCTCATTTTAATCACTGTGCTATTTATGTCTTCCAATTAGATTTAGAAAACAAAATATCTGGCTCTTTTAGAAATAGAAATCCTTGGCTGGAGTCCCTATTTATAACCAGTCACCACTCTTCTACTTAGGGAAGGGCTTAGAAATCAGACTGTACAGTATTTGGCAGATAGACAATTCAGATAGCCACATGGAAAAAAGAAATTGGGCCACCATAACCGGATTTTGTTTAAGACTAGTTAAAAGCAGACCTAAGAAATGTTCACATGTGCTTAAGATATTCAAATGAATGCACATGGAATAGTAAACAGTGGTTCCTTCTGCAACTGGGAGCGGCAATTTTGCTTCATATTTTATACTTTCTACATAGGCATTTGTTCAACCATGAGTCTGCTCTACTTCTATTAAAAAAATAATTAGGCATATTTATATGTGTTGCCATGGATCCAGAATATATTATTAATTGTAAAAAGCAAGCAGTAGATATTGTGTAATGCATAATTCAATTTTTAAAAATATATATGCATGTGTGTATAATACACACACACGTACATACATATAAGAAATGTCAAACTGTTCTCTCTAAATTAAATGAAATCTACATCTAAGTCCCATCTTGACGGGAGAGCAGGAAATCCAATCCCCATGATTTTGGGGTGGTCCCAGTCTTCCACGGTGACCACCGATAACCTCTTTTGTCCACATTAGCAGGTATCCTCAATTGGGCACTAAGGTGCTTTCCATGCTAATCTTGGAGGGGAAACTTTGCTGACACTAGTCTTTCCCTCTGAGGTCCTGGTCCCTCCCTGGGGACAGCTCTGGAAAACCCAGAGACATTCTTATCTTGAGGACGGTCCTTCCTCTGGTACCACCTCCCTTAGCACAAACCACTCCAGAGCTCCAGGCCCAGAGGCAGGCATCTCCTTTAAGCTCTCAACCAGGGGCACAAAAGGCCTAGAATTCTTGTCTTTGGAATTCTGTGTGTGTATTTGTGTGTGAGAGTTTGTACACATGCATTTGTGTGAATGCACATGCGTTTGCACACATGCACAAGTGCATGGGCGTTTATGGAAGGTAAACATAGAGTGAGGATAAAACAATGCAATATCTTAATCAGTCCTTGTGCCACGTGCATCTCACAGATAAGGACTCTGCAATTCAGGTAGATGGAGCAACGTGTACAAGGTTAAGCCCTGGTAAGGAGCAGTGATCATTTTAAAATCCAGATCTCTCATCCCCAAAGCTCATTCCAACTTCCTCAGACTTAGCCGCAACCACACAAACATAAAGACCAGAAATTTCATGCAATCCCTCCCAGATTTTTAACTGTTAGTTATTTTGAAACTTACGGGGAAAATGGCAAATTGCCTGATTATTTTTTCTTCCTTTTCATCCTGCATCAGAAGGATGGATGCTTTGGTGGAGAAACAACCTTATAAGGTCCTGGGATGGTGGGAATATAAAAACCATGAAACGCTAGGATCTCGGGAGAATTTAGGGACCACGTAGGCTGTGTGATTTTTCCCCCTTTCAATAAGCACTACGCCTAGTTATTTGATTTTTTTTAAAATATATTTTATTGATTTTTTACAGAGAGGAAGGGAGAGAGACAGAGAGTTAGAAACATCAATGAGAGAAAAACATCGATCAGCTGCCTCCTGCACACCCCCCACTGGGGATGTGCCCACAACCCAGGTACATGCCCTTGACCGGAATCGAACCCGGGACCCCTCAGTCCGCAGGCCGACGCTCTATCCACTGAGCCAAACCGGTTTCAGCTAGTTATTTGATTTTAAGCAGCAGAAACCCAGTGTGTGCCAATGAGGAATTTATTGAGAGGATCTGGAGTAAGTTTCAGATTCCAAAGCAAGTTGACATACCAGACCTTAGAAAGAACAGGTCTGGGCCTCAGAGAAGCCCAACTCTGGGGCCCAGGCTTCTCCGTCTTTTCTTGGGGATTCATGTGCTCTGCTTTTGCTGCGTTCTTGAATCCCAGGCTTTACTTTCCCAGGGAATCTGATCGCCCTGACATGGCTAGGGGACCTTGACTGACACCCTCATTGAAACCATGCAAAGCTGGGGTGGAGTGGTTGTGTTTGCCCAAATTGCCCAGCAAATCTGCCCAGGAATTATAATCCAGACCTTCAAACTCCAGTCCTCCGCGTTGGATATTATGATTACTGTGCCTTCCATTCTAAGCTACATCAAACGAGAAGCCACATTACATAGCTGACTGGGGGTATTTTTAGGTGCTGAGCACTTTTCAAGGGTTTTTAAAAACAACTATATCCAAACAGTCAAGAAGAAAAATTGCAAACATTGTGGGCAGTGATTATCATTCGTCAGCGGAGAGCAGACATCCTACAAAACTGTTGTGTGTAACTGATCTGTTGCCTGATTAGAACTGAATGAAACCGAGAAGCCTTTGCCGTCGGTTCCCAAACTTGGCTCCATGTCAGAGTCAACTGTGGATTCCGATAAGTGCTGGCTGTGGCGCTGTTTGACCTGGGTTGGGTCCCAGCTTTGTTTCTACCCAACTCTGTGGCCACATCGAGGATGCTTAAGCTCTCCAAGCCTCGGTTTCTCATCTGTAAAACAGTGACATTTTACTTTTAACTTCATAAGGTTGTTGGGAAGAATAAACAGATTCCTTTGTGGACAGTGGTCGTCGTCCACGGCCTGACACCTGATAAGTGCTCAGAAATGTTAGTGGCACAGGCAACTGGATTCCTCTTCCTCTAGCCTGGCTCGTGAGGCTGCGCAAAACCCTTTCACACACACACCTCATCACTCTCCAGCAGCTCAATAAGATGCACTGGAAAAGCCAGACTCCCGTCAGACTGCAAAACAGGTGATTTCATGAAAGCAGAATTTCAGAAGTAAATTGGAATTGATCTGCTCTTAGAAATGAAAAGTGTTTGATCCGGAAGGCTATTATATTTAAATCCGACAGTTCTTTCAAAAGCCGCAGAAGAAACTGTCAAAGGCAGGGCAAGTTGCTCTCCCCTTTGAGGGTGATCACTCTCTTCTGGTGGGAAAATAGTAGTCACCAGCGGTCCCACGATCCACTCATTCATCTTTGTGAAGTAAGAGGCTGCAGAGTGGAAGGCCGAGAGCCAGAGCTAAGAACTGGTTAGTTGCCTCTTCTTCCTTTCTGATCGCTAGAAGCCACCTCCTCCTGGTATCAGGGCAAGAAGGATGGACAGGCAGGTGGAGGGCAAGAAAGGCTGTGGCTGGCACCTGTACCCACAGAGCAATTCCCTGCCAGCACTTGGGGAGACCTGGGGGCTGACGTCAAACTCCCTGTGATGACAGGAGGGATCTGCTTCCAAGAAAACAGGCTATGATGAGTCAGAAGGCAGAGCTCTGGTCAAATCTGCGCGCAGACTGAACAGTGAGTCATGCCAGGGTTTGTGAGAAAGGTGACAATTGGCGAGCAGGCGTTCATCTCGCCCAGGTTTTCCTGCAGCGAGGGAAAGCTAGATTCACATACAAGATTCATTTCTTCTCTGATCTTTGGTAGCTGCTAAGAGTGATTTTGGATCACCCGTTTGTTTTTCCTCCTTAGAGAAGAGAAGCAAGATAAAATGGCAAATTCTGTTAAAATGTCTTTTTCAAATGCCCTCTCTGGTTTTGCTATATGTTTTTAGGTTGTGTAATAGACTTGAACTTGTGAGGCCATTACAACAGAATTGGGAGGGGAAGCCTTAGGTAAGGCCTGGAAAGGGTCCTGTGTCATCCTACGTAGTTAAGTTAAACACCCAAGGGAAATATTACCAGTTGATTGTCTACAAACTAAAAAGGGAAGGGAACGGACAACAATGGGTTTCAAGAAACCTAGATCTTAGGGCTTTTAGCTTCTTGTTCTGGGTCCCTATGGCTGTCTAAGCTGGTTTCCCTGCCCCTTTGCCAAGAAGGAGCACAAAACACCACCAGCCATTTGATTCTGCTCACAGATTCTAGGGGTCAGGGCATCAGAAGAGGCTCGTTCCCGCTTCACGATGTCATCAGGGGGCGCCGGAAGGCTTGACGGGACTCAGAAGCTGGGGGCGGGAGTTATCTCAAGGCTTGCTCACTCCTGGGGCTGGAGGTTAACGCTTGCTGCCCACTGGGACCTCTGTGTGTGTGTGTGTGGGGGGGGGGGACAGTTCACATGGTCTTTCCATGTGGTCTTCCTGCTTCCTCGCAGCATGATGACCGGGTTGCCAGAGGACCAGGCAGAAGTTGCAAACCTGTGATGACCTAGTCTGGGAAGTCGCATGGAGTCCCTTCTCATCACAGTCCTGCCCAGCTTCAAGGGGAGGAAACATGGGCCCCCATCTCTCCTTGGAGGACTAGCAACTTCACATTGAAAGAGAAGCATGTGGGATGGGACACGCGCTATGGCCATCTTTGGAAAATATACTGAGCTGTACTTTTGATACCATCCATCAATTTCCAGAGCGTAAAACCCTTCCATGAGTTCTGATGGCATATTTGATGAAGTTCAATATCCTCAGATGGTCCGGAATGGTCTGACTCCAGCCCCTCTGTCTGCCCTCACCTCCTACGCTGTCTCATTTGCTCTGTGAGCTCTAGCCACACCAGCCTCTTTTCTGTTCTCCAACATGTCAACATCTTACTCGCCTGGGAGCCTTCAAGCACACTGTTTCCTCTGCCTGGAATACTCTTCCCCTCTTTATTACGTTTCTCCCAAAGGGAGGGAACAGAGCAGGGTGACTTTCTGTTTTCAACTTCTTGGCCTTGTTTCTGCAAGCTGTCAGAGCCGCATGGTGCAAATGAGCAACCAAGCATGTCTGCCTTTCATTGCTCACAGCCTCCACCTGGAGCCGCTGACCCTGACAGTGGGGAACGGGAATGTCAGCACTCCAAACACCGCCAGCTCCTTTTCACCCTTCCTGCGTCTCTGCAGCAGGATGAGGGAAAGGGGGTCAGGTCCTCGCAGCCTTGGTGTCACCAGACGCTGGCTGTCCGCTTCTGGCACGGGAGATGGCAAGTCCCACCGGCAGGGATCTTTGTTTTTGTTTTGGATGGGCCACTGGAACCCACCCCTGCAAGTGACTGCCCCATCCTAGCAGAGACGAAGTGGCATACTACATGACAGTGAAGGCTTCAGCGGAATTCTCAGTTATCTCTTAGGAACACGTGGGGCCAGAGAGCAGGCCACTCACTTTACACAGGTTGAAGGGAATTGCTCTGGGGTTCCTGGTGCCAGCCACAGCGTTTCTTGCCCACCACCTACCTGCCTGTCCATCCTTCTTGCCCCGATACCACGAGGAGGAGGCTTCTAGTGATCAGAAAGGAAGAAGAGGCCACTAACGAGTTCTCTGTTTCTTGGCCTTCCACTCTGCACTATGTTAAATATCCAAGCCCTTTCCTTAAGCAGCAATGTCAATACCGACAATACTATCTTCTCAAAAGAAACACTTTCTTATAGTCCAGAAAAGGAGTCATGGCAAATGTATTCTGTAAAGGGCCAGGCAGCAGATATTTTGGGCTTTGCAGGACGTAGAGTCTGGGTCACCACCACTCAGTTCTGCTGCTGTTGCAAGAAGGGAACCATAGGCAATAGGAAATGGGTGCGACCCTGTTGCATCGACATGTTACATACAAACATTGAAATGTACATTTCAGATTATTTTTCTATGTTATGAACGAGTCTTTGGTGAAAACCAATCTTATCTCATGAGCTGTCCAAAAGCGGGCAGCAGGGCCAGCTGTGGTTCATTGGCTCTAGCAATTTAACTCACTACTTTGGAATACTCAGTTCCCTCTAAGCTACAGTTTAAATCATCAGGTCAAATAAGCTTCCAGGGACAACTGGTCAGATGGCAGTGTTTTTCCAGTATCTACGCCGTGGCACCACTCCTCTCTGCTTTAACTAGTACACATTCTTTACATCTCAATGTGGTGGTTCTATTTTTAATTTTTGGAGGCACCTCCGGACTGCTTCCCATAAGGTCTGTACCAGTTTTCATTCCCACCAACAGTGAAGAGGGGTTCCTTTTCCACTACAGCCTCACCAACACTTGTTATTTCTGTCTTTTTGATAACAGCCATCCTAGCAGGTGTGAGGTGATAGCTCATTGCGATTTGGATTTGCATTTCCATGATGATTAGTGATGCTGAGCACCTGTTCCTGGACCTGTTGGCCATCTGTCTGTCTTCTTTGGAGACATGTTTACTCGGGTCCTCCGTCCATTTTTATTTATTTATTTATTTATTTATTTATTTATTTATTTATTTATATATGTTATTGATTTTTTACAGAGAGGAAGGGAGAGAGATAGAGAGTTAGAAACATCAATCAGCTGCCTCCTGCACTTCTCCCACTGGGGACGTGCCCGCAACCAAGGTACATGCCCCCGACTGGAATCGAACCTGGGACCCTTCAGTCCGCAGGTCGATGCTCCATCCATTGAGCCAAACCGGTTTCAGCATCCGTCCATTTTTAAATCATATTATTTGTTCTTTTGCTATTGAGTTGTTTGAGTTCTTTATATATCTTAGACATTAATGCCTTATCAGATATATGGTTTACAAATATTTTCTCATGTTCCATAGGTTGTTTTTAATTTTGTTGATGGTTTTCTCTGTTGAGCTTGACATAGTACCACTCTTGTTGCTTTTGCTGTCTGTGCTTTTGGTGTCAAATCCAAAAATCACTGCCAAGAATTTACTGTCTGTTTTCTTCTAGGAGTTTAATGGTTTCAGGTCTTTAATCCTTTTTCAGTTGCTTTTTGTGTAGGGTATAAAATAGTGGTCCAGTTTTATTCTTTTGCATGTGACTACTTTTTAGCCTTAAAAAAAGGAAACCTGGCCATTTGCAGCACCATGAATGGACCTGGAGCACATTATGCTAAGTGAAATAAAGCAAACACAGAAAGACAGACACTGTATAACCTCATTTACAGGTGCAATCTAAAGGAATCAAACTCAAAAAAGCAGAGAGTAGCATGGTGATTGCCAGGGTGGGGGATGGGAGGAGCAACAGGGAAGGGAGGAGATGGCCAAAGTTTCAGTTATGCCAGATAAATAAGTTCTGGAGATCTACTATGTACCATAGTGCCTCTAGCTAACAATACTGTACTGTATACTTAGAATTTTCTAAGAGAGTAGATATTATGCTAAGTGTTCTTACCACTCCCATAAAAAAGAATAATAAGACAGGAGAAAGCTTTGGGAGATAATGGATACGTCTATGGTTTTGATGGTGGTAATGGTTTCATGATTATATACTTATCATCAAACTCATATACATTAAATACATATACACCACTTTTTACATGTTAACCATACCTTACTAAAGTGGGTTAGCAAATCTCTGTGAATTTCAGTTCTTAGAAAAAAGCCTTTCAAGGAACTGAATTGGAGTTAAATTATGTTTTTGCATAGGTTCCTGTTATTCTTGGCATTTATAACTTGTATTTATATCTTTATTTGTACAATCACGTGATTACATCTGCCTCTCCTCCAAGACTGTAGTGTGAGGAGGATAGAAAACAGGTCCATTTTGCATCCATTGTATCCTAAGCTGTAATGCCGAACACACAGCAGGGACCCCATAGCTATTTGTTGAATGAATAGAATCTAGTTTTTTTAAAAAATACATTTTTATTGATTTCAGAGAGGAATGGAGAGAGAGAGAGAGAGAGAGAGAGAGAGAGAGAGAGAGAGAGAGATTAATGATGAGAGAGAATCATTGATCAGCTGCCTCCTGCATACCCCCAACTGGGAATCTAACCTGCATCCCGGGCATGTACCCTTGACTGGAATTGAACCTGGGACCTTTCAGTCTGCAGTCTGACACTCTATCCACTGAGCCAAACAAACCAGCTAGGGCTAGAATCTAGTTTCTTGTCTGATTCTGAAGAGAAGCAGAATCTCTAAAAGAATGGCATTTGAAAAGTCAGACCAATTATGGAGTCTCAAAATGAAGGCAGCTAGAACTGAGCTCAGAACTCAAGCGTAGAGAAGAATGTGAGTTGCAGCAGACATCACCTTCCACATTCTGCAAGCTTGGCCTCTATTAATTAGGTTATTTTTGCTCATAGTTCTCCATACTGCACACTACTTACTGTAATTGTAATTATGCATTTATTTGTGTGATCATTTGATTATTGTATGTCTTTCCTCCATGACTGCAGAGATTATGGACATTTTTTCTTAAAATTGTCAAAATATAAGACTTTTAAGGCAAACATAGAACTAGGAAGTTGCATGAAATAGGATAAATGAACTGGAAAATGAGTCAATTAGGCATATGTATTTGGAACCCAGTGTTGGGTCAACCTTCTTTTTCAGCTCTTAATGTTGTCTAGTTCTTGCATTGTCAAGTTCACATAACTGTCTGATGCTCTGACACGGGTTTAGAATATGTCTAACATATTGTTTGAGGATAATGCCTGGGAATGCCTGAGAATGTATTTGTTCATTCAGCAAATATTGAGAAGTGCAAGATTACAAAAATACGGTCCTTACCTTACAGATACATAATGTGGAATATGCATACCACTTCCCTTTTCCATCCCTACCCCATCATGGGTTTGTTCTCTTTTTTTTTCTTTATTGATTAAGGTATTACATATGTGTCCTTATCCCCCCATTCCACCTTCTACCCAAGGTTTGTTCTTGATTCTGCATTCAGTTTAGCTCAAATCCAAGGAGCCCATAACAAATCAAGGAATATACACTGGTTTCTGGCCCTCTGTCTGTGCCTGAGATGCTCCCATTAGCGAGGGGGACTGTCAGTGTCTTGGATCCTCCACAGCCTTTCTCTGTATCTGTGTGGAATGAGGCCCCAACAATGAGACTTGGCTCCAGCTCTGTACGGGGACTCTCCTGCCAGTGAAGGAAGGAAGTATGAAGGGCACTAGATTTGGTTTCATCCTGGATCAGCCACAAACTCATTACATGGCCTTAGACAAACTCCTTTTCTTCCTCTGGACCTTGGTTTCCTAAAAGAAAATGGAAAAAAAAATTGAATAGAAATTGGATAAGGTCTTTTTCAGGGCTCACTTTCTAACTTTCTACCCATCACTGTATGACTATCACTGAGAAACCACAAAAAACAAGCAAACAAACAAAAAAAAGATTCATGGTTTTTAGTTTTATAACAATCTTGTTTTGTTAAACGTTATTTTTTTAATATTTCTAAAATAGCAAGTTCAACCCTTTATTAGGTCTCTGGCAGAAAACAGATGAAGGTTAACAAGCTCTAAAGTGTGAAATGGCAATGAAGTTCATCAGCAAAGGGAAGGTTTCACTCTGATTTTGAAGATCCTTTGGGGGTTGGGTGGCCGGTTAGGGCGGCTTCTGTTTGGATAAGCCTGGATCAAGTAACAGGCAGTGGGAGAGGGCTTGGAGAGTTCAGAACAGTTAACATTTATTGAGCACCTGTTAGGTGTCAGGCACTGTCCTAATTGCTTTGCATATATTATCCCATTTAATCCTCTCTGCTACAGAATGTCATTCAAACAGAAAATTAAAAGAGTTCTTTTCTAACAGGGCCAGCAAGGAACAGGATGCTTAGCATCAGGAGGAACGTGCTAAGGGAGCAATTAGGAGTGCATTGCATTGAGTTTGTGGCTCTGCGGGTGTTTATTTTATTCACCAAAGGCTTTCTAGAAGTCTTTTTGGTCGTGGGAAGAGCCACTAGGTATCCCATGTCACTGCAGCTTAAATCCCATGTTTAATTATAAAAGACAATGGAGAAGAATGAGGTGGGCCTACTAAAAAGGAAGACTTGAACAAGTAGGTGGAGAGGGTTATGTGTTTGGTCTAGATTTGTTTACCCAGAGGATGTTCATGCAGTTAGAAGTGGGTGAGTAGTTCGAAAAGGTGACTTGAAGAAAATTAGTAGGAGGACGTGATTGTATGATAAAATCACTATGTTTGTTTGCAGGGGACTCAGAAGCCAAATTATGTGTGGTTGGAAGTAACAGCTATAAACAACTACTGGAAGTGCTAACAGGCAACAGGGGAAGTTAGGATGTAGGGCTCACCATACAGAAAGGATAAGGGAGGCTCAGGGATGTGTGCAGGAGGGAAGCAGGTGGTAGAGGGAAGGACTGAGGAGGGAGAAGGGAGAGAGGGAGAGAGCCTGATGATCCAACTCTCTCTTCAGTTGACCTACTTAGGTCTCTCAGTTTCCTCAAAATCAATATTTCTCACCTTTTTGAAAAAACAAATTCAACCCCACAGTATTCTAAATATTGACTTTATTATAAAACAATATGCATTTAAATTTGTTTTATTCTATTACAGAATTTTATAAAAATTGCCCCAGTATTTCCCAGCTCATTAAAAAAAAAACATAACCCAATTGTTTAGACCTGAGACCTGGAAATCATCCTTGATTCTGTCCCTGACCTCCTGTATTCATAAAATAAAATTTGTTGAGCTTCTTCCATGAGCACATTCTGTTTCCCATTCATGGGAGCTCACCCCATTTTGGTGTAGGAAGTCAGACAATGAACAAAATAAAAAATGAAATTATACAACATGATAAAGATGGAAAGCGCCAAGAAGAGCAATATGGCAGAAAGGGTTGTAAGGATTGCTCATGAGGGGGCATGCAATTTTAAAGTACATGGTCACAGGGGGCTTTGTTGAGTAACATTTGAGCAAAGATGTTGAAAGAGCTGGACATTTGAGAAAGAGTTGAGGGGCTGAACCATGAGGATATCCAAACATCCTGGGGAAATGTTTTTGGCAGCGGGAACAGAGGAACGGGACTTGTACGTTCAAGGAACAGTAAGGCCAGTACACCCGACTCCCCCTGCCTGAGGCTCTTTGTATCTACCTGGAACAGTCCTCCCAGCCCCACCCCTCACCCCTGCTCTTCATAGACCAGTCCCTTCACGTCTCCAGGTCTCTCTCATCTGAGATGCTTCCTCCTGATTTTAGGGGGATACAAACATTCAATCCATAATAATATATATATGAATTGTATTATTAGGATAGAGGAAGTAAGCTTTGTAAGTAATAACGATCATATAAGCTGTTTTCAACATTCTCTTAAAGGATATAAAGGGCAGCAGGTACAATATTAATACTTGAAGAGGTGACATTCTTTTAACTTGTAAAATGATATTTTTAGTGTATTCATTTCTCTGTAATTATTGCCGTACTTATTTTGGTTCCCATGGGAACCTAGACATAGATTTTTCCTATTTCCCCCACCCCTTTGGGCTTCCACAAAGAAAAAATGGACCACAAGGGAGTCTTCAAGAACTGCTTCAAGATTCGTTGTTCATCAGGTGGATGAGAATGATGAACACTTGCTGGGATAGCTCAGTGCCAGATGCTGTGCTTGGTATTGTGGGGAAAGAGGGGAACAAGCTATAATGCTTACCAGGGAGGGCCACCAAAACTAATTCTTTTCATTTTGTCCCATGCTCATTAATAGAATTTGCGGAATTTAAGTCTCTATAGATATAGAATCCTAAGATGTGAGAAACAGAAGGAAATCGGGGTCTAAGTGTAATGCTCTTGCTTTATGGGTCAGAAATCTGGGATGCTTGGAAGGGAGGCCAAAGTAGCTTTCCAGGGCCAGGAACCATGATAAGTGAGGCCATATGTTCTCTTCATTGAGGCTCAGAATTTAATTTCTTCCTATTGAATTCTCATCTCAGAAGAGTGTCCGTTGTGTCACAGTGGGATCACAATGCTACCTTAAATATTCTTCTCATGAAGCCGGAACACGCACGAGTTTTCCCTTCTATTTTTATGTTTGGATATGGTAATACCATTTTTTAAAAGCTGCCTTCCTTGTTGACATTTTCATTGAGTCTTTCCTCCAACTACCCAAAATAATGCAATGCATAACATGGAGCAAAATGTATAGAATCATCCAAATGCTTATTCTTGGTTATGAACTGCCAGTTTAAAGACTTGCCTTGAGCAGGAAGAGAGTGTAGAACAAATGATAGAAATAATGAGGTGCCTGGCACTGAGCCTAGCGGTTTGTACGCAAAGACACACTGAAGTCGTTCAGCACTCCCGTGCATGAGCTACCTTACAGGTTTCCACCTCACAGGTGAGCAGAGGTTCTGAGAGGCTGGGCTTCAGGATAGAGTTTAGAGCCAGCATCCAAGTCCAGCTATGGGAGAATTAAAGTTTGAGCTCCTGATCTCTTCATTTGACTCATCAAAAGACAATAAATTGATTCAAAGATGTAGTCATTTTACATCCTCGGTTCCACAGCCTGTGTGTCATAGATGGATGTATGAGGGAGCAGTTTCCACTGTGTTTAGAGTCCTGAGAAGGATTTAATTTCACTGGACTCTGTGCTACGGGCTGTGAGAAGTCTCATTAGACAGCCTGGCTGAGGCAGATCAACCCTAGTGCCTTTGGTGACAGTTTCGATATCTTATTAATTCCTGTCCTGCAACTCTATCTACTGATTCCTCTCTTTCCTCTAGCCTGTGTCTGCTCAGAATATTTTTGGATTCTTCAGCCAACAGCTAAGTCAATCCTTCCTTAGCAGGATTGGTCATACACACACAAGTGCACACACACACACACACACACACACACACACACCACAATTTGCCTCTTTTGGTTTACAATTCATTGTCAGCATTTTTCTGATTTTAATACTGACCCAAAACAATCTTTACATTCTTTTAATGATTATTACAACTCTGCTTGTCTGTTAACTTTTTATTTTTTGTTAATCCTTGCCCGAAGGTATTTTTTTTCCATTGATTTTTAGAGAGAATGGAATGGAGGGGGAAGAGAGAGAAACATCGATGTGAGAGAGACACATCAATTGGTTGCCTCCTGCACTTGCCCCAACTGGGACCGGGGATTGAACCTGCAACCCAGGTATATGCCTTTGACCAGGAATCTAACCTGAGACCCTTCGGTTTGTGGGCAGACATTCTAACCACTGAGCCAAACCTGCCAGGGTTGTCTGTTAACTTGTAATCATTGGTATAGATAAATAGGACTACAGCCACTGTGAAGTAGCTGGGTTTTAATCAACAACACAAGCATAGTGCTTTTTTTTTTTTTTTTTTTTGTCAATCCAGGAAGAGATTCAATAGCGGTAGCAACTGTTCACTCAAGGTAATGCTTTTTCCTATGACTCCTTTGTGGATACAATGCCTTCGCCCAACAGGTGGCTCTCTAGGGAAGATTTCAGGCTTGGTGGTGGCCATCCATACTCCTAGCATTAACAATGCAAATGACTTATGTCTATTTCTAGGCCAATCTCTCACTCAAAGTCTTTTTCTTTAATAAAAATTTTGGATTTTATTCTTCATCATTACACTGTGTGGTGCCAGTTTGTTAGTTTTTTATGTGCTTTGGGCATGAAACAGTTCTGGCCACCGACACAGGCATCAAGCTAGGATGAACTAACGACCGTACATCTGCTTTGCCCCTGATGGGTATAAGGGCAACACCACCAATCAGGTGTCTCCTTGCCCATTGCTATGGGGTGTGTGACGCCAGTTTTAAATGCAAAGCATTGAGCTCACATGAGGTCTCACCAAGATCTCCGATTGTGTGTTTCGTTTGTACATGCAAATGCATTTTGTTCTCACCAGAACAGTGACAAGACCAAAAGATAGATAGTAGGACAGTTGTTGTAATTGTGGTAAAATACAAGTAACAAAATTTACAGTGTAACCATTTCTAAGTGTACAGTGCATTCTCACAAAAGTTCAAATTGCTGTGCAATCATCACCACCATCCACTTCCAGAACCTTTGCATCTTCCCAAATGGAAACTGTCCCATAAAACACTGCTTCCCCCTCCCTTCCCGCAGCCCCTGGCATCCAGCATTCTCTGCCTCTCTCTATGACCTTGACCTCTCCAGGTGCCTCAGACACAGGGGATCCTGCAGTCTGTGTCCTTTTGTGACTGGCTTATCTCATTTAGCACATCCTCAAGGCTCCTCCAGGTTGTAGCAGGTGTCAGAATCTCCCTCCTTTCTAAGGCTGAGTAATATTCCTTCCTATAGCTAGACCTCCATTGCTTAGCCACCATAGGTCCGTGGACACCTGCGTGGCCCCCACCTTTGGGCCATTGTGAATAGTGCTGCTGTGAACACAGGTGTGCAGGCAACTGAGGTTCTGCTTTCGGTCCTTTTGAGTAGCTACCCAGAAGTGGGATCGCTGGACTCACCCAGAGACACAGAGATGGAAAGAAACAGATAGAGACAGACAGACAGGAAGAGAGAGAGATGAAATAGATAGATTGATGGAGAGAGCCAGAGAGAGAGACAGGGAGAGACAGACAGAAGGTTGCTGAGCTGGTCTGAGAGATGGAGGGAGGGCCCCTGCTTGCTCTGGGCTGCAGGCACTGAACCAGCATGCCTTGCTCCAAATCCAGTTAGGCAGCCTGGCTGGAAGGTGCTGGGATTTCCAGCTTCCTCACTGGCTGGTCAAACTATATAAAAGCCTTCCCAGGCCCCGAGGGGGTGGGGGGCAGGGTTCCCAACTCGAATATATCATGTGGTGACAAGTCGTTTGGCCCAAAGGAAACAGCCTGGAGAACCCAGCTAGTTCTCACAGCAGCACCATGTTGTCCAGTGTGAACTATCTTGTGGTTGAGGTTGGTTTGGGTGGTCTTTAGGGGAAGTGTAAGTGGCTCTGGCTCAAGAGATGCGCTCAGGCCTCTGTGGGCGTGTGGGCGTGTGGGCCTGTGCATCTGTACACGTGTGGTGTGAATGTGTGTGCGCGTTGCTGTTTGTGGCTCAGAATGAAGGACAGGTTTTGACTCCACAACCCTCACCAACATGGGCGCTGACAGTTCCCATTTGTATAGCAGTGCCTTCCTGTCTTCTCCATGTTGATGCCCTCATCTGCACACCCCAACCTCCAGGGGATGAGACAGTTTTATAGAGGAAAAAACAGCATCTTACAGAGGTCCCTCCACGGCACAAGCTGGGACATGGTCGCCAGGACTTGTACTCAGCCTCTAGGAGCAGAGCCCTCTGCTCTTTCCTCCACATGCTGCAGGGACATCCTGCCAGACACTCCCCTCAGAAATAAGAGGGTACAAATCTGGAATCCAGAGTCTTATCTTAGACTTGGTGGGCGGAGGGGGAGGGGGGTGGGGGAGAAACAAAAACAAAAAAACAGCTCCACAAATACTGCTGTGCCTACTACCACCTGGTGGCAGCATACAATAATTGCAGGGAAACTTTGCACCCAAATGGGCACAGGCCTGCAGGTATGGAGATGACCCCTGAGCAGACTTCAAATCCGATGAGGCAGAAGGTGCCGGAGGCCAGGCTGAAGTGGAGGTGGCAGGAAGGGAGTGGGCTTTGCTCCATGCCCAGCCCTGTGCCAGGTGCTCACTGTCCAGATCCTCTCTAATCCTGCACAAAAGGAGACCTTGAAGCTGGAGAGAGGGAGTGAGGAAGGAGGGGCCAGCTGGTGTGTATTTTTGGATTGCTTCTCAGAGATCTCCTCCTCCTCCTCCTCTGACACCATGACAACCAGGCTGCAGTTGGGGGAGCTGCCTGTGAGCTGGGCTGGGTTGAGGGGGTGGTGGGCTGAGGGTAGGGACCTCTGCTCTCCCTCTCTGAGCCTCAGTTTTGGCATCTAGAATATGGGTACGACAACCCAGTTGCTGGCTCCTGTCAACCCAGGTGTTCCAGGAAGCAGAGGCCCAGGCTGGACTCATTAGGGGGAAGGCCTGGGAGGTAAGGGCGGGACTGGGGAGTGCCCTGCATCACCCTGCAGCAAGGCCGCCAGGAGTTCCCGAGCCACGTAGCCTGCACTTCCCACCGAGCAGCCTGACCTGGTGTGCCCACTGCACTGTCACTGCCAAGGAGCCCCCTGGAGGAGCGGGAGACAGGGCCGAGGCACAGACACAGGGATGGATCTCCCTGTGAGCCCTGCAGTGAGAGGTCTAAGGGGTCTCCCCTGCTGGGGAACAGGGCTCAGCAATTCCCAGAACCGGGTCAAAGCCCCAAAAGGAGGGGCAGGGAGGGGTCTATTTCCTGGGGCTGCTGCTCCGATGACCACAGACTGGCCTAAACAAACAGGAACATGTGCTCTCCCCGTTCTGGGGCCAGAATCTGAAATCAGAGTGTCTGGGGCTGTGCTCCCTCCCAGGGCTCCAGGGGAGGGTCCTTCCTGCCTCTTCAGCTTCTGGGGGCTCCTGGCCACATCCCTTCAATCTTCACGTGGCCCCACCCCCTTGTTCAGGTGCCTTCCCTCCTGTGTTCATGTGGCCCCGCCTCCCTAAGACCTTGCATCGTCTGTTTCCAGGTGCCACCTCCCTGGTTGGCTGGCTGCCCCCTGCTCTCACACCTGTCAACAGTCCCTCTGCCAAAGTCCTTCCAGAAAATCGTTTGCGTGTGCCATCTCTCTCCTGCTGGGACTGTGAAGCTGGGACTGAAAAGGAGACAGGAGAGCAGTGGCCCGTCCAGAGTCCGTGCAAGGGGTCCAGAGGGGCCTGTGCAGTCCCTGGAAGCCTGGGAGAGGGAAGGGTGGTGAGGCGGGGATGCTGATTAGGGAGCAGAATGCCCTCAGGGCAAGTGGGGCACACACACAATCACCCCACATTCCTGCGAGGAGCAGCTGTGGCCCATTGTACAGGTGAAGCTACTGCAGCACAGAAAGGGCGAGTGACTTCCTCAAGGGCACACAGCGGTAAAAGGGCAGAGCTAAAAATGGAACCCCGGGCTGCCCACAGCCTGTGTCTCCTTCACCTGTGACCTCTGGGTAAGTGGCCCCTCACCCTGTGGCCATTTACTCTGATGGGCTTCACCCTTCCCCCCACCCCCCTCCTGTACCCCTAGTGGACAGAGGTCCTGTCATTGCACCAGTGCCTCTGGGTGGCTGCTCTCCTTGTCCTGCGGTCCCTCCCAGCTGGTAATCTTGGCCGAGTCCTGCTGCGTGGGGGCGAGGGCCTTGTGGGAAGAATGCCCAGCCCCCCTTCACCCCACCGTCTGTCTCACTTAATGCTTAACCTTTAAGTGCTTTGGAGACATTGTCTTTGAGCCAAAGCAATTGGACTCACTGGTGTCTAGAACTGTGCTGCCCAACATGGTGGGCAGGTGGTTACTGGGCCTGTGACATGCAGCCCGTCTGAACTGAGATGATTGGTGAGTGGAACACACATGCAACTTCAGAGACTGGGCACAAGAAAAAGAGTGCAAAGAACCTCATTAATGATTTTTATACAGATGACATGCTGGGATGACATGTATGTACGCAATTGAATAAAACACAATTAAGACGAATTTCACCTGTTTCTTTGCAAAATGTGGCTATTAGAAAATTTCAAATGACATACTAGTATGTGGCTTGTATATTTCTATTGGACAGTGTTGTACTAAAACGTCAAAACTAGGAGCGACTTCCGATCCCAGCTCTCCTTTCATGAGTGAAGAGTGATAACGGTTAGTCATTTCTGAGTCAGCTTTGCAGGCCTACAAACTGTGCCTGAGCACTGACAAGTTATCTCATTGACTCTTGTGAGGTAGGTACAACGGTTATGCCATTTTAGAAATGAGGCCTCCTGAGGGGAAGCAGCTTGTCCAGTGCTACGTAGCCTGTAACGTGGGTGCTCTGCGTCGCTTCAACTCCTGTGGGTACTGGAATGCACAAATACTTCCCAAAACATAGATACCGTGGGCGTCTCCTAGGTTTTCTCTCACTGAATCCATTCTCCGGTAGCCACCGTACAATGGATTCCCTTCTCAACTATCTTCGCCCCCAACTGTGATCTCATTTTCTCTTTGAAAAGAACGTATGCCCCATGTAAAGGAAAAAATCATTCCCTTGGAGTAGGGACTTTTACGATTACTGCAAAATCGATTTTCTTAACTACCAAAGGCAAAGGCAAGTGGCAAAATGTCAAGCGGAATGACGGAAGGTGAGTTTCGCTTCTGCCCGCAGTGGCATCTTGTCATGGCAACACGAGCACGCGCACGCGCCCACACGCGCGCTCCCACACAGAGCAAATCCCTCTTCCCAGACTCTGCAGTTGCAGTGTGGTGACATCTCAGACCTGGTCTCCAAAGTTCATTGAAAGGCGGCGACAACACGTGGGCAGGAACTGTAGGGTTGGTGAATGTCCTTTTAAAGGACAACATTGGGAACCAGCATGCCAACTCAGCAGGTTTCTTCTGCAGCTGAGAGTGGATTGTTCCGCCGCAGGGAAGTGTCAGACAATCCTGCCGGTTGGTACTGAGAGGACACGTTATACAAAAAGGACATCGCACTTAGTTCATTTCAGGAGAGGTACCCGAGAACTGGGAGTAGATGAGGGAAAGGCAGCTCATTCTTCCCATCTCATGCTAACCCTCCGACATAGGCACTGAGTGGAACAGAGAAAGAAACTGCCCCTAAGTATTTCAATTGCTTCTCTATCTCTCTGTGTTTTGACAAGCGTATAAAATTGAATTTGTGTCAGTTACATAAACACACATTACCTCCCAGGCCCTCTGGTAAATTATGTGGGCTTCTTATGGGCCTATCGTGCATGAAGGTGCTCAAGGAAGGTGCTTCCGCGTCAATAGGATGTGCAGCATGTGTATCTGATGGGCTTGCAAACTCATGAGTTTATTCACTACTCTCAGAAGAGTGGCTGTGTCCCAGATGCTGGCCCAGGTACTGAGGGGTCAGAGATGAATTAAGAGGCCATCTCTATCCTTCAGCCGCTCAGAAATGTTAAAGGGTTTGTTCATTTAAAAAAACAGATTGCTCTAAGCATTATGGGTATTGTCCCTAAGGGGTCAGCTGTCTAGCTTACATTTTATGTTATTGCCACTATTATCATTATTATTAGAAGGAGGAGGAGGCAGAGCGGAAAGATGTTTGAGCGTCAGAGAAGGCACGGCACACGTATTGTGGTGACTCCTGTGGAAAAGAGTTAGAGAGACCCGAATGGCAAACGGTTTGCTTTTTGCGTTTGAAAGCATTTCTGTTTTAAACTGCGTGGAACGAGTGCAGACCAGAGGACTCGCCTGTTAATGAACTAGTGTCACTCTTATATCGGAATCCTGCTCTTTGAGTAGTTTTGCTGTGTAAATTTCCAGAAGTTTAAAAACGTCGATCTTGTCCAATTATCTCATTTCTTTAGGTTATCAAATGAAGCTTAGAAGGAGAGCTATCAAGTTTCCAGTTTATTCCCCAGGTAATTGTTTACCTTAAAAAAAATTTTGGCTTCATTCTCCCATTAAGATCTTTATATTTTCCTTTGTTTCTAAAAGCACATTGGCTGACTCGTTTCAAAGGCGCCTCCGTGTTCTCAGTCTGGAGTTTATTATGTTTGCTGGTGCCAACATGAGAGGATCTACATCAACTTTGTACCTTCTGTTTTCTCTCCTCAAGGTACTTTATGGCCCAGACTGCCTTCTGGATCAGGAAGATACTGGAAGCTATAAAACGCACAAAGCCAGGCTTTGTTGTCACGTGAGCGTGCCCAAGGACCCTGGCCCTGAGTGTTGCCACCACGTGGCCCTATCACATGCTCCCCTGTTTTCCCCACTCCTCTTTCCGGGTCCATCCCTGGATAGAGGATGGAAGAAGCCGGAGTGAAACCTGGCCGCCTGGACCAGCTGCCCATGCACGGAGGTGAGAGGCCGTGCTTCTCTGGGCCTGTCTGGAGTGTGTGGGACTCACTCTCTGCTTTAGCAGGTTTGTCTCAGGCCACACCTGTTGCTGTGCGCCTTGAGGGCTTGGCCCTGGGCATGACCGTGAGGACAGCCCAGTCACCTTTGGGGCCAGGCTGCTCCATTTCCCAGGGCTCTGAGCTGGGTGTGGTCACGTCACAGTCTTTTGTCTCCTCCACACAGCTGGTACTCCCGAATAGCTGTATTATCCATGCCCAGGACTCTTTTCCATTCAAAAATATCTTTAAAACATTTGGAAGAAGGCATATTGCTTCTTTCTGATTACCAAGTAAGACATACTCAATGTAGAATATTGAAAAACACTGGCGCGTGTAAGTAAAAACAAAACAAGTATAATCTATGATTGTGTCACCCAGAGACAACCACCGCTAATGTTTTGTGAAATTCCACATAGAGTTTTAATCCTGTACCACAGGCATTTCTGCTCTAGAGATGCTCGGAAATGTGCTGGTAGGCCTTCTGCTTTCTCTCTTAATAATACGTTGTATTTTCCCATATCATCTAATGGTCTATGAGGCCATGCTTGGGTACGTTTGTGAGTGAGCATACAGGTGTACACAATGCTTTCTGGTGATTTCTTCCATAATTTAAAGCCTCCATTAGACAGACAACTGTACAGGATTCCTGGCTAACATTTGTCTTCACTTGTGGTAGCCATGGAGCCCCCACAAATCGTAGATTGTGATGTTTTACTGCTTACTCTGCGGCTTCTCCATGCCTAATTGTGTTGTCATCCCAGTTTATTTTTTTATCAGAGTTTTCAAATTAAACAATGCAGTGCTTATAGGATAAGTGACAGTCACCTGCCTATCTTCTCACCACCAAGAATCAGTGGTCTCCAGAGATCAGAATCATTGTTTTTAGTTCACCTATGGAGACTGTTTCATTTGCAAATGACAGAAAGAAATCATCTGAATTGGTTAGAAATAGGTTTATGGAATATAATGAAAAATACAAATTCACAGCAGCTCACACATTTACCACTTATTTTCCCAGGTGAAAGAGGCCTGGAGGTGCTCAGTCCATCTTGGCTTTGGAAGCTCCATGCTCATCAGGGACCAGGCTCTGCTATTGCCCTACTCCGTGTGGCCTTCATTTTAAATGTCCACAGGTTGATTCTAGAAGTCTAAAACAGAAAACAACATTTAAATCATTATGACTGTAAATATTGTCCCTGAAGTCCCAAATAGTATGCTAGGTTATATTTCCTTGCCAAGGGGGTCAAAGAAACAGGTTTGTGCCATTCAAGTTCAAATCCTTCTGTTTTGAAACACCACCAAACACCTTTGCCGTTTCTGTAAATTTTCTAAGATCTTACAGAAGCTAATTCACCTCTTTTCCCCACCCCCTGCAGAGATCTCTCTTCCATGGTCATGCAGGCCATGTTAGACCAAGTACTCCCCCACACACAGCGGCATGGATATCTTACAGCCAAGAGGTAGAGCTGGAGCTCAGAAAAAAATTCTGGGCTGGATTGCAAAATTTGAGAGTTGTTGGCATACAAATGATAATTGCAGCAAGCTTTGTGGATGAAATAGTGTGGGACCTATAGAGAGGGAAAGAAAAGGAAGGGCTTGACATTTAAGTGTTGGCCTGAGAAGGAGCTGGCAAGGGACTGAGCTTTTCAAATCTCAGCACCATCTGAGAATCAATGAGCTGGGGGGTAACAGAGGTGATGTTGAACATTGCACCTGGAACAGAGGTTCTTGCTTTGCGTTCCTGGCAGATGGTGCCCAGGCTGTGCTTTGGTACCTACAGTGCCAGACGGCTCCAAATGTTGACAGTCTTACACCAACCTGAATTGTCTCTCTATGATATCCTGGCCCCTGTTCTGCTTTAACAGCAGAAATCCAGCCTGATTTTATTGTTTTCTCTGCATAATAGCTCTCAAAATAGTATGAGATAATTAAGTGCCCAATAAAAGATGATCATCAGCCATTCATGTTGTTTATACATTATTGTTAATGATTTTTATTTCATGATTGATCAAAGCAAAGATTTTAAAGTCAGACAGGCTGAATTGTAATTTTGGTTCTAGCCCTTTTTAGTCAAGTCATGTCATCTGAACATCAAGTTCCTTAACCTTCCTTAGCACAATGACTAGCAAATAGTATGTGTTCAATAAATGTGTTATTCTATATAATAAAAGGCTAATAATGCAAATTGTCCCCTCGACTGGGAGTTCGACCAGAGGGCGGGGCTGGCCAGCCAACCACCCATGGCCTCTCCCCGCAGCCAGCCTGCCCTTTCAACCCCAATTGGGGCAGGCTGGCCAGAACCCACCTATGCATGAATTCATGCACTGGGCCTCTAGTGTAATAATAAATGACAATAAAGTAATAAATGCCATGAGCTCCATTTGCCACCTATGCTTACCCTACCAAGTTTCACAATGTATTGAGGTTATCTGTGTCCATCCCTATGCCCTCTAGTTGGCTCTGTGTGCTTTGATTAAAAGGGGTCCATTTTTTCATTCATCCTATTCCCCATGGTTGAACACAGGGCCTGCCCATAGAAAACAAGTAAAATGTTTGTGAGATGATATATGCCAGCTCCCTAGCTACCCAGGTTGCCCTTCTTTAAGCTTGAAATACAGGTCACATCATTCACTAACCATTCTATTGTATCATTAGGAGGCCCCAAGGGATCCCACATATGCTCCCTCGATCCAAACATGTCAGCCATACTCACTGTGTCCCTCTCCACTCTGACCACCTCCATTGCCGTCAATGCTGCTAGGTGACAGGTCACTGCTACCATTACCCATCATGAGATCACCAATGTCTGTGCCAGGGAATCTGGCTCTGAATGAACTGCCTCTCTGGTGCAAAAACATGGTCTCCTCCTGCTTCAATTAGTTGGGCCCTGAACACAGAGTCTTGACTTGTGCCCAGCCTCTCACAAATCCTTTACAAACACTCCTGTTGGTTTGCACTTCTGACCCCTTCTCTCTATAGCTCAAAGCAGGCCAAGGAATCTGGAGAGTGAAAGGCCATTCCATATCTGCCTACTTTCCTCTTCTTCCCACTGCAGCTTCCGCTATGATTAGAGCCTCATCTCCTAGTTACAGGACAAAAACTTTCAGGTTTGTGAATGGGACAAAATGATGGAGGGCAGGGAAGGAGGGTCAGTGTGCAGGATGAAGGGACTTGTTCAGGCTGGCCCCAGCCAGTCAAAATTGTCCCATCAAATGGAATATTTATAACTAGAGGCCCGGTGCACAAAATTCATGCATGGGTAGGGTCCCTAGACTTGGCCAACGATCAGGGCTGATCGGGGCCTTCCTTCTGGCTGTCGGTCAGGGCCTTCCTTTGTTCCATGCTGCCCCCCTGGTGGTCAGCGCATGTCATAGCGAGCAATCGAACTCCTGGTCTCCTGGTTGAACTCCCGAGGGGACACTCTGCATGTTAGCCATACACACACACACACACACACACACACATATATATATATATTCCTAAAATAACCTTGTCTGTATTAAAATTCAGTTGTGCCATAAACTGGAAGTGGTAGTGGCTACACAACATTTGTCAAAGCTCATAGTACTGCAACACCAAACCCAATGAATTTTGCTACATACAAATTTAAAAATAAATTGTAAAATTTCTGTTGTGCCCAAGTTTTGTCTGGCAGGTCACACTCGTGATGTCTATCTCATCGATTTAGCTGCTCTTGGAAGACTCTGTGTTCTAGTTTTTCTCCCTGATAGGCTAAATATCCATTTACGTGATTTGTATTGATAATAAAACATGAATTAGTTAACGGCCTTTTCAAACAGAAATTGATCAAACCCAACAATATCAGGAAGACTAGAGGACAAAGAACAGCTAAGCACACACACAAAGGACCAGGAGCCTCTTATCTGGACGGCGATAACTCCGGTTGGCTGCCCTTTATCTGCCTCTATTCTCTGCGGCTTAAGGAGGTCGGCTTTTCAGTGTTCAAACAGCAGGTCCATGCAGACTTTGCCTCACAGCAAGTTACTAAGAACACCTGTCTTGAACTTGCGGTCTCAGACTCTCTTGCTCAAATCAGGTTAATTCCCTTTGGAATAGATGGACTACCCGGCGGCTGTTTCCTAGTTTAGAGGCAGCCTGAGCGTCTCCTGCTCTGCCTCCTCACCCACCTCAAGTCACTGTATCGGGACCACCTGTTCCGTTTCACAGCCCCTCCTGCTCACGAGTCTATTTCTCCTGAAGCTACATCCTCTCATAGAAGTGATTGGTCTCTCTTTCATCCACAGGGATGCGGGGTCCCTTGGTTACTGGGTACCTCTGACCCCCTGGAAAGCACAGAAGCTCTGAAAGCAAATCCAATGGCACTGTTCATAGTTCCATCCATTCCACTCTCACCAAGGCAGTGTCCACTCTCAGCCAGGATCTTTCTGAAGCGCAGCGTCTCTTACCTCTAGGAGCTTAGGTTTCACTGGAGAGCCAGAGAGTAAACAAGTAAAGAGCACATCACTGAACTAGTCACAGAGTAAGATCAGGACCACAAGTGACATGAACAGAGTGCTAGAACAGAGAGTAATAGGATGGGGGGTGAGTGGTCAAGAGGAGACCTCTCTGTAAAAAAAGATGTTTAGGCTGAACCAGAGGAGTAGCATTTCAGGTCTATAAAACAGCAAATGCAGAAGTCCTGAGGCCAGAAATGGCTGTGCAGGACCCAGCATGGCCATAGCCCTGCACGGCCAGAGCATAGCTGGACAAGACTGTGGTGAACTGGGCCAGGAGCGGAAGCAGAGTCCAGGCAAGGGCTCCCTGGCGGCCAAATTGAGGAGTCTGAGCAAAAAGCCTCCCTCATCAGCTCTGATTTGGGTTTGGTGGAGAGGAGATAATCATACAGGGATTGTGGGGAAATAAGAATAAACAGGGCCCTCTGTGGGAGAGTTGACAACAAATTTCAAAGGCTTCTCCACTCACCACTTTTGTTAGAAGTTGTTTCCTGAAATAGAATGATTGTCTGTAAGGTAAACAAAGGACTTTTATAAATGATACAAGTGCTCAAGGATGCCACTGCCTCTTGTTCTAGGGTTTTATTTATTCTGTGGCGTTTATTACAATGAAGCCAGCCACCCTGGCCTCATTACGGGAAAGGTATTCCCAGTTCAGTTTCCATGCAGCTGCATTAAAACTCTTTTTCCTGGCCCAGCCAGCGCGGCTCAGTGGGTGAGCTTTGACCTATGAACCAGGAGGTCATGATTCGATTCCCAGTCAGGGCATGTGCCTGGGTTGCGGGCTCCATCCTCACTGGGGGACCTGCAGGAGGCAGCCAATCAATGATTCTCTCTCATCATTGTTTCTAGCCCTCTCTTTTCCTCTCTGAAATCAATAACAAAACATATATATATTTTTTAAAAAACCACTTCTTTTTTCTAACTGTTTATAAATCTTCAGCAGCTCTTAAATGGATGGAAGGTGTGCAGACTATGTTTGTGAGTTCAAGAGAGGCATTGATTTATTTTAGTAATTTGGGTTTGGAATATAATTTCCATTTTCTTTGTTCCTTTTTGTTCTCTCTCTCTCTCTCTCTCTCTCTCACACACACACACACACACACACACACACACGGCCCCTAAGACATCTGAAGCAAAATAAACTTAAAACAAGCTCTGAGGCTTTTAAGATACCCCCAAGGTGTGGTGCTGCTAAGGCACTTCAGCTGTTACACAGCGAGTACCAACAGGACATTTAGTATTTGTACTAGTCAAGCAGGGTGTGGACAATCAGAAGAGAAAAATAGCATTTGTTTCTGCAGGCTGGACAAAATTAACAACAGAAAACCTGAACATGTTTCAAGTTTATAAATGAAATAATGGAATCAAACACTTCATCTCCTCCGAGTGGTGTTTCTGCCTGCTCGAGCTGAGGTTGGTACTGGAGGCTCCTTCCATGAGCACCTGCCCTCCTCCTTCAGAGATTGAGGAAGACACCACACAGACCCACTCCCGGGTGCCCTCAGCCTCTCTCTCCCATCACCTTCCATGTGGGCTGAGCAGAGAAGGGCAACTCCTAACAGCCACTGCACTGTGTAACCACTGGTTCAACAGCTTCTTGGTGCCTCAGTTTCCCTGGCCTGTTCCAAGCCAGGAAGCTGGAACACCCTGACATATTGAAGGGCTCTTACTTGCTATTTATTATTTTCAGGCTGCCAACTTCCATTTGCACTTCCTAACAGCACCCCAAATTTATCGGGGAAATAAAGTCTCCTCATTATGTGTAGCCTTGGTGGAGGCACCTCCTCACTCTGATTCAGAATAGGGAGCGGAGGAGATGCAAAGCTAACGTTGGCCAGTCTGGTGTGTTCTCCAGAGATTTTGAACTTGGGTGAGTGACCCAAGGGGGGAGAACTGATGGAGGCCATTCATTGTGTCCAGAGGCATGGCCCACTGTCCCTGATAGTTTCTCTGTGAATTAGTTGCTGCACTTTCAACTTTTTGGTTCTGTGGGGCCTTTCTGATACCGGCTTCTCCAAGCCTGGATTCTAGAATCCCAGTTATTCTGCGAGCCCCTATCTAGTTCCATAATTTTTCTTTTGCTTGCTAGCTAGCGTCCTTTTCTGTGGCTTGCTATCAAAGGCCTTAATTGAGATGGTTCAATAACTACTCCTAGAATGAATACGTTTATGGAATGCAGACAGGCCTAGATAGTATCTCAGGCCTTTTGTGACTTCTTCCTTCTTTTGTCATAATCAGAGAATTGAATCTCACCTGTAGATGGGTCTTCTTGGAATTTGGAAAAGCATCAAAGTTTTTTTTGGAGGCAAAGATGTTTTTATTTTTATTTTTAAATTTACCTTCACTGTTGAAAGTATTACAGAGGCAAATACGTTTTTTAAAAATAAACTTAACTTTTAAGTTTATGCTTATTGTATGGTATTTAGAAAATACAGATCAGTGTAAAAAGAATATAAAAATATTCACAAACATGTTTCTGTATAAGAAATACCAATTGTCAAAATCATGTTTAATACCCAAATGATATTTCATGGTAGGGCTAATATATTTAGCGAATTCCCTGTTGTTAAATGTTTGGGCTATTTCCAATTCGCCCTTACAAAAGATTCTGCAGTGAACATTCTCTTTGGTAAGTCTTTGTGTACATAGGCTTCTTACCCTTAGGATACATTTTAAGAAGTAGAATTCTTGGGCCAAAGGGTTTTCATGTTTATAATAATCCAATTACAAAAGTATCCTTTTAAAAATAAAACTGATTAAAAACATAGCCCTTTTATTGTGGGACTCTTTTTTAGCAAAAGCAAAACAAACATAACACCAAGAAAAGTCTATTTCAAGATACGCATCAAAGCAGCCTCATTTAAAACCACATCATATTAACTTAGGCGCTTCCATTAACCAGCTCCATTAAATAGAAGCAGATCATGGAAGAAAATTTTATGAAGAGCCCTGTCTGCTCAACACAACCAGACATAGCACTTGCTCTCTTCATCCATTTATTCACAAAACAGTTATTGAGTCCCTACTGTGTGCCTGGACTGGCTCAAGGGACTGGGCCATAGAAAAGAAGACAAGATGTGGTCTCCACCTTCGAGGCACTCACCACGCTGGGCCATGCAGACACATAAATGACTCAAACGCCAAGCGTGGTGGTAACTGCTGCAGTACAGAGGTGAACACAGGCAGAGGGCCAAGAGCATTTCAACCTGTGCACCGACGGTCTTCTCTCCTTTCTTCTCTTCTCTCCATTTGAAATGGAATATACCTGAGACAATGAAAAGTTCTGGCAAATCAAAGAAGGAAGAGATCTGGAACAGCTCCATGGAATCCTTGTGCGTTGAGCAGAGGGAGGACTGACAACATCTGGCGGGCATGCTGGAGAGGACACTGGTACAGACGAGAGAAGAAGAGGTGTTCCAGGAACAGATTGCTTGAAAACGCAAGATTTGGGTAGAGCAAGATGCTAAAAGTAAGGACTACCTTGGACTGCTCTTAATAACAAGATAAGACACTCATGTGTACTTCCAGCAGTAAAAGAGAGGCATTGTTCTAGCTAATGCTGCTGCGACAAATCACTTAATGGCTCAAAGTAACACATTTATTATGGCACAGCTTTCTAGATCAGAAGTCTGATATGAGTCTCATTGCACTTAAATCAAAGTGTCTGCAGGGCTGCCTTCTTTTTTGAAGACTTTAACTGAGACTCTGTTTCCTTGCCTTCCCCAGCTTCTAGACTAGAGACTGTTTGCCTTGTTTGGCTCAGGACCCCTTCTCCCATCCTCAAGGCCAGCAACAGCTGTTCAAGTCCATCTCACATCAGATCACTGTGGTGCCTCTCTCTTAGACTTTTAAGGACACTTTTAAGGGCCCACCTGTATAATCCAGGATAATCTCTCATTTTAAGGTCCTTTATTTGATCACACTTGCAAAGTCCCTTCTGCCCTGTGAGAGAACATATTCCCAGGTTCTTGGCATTAGGAGGTGGTTATCTTTGGGGAGGTGTTCCTTGTCTTCATGGCAGGGTTTTGGATCAAGAGTGACATCACTGGGACCTCCCCGAGGAAGAGCATGCTGACATCAGGAAGGAGGAAGGACTGGAAGGCAGAGACCAGTTAGCAGATCTTTTTGCTGATTCCGGAACAGATACGATTCCGTCCTGTGGGAAGAGGGAGGCAAGGACAGATGCCAGAGGTAGAGCTGGGACAGACTCCCCGGCAACGGGCAAGCGGTCCGGCGGAGAGCGAGGAGAAGGGGAACAGAGACAGAAGCATCAAAGATGACTGTGAGGATAACGGCGTCGTGTTGTCAGATGCGGTGGGTGTAGGAAAATAGCATAGCGATCAATTCAAGTTTGGATCTCAATATCTTTGTAGATAAATAATTTAATGTTTCCACTTTTAAATTTTGAATGGGGTATCTAAGAGGAATAAAGACTCAGGACATATTCAGGCCAGGGAGAGAAGTCACAGGTGACTACCTGAATGGCAGGGAGTGAGTGGTGTTGAGACGGAGACAAAGCACGAAGGTGGTGAAGAAGCGGTGATGGGAAGAGAGAGAAAGTAGAGAGTAAAATGGGGGCGAAATATAGACCATGAGGAGGACAGACATGGCAGAAGAAGTGGGGGGAAAGAGGCAGGAATATCAACAGAGAGAGAAGCTGAGAAGGGGACCTGCTCAGGGTTTTTGGCATGCTCAGGGTCAATTTCCAGTTCACTGGGGTTGTACTCACAATTGTAAGTTAGTTGTCTTTTAAGATTGTCTTGGGAGACTTATTTGCATGCAGCGCTTAGTTACTGTCACGGCTTCTCTGTTTTGTCAAGCTCCCACGCAGACTCGGTGGTCCTGAGGGGTGAATTCTCCGGCTAGCAGGCCTTTGGGCCCTCTCAACTGTCTCACCCAAGGAAGGTTCTTTCCCCCTCCCTCCCCAACAGGCTTTAACTCTTGACCTGTGTTGACCCTGCAAGTTGAGGCCTTCCTCAGATGTGTCCAGGAAAAATGTTTTGCGTCCTGTCACAGTTCCTCGCAGACGTTACAAGCACTAGGTGACACCCGGGCAGGAGCCTCGGTCAGTCTCAACACAACTGCCAGCGCATGGTCCCCATTTTACAGACAGGAGCACTGAGGCTCCGCTCGGGTCTAATAAACGAGCTCAAGGTCACAAGCGGACAGAGCTGGGAGAAACGCTACCTCCAGATCCAGAAAGCAAATAGTGGATTAAGAAATATTGGCCGGATCACTTCCGGAGACTTCCGGATAACAAAGCATTGCCTCGGGAAAACTTGGGAGCCTTGCATCTAAGGGACAATGGAGCTCACTCTAAACCCTGCTCCCAAACGGACCCTGGCCCGGCAGGCAGGCAGGCAGAGGGAAGTAAGCTATTGAGGGGTAGGGTTTCTCCTGGCACGGGCACCGCACGCGCTTTCGCCTTTCCTATTTATCTTACAGGAGAGGACATGAGCACTCAGAGATGTTCACCAACTTGCCCAAGGTCACCCAGGAGCCGGCAGTGAGCCCAGGACAGCGATCGTTCCAGGAAGGCGCGGGCCGGCCAGCCCCGGGGGGTGAGGTCCTTCCCGCCCGCGTCCGCGCCCACTCCCTGTGCGCCGGGCCGCGCCCCCGCCGCTCCCCGCGCCCGGTGGGGGCGACTGCGGGGACCGCCCAGGGGACCGACCAGGTTGGGGGCTGTTGAGTCCAAGGGGCCAGGCTCGACCGGCCGGGGAAGACGACGATGCACGGCGCGCCCAGGTGAGCGCGAGTGGGGTCCTGCCGCCCGCTGCCCGGGGCCGCGCCTGCAGCCCGGCGGCCTCCCCGCGCGGGGGCTGGAGCCGGCACCCGAGGGGGCGGCGGGAGGCGCAGGCAGCGGCGGGGAGCGCGGCGGCAGCGGCGGCGGCGGCAGAAGCTCGGCTCGGCGGCTGGGGGTGGCCGCTCCAGTCCGCCCCGGCGCCTGGCTCCGTGGCCGCAGGCAGCGGGTAGGTGCGGCTGGTGCGCGGGGGTTAGGAGCCGGGAGCCCGCGTGTGCCGGTGGGGACGCGGCGGGGGCGGGGTGGCGGGGTGGCGGGACCCGGGGAGGGGCTGGGGGGCCCCGGACTCCAGCGCCCGGGCTTTGCCGCAGGGATGGGCTGCGCCGCGGCTCAGGTTGCAGGTGGACTGGCTGCCTGGGCAGGACGCGTCTCCAGCGAGGGACCGCTGGAGGGTCGGGGCCAGTGCCCAGCACTTGTGTACGTAAGTACTAGTGAAACGGCTGTGTGCTCACCGGCTCTGGGAGGCTGTGTGTAAGGGTGTTGTGTGTGTGAATGAAAGAGAGAGAGAGAGACGGAGAGGGAGAGAGAGAGCATAGGCTGTGCATCTATATCGTGTGTGTAACCAGGTACATGTGGACTATGGATGGTCCTGGAGGTGCAATGAGAGAGCGCACTCTAACTGTGTGAGTGTGTATGTGACAGGAGACGCACGTCCTGAGTGCCCACCTGGCTGTGTGAGTGAGTGGCCGTGAGTGTGTGGGCACGCTGGCTGTGCTGCATGGAGCGTTCCCCGTCACTGCGGTTGTCTTTCACAGAATCCAAGCCCAATTTCAGATGCATTTCCCTTCGGCTTGCTCCTGCTATTGGCTGCCTTGGGAAGTGGTGGCCCCTGGCAGAAGTGGGGCAGTCACGGGCACCAGCTGGTCTTCCTATAGACTTCACTGTTAAGAAAAAAAAAATGTTGGCTTGGGTTTTCATTTAGTCCATTAAAATGAATAAAAATGTCTTAGGATAACAGATTTGGCATGAACCAAAGGTGGCCTTTGATGGAAAGACACTGAAGCAAGTTTGCCCTCCTCCTCTTGACATTGCTGGGGTGACTCCCCAGGTCAGAAAGCTGTGGGTGACTCTGGGAGGGGGGGTGTTTGCCTGGCCCCCTGTGTGGAACTTCGGCAGCAGTGATGGGGGACGAGTGGCTGTGTGCCGCTGTGAACACAGGTGTTAAAGGAAAAGGACCCTGGTGATGGATGCGGTGCCCCAGACTCAAGGAAAAACTCGGGACAGGCCGTGAGTCTCGTGGAGTCCCTGAGTTCTAGGAAGTGAGGAGTGTGGGGGGAATTAGTGAAAAGCAAAGAGGTTGGCAGCACCCTCAAGTCATCTGTTAATCTTATCTTTATTTTTCCCATGCACCCCGATCCTAAATTCTCGCTTGTGTTTGCATCATTTCCCCCCCATGGGAAGCAGCTTTATTATAAACGTTATTATACAGCTGAGCAGGTTATCATTTCCCTGCAGCACATCAGAGCCAGCAGGAGCTGAGGACACTGGTGCTTTTGCTACCTCTGAGTTATCTGGAGTTGACTCCTGAAGCCGGTCCTTCCAGGGACCGCAACTGCCTCATAGACAACAAATTCATTGTGTTTCTCCCACTCGAGTTCTGCTGGAACTCCCTGACACTGTTCATCCTCTCAGCTTCTTTCCCCCAAAACAGCACTTGAAACCCAACCTACGCGACCTGCTACCCCAAATCACCTCCTGATTTTCCCATGTGCTATTGAACCACCAGCATCCTCTGGTCACCTCACTGGGAACTGGTCACCTTTTTAGTTCCCCTCTTCCTTCATCAGTCATGGTCACTGTCTGGTCATAGGCAGGTTTTATTCTTTTTCCCTCAGTACTCTTGCATCTTTTCTTTCTTTCTTTTTTTTTTTTTCAACTTGTGCTGCCATCACCTCATCAGGTGAAACCCATATTCTGGGATTTCTGGAAATAGGAAATAGATTGTGATCATTGGGAATATATATATAGACTATGATCATCAGGAAAAAATGCAAAGCAACTGCACAAAGAAGTGATCCCTGATATTATCACTGTCTGAATAATAAGTTAAATAAATATTTGGGAAGAATCTGGACTTTCTGATGGTTGTAACATTATGTCCTAGGTCAAGTCTCTTGGCTTTTCGAAATCTCAGTTTATTCCTTTGTGAAATATGATGAAAGATTTCCACTAAAACCTAGTTGCTAGATCATTTCTAAGGTTTCTTCCCGCTTCAGAATGCTCTAATTGTCATTAATGTTCTTTGTTTTAGCAAGCAACATTTCCAATAAAGCCATAGGGTTACCTTCTAATATCTTACCAACTTTTTAAAAAACTCAGTTTGTCTCTGTGGAAAGGAGTAGGCAAAGGGGAAAAGTGTGAAGATGTTCCATTGACTTCAGTTTGTGGTTGAGGCTCAGCTACATTTATCAAGCCTTAGAGTTGAAGGAATCTTAGATGTCACCCATTCTCACCTCCTCCCGTCCAGTGCAGAATATTCCATGTCATTGCCTTTTTGAAAATTGAAAAAAATGTGTCAAGTCTTATTAAGATAATGTCACCCAACGTTATGATTCAGGGCTTCTCAAACCTCTGTGGTCTTGACATTTTGGGCGACATTCTTTTGCTGTGAGGGACTGTCCTGTGCATCGTAGGATGTTTAGCAGCGTCTCTGGCACCCATTAGATGCCAGTAGTAAGCGCCAGCTGTGACAACTAAAAATGTCTACAGACATTACCAAATGTTCCTGCGGGGGGCAGTCACCCCGCCTCAACTCCTGTTGAAACCAGTTGTAATTCAAACACAAGTCTTGTGGCCTGGTACAGAAATACCGTAACGTATTTCAATAAATGGATGAATTGCTGTGTTGCTAACAGCTTTTTCACCACCTTCCAATGTGGCCATCCTCACACATTTACCTTTATGCTTCCTGCTTTCTCACTGCCTTGTTGCTATGCCTGGAAACGCTCAAGATGTTGCTGAAGGCTCACAAGCATTTCAGAGACAATATAATAATAATCATAATTGCTCACATTAACCCAGCCCTTGATATGTGCCAGGCATGGTTCTAAATGCTTTCCGTGGATGATCTTACTTAATCTTCATTAAGAATCCCATGAGAGGTGCTTTGATTCTCCCCATTTTAGAGACGGGAGGATCTTACAGAGGTAAACTCACATACTCATGTCATGTTCTCTCAACTGGGATGTGATGGAGCTGAGGTTGGTTGGTAGGTCGTCTGACTCCAGAATCCATATTCGGAACCCCCACAGGAAACTGCCTTCCACAAATGGGATCTTGATATTAACAGGTGGGAATGATCTAAAACAGTGGTTCTCAACCTTCCTGATGCCGCACCCCTTTAATACAGTTCCTCATGTTGTGGTGACCCCCAACCATAAAATGAGTTTCATTGCTACTTCATAACTGTAATTTTGCTACTATTATGAATCGTAATGTAAATATCTGATATACAGGATGGATTTAGGCGACCCCTGTGAAAGGGTTGTTCGACCCCCAAAGGGGTAGCGACCCATAGGTTGAGAACCGCTGACTAAAACATCATCTCATTCAATTATAGAATCATGTCTGCAACTAGAAAGGCTAGCAACTGTGAGGTTGGCAGTTGTGTTCAGTTGAAATAATGTGCTTTCTCCCTTTTGTTGTTCTTCTCTCTGTTATTCAGATTATTCAGAAATAGCTCCAAGGTGATAACCCTGGGGTCAGGGTTGGGTAAATTAGGGGAGAGGGGCTCAGGGGAAGGGAAGGATGGTGAAAAGGAGGAAACAATGAATGAGACGGTCCTTTTTCTATTAAGTCCTCACCATCATCTAAACGTTAGATGTCTCTTCTATCACTGAACTTAAAGTTGTCATATTTTTTATCAACTCCTTCCTTCTGCGTTCTTCTTGGCCTGCCCTTTCATTCTTTCATTATGCATGCTGTTTTTATACTGTAGAGGCAGTAGGAAGTGGTGTATCTTTGGCAAAGGGGAAAAGAGGGATGTAAATGGCCATCAAATAGGCTTATTGATGGGTAAGAATGACTCCTTACCAATGACTATTAAGCTTGAAAATCGAAGGCAAGCCCTAAGTTTGACTGTTGCCTCTAAGACACTATATCAACAAATCCACAGGTCTGGTGGCTGCCAGTGAGTAGAGCCTTGGTTTTGCAAGCTTCTGAGTTTCGTTATGATAGTGGTTCTCAAACGTTGGTGAGCATCAGAATAATCTACAGGATCTGTTAAAACACACACTGCTGGTCCCCACTGCCGGAGCTTCTGATTCAGTGCTTCTGGGCTAGGGTCTGAGAACTGGACTTCTAACAGGTTCTCAGGTGAAGCTAATGCTGCTGGTCCAGGACCAAAGTTTGAGAACCACATGGTTAAGACCTAAATAAGTAAAGCTCACAACCTGAGCTTATTTTTAAATAAAAGAGATCTTATATTTAAGATAACTGAGCATTTGGATTTATGAGAAGCAATGGATAGAGCAAGATTAAAAGAACAATAAATGCTAAGGACTAGTTGACATCTCTCAGTAAGCATCTGAGCTTTGCCTCTCATTTTGAATTTCAGAAAAACCTTTGCTTTTTCTACTTTGGATTAATTTGATCTTAGATCTTTCCATTTTCTCTACCTCTACCCACCCCCCCACTGCTACCTCAATCTGAAAGATAAAATCCCTCATTAATCACAGTATAATCCAAATAAAAAGTCCTTTAATATCTTATCTACTGCCAGATAAATTCTGACTAGCCCCCTGTATGTTATCTGTCCACCCGGTTTTTGTTTCCTATGTAGTTGCTCCGTATTTCTTCCTCTTTCAAATCAATATTAGCAACATAAAGAAACCACAGAAACTCAAATCAGACATCTCTGTGTAACTAATTAAATTTTAAAAATTTTAATCTGAAAAGGTTTCCTTTAAAACCAAATTTCAAACTCAACCAATCCTCCTCCTTGTATAAGAAAAGTTTTAAATAGATTATATTTTTTACAGAAGGGAAATTTTGGTTCACAGTAAAATTTACCAGAGAGTAGAGTTCCCATACACCTCCTGCGCCAACATGTGCAAAGTCTGCCTTACTACCAACAAAGGCAGGATTTTTATTATTTTTTTGTTAATCCTCACCAGAGGATATTTTTTCATTGACTTTCAGGAAGAGTGGAAGCGAGAGGGAAAGACAGAGAGAAACATCGATGTGAGAGAAACACATCGATTGGTTGCTTCCTGCATGAGCCCTGACCAAGGCCTTCGTGGGGGAGGAGCCTGCAACCAAGGTACATGTCCTTGACCTGAATCAAACCCGGGGCCCTTTGGTCCGCAGGCCAATGCTCTATCCACTGAGCCAAACCGGCTAGGGTTGGAGTGGTACATTTCTTAATGGACCTACATTGACATGTTAATATCATTCAAAGTCCACAACTTGTCATGGCCTGCCTGGCTCAGTGGTTGGAGCATAGGCCTGCTCCCCAGAGGCTTGCAGGTTTGATTCTCGGGTCAAGGACACATACCTCGGTTGCAGGTCTGATCCCTTCCCCCCCATTCAGTGTGTGGGCAGGAGGCAACCAATCATTGTGTCTCTGTCACATTGATATTTCTCTTTTTCTTCTCTCCGCCCCCCCCCCCCCAACTTCCTCCCTATCTTCCACTCTGTCTAAAAAATCATTGGGAAAAATATTCTTACTCTTCAGGTGAGGATTTTTTAAAAAGCCCACAATCTACATTAGGATTCACTCTTGGTGTTGTCCTATGCATTTTGACAAACATTTAATGACATGTACCATCACTACAATATCATACAGAATAGTTTCTGCCCTAAAGAACCTCTATTCTCCACCTACTTATCAGTCCTCTTTTCTAACCCCTGGAACTCGCCGATCTTTTTACTGTCTCCATGGTTTTGCCTTTCCAGATGTCATATAGTGGGTATTCTATAGTTAATAGCCTTTTCAGAGGGCCCTTTTATGCAGTTGGTAATATGCATTTAAGTTTTTTCCATGCCTCTTCATGGCTTAATGGCCCATTCATTTTAGTGTGGAATAATAGTCTATTGTCTGATTGTACTATATAGTTTATCCATTAGCCCACTGAAGGACATCTTGGCTGCTTCCAAATTTTGCCAACCCATCCTCTTGATGTCCATTCTCCAGATCACCACACATACATCATCAAAACTGCCTGACCACTGTCCTGGACCAATCCTAGGGCTAAGAATGAAGAACTTACTATTCTCAAGATCATACTTTTTACTCTAAGAACGCTCAACTTTTCTTTCTTCTTGAGAACACTTCTGGGCTAGTTGTGTTTCTGGTTTGCAAACCTTAAGACCCTTGAATAAATCTATCACGAATTTCGAGCCAAAGCCTCCAGATTGCTTTTGAGTTCATTCAACAGCTGCTATAGACATCCATGTAGAGTGTTTTGTGTGGACTTTATTTTCAATTTATCTGAGTAAATACCAAGGAACGCAATTGCTGTATCCTGTGGCATGAGTATGTTTAGGTTTTCAAGAAACTGCCAAACTGTCTTCCAAAGTGGCAGCAAAATTTAGCATTCTTACCAGCAGTGAACGAGTTTCTGTTGTTCCACATCCTCCACAGCATTTGATGTTATCAGTGTTCTGGGTTTTTACCATTCTAGTAGGCATGTAGTGGTATCTCATTATTATTTTAATTTCCATAGTGACAGATCATATTATTGCTGGATTTTTATGTCTTCACTCAGTCTGAAAATCCTCTAATTTTTTTTTAATTGTGGTAAAATACATATAACACATCTTAACCATTTATAAATGTACAGTTTAGTTGTGTTACATACATTCACATTGTGGCACAACCAATCTCCAGAACTTTATATCTGTGAAATAACAACTTCTAATTTCCCATTCTCCACGGCTCCTGGAAACCACCATTTTACTTTCTGTTTCTATAAATTTGACTATTCTAGATACCTCATATAAATGAAATTCAAAGTATTTTTTAAAATATTTATTGTTGAGGTTATTACAGATGTCCCTCTTCTCCCCTCCCCCCCCCCTGCATTGCCCCCCTCCACCCAGTTCCTGCCCTGCCCCAGGCCTTCGCCACCCTATTGTCTGTGTCCATAGGTAATGCATATAAGACCTTTGACTCTCTTCCCACCTCATACCCCACTTCTCTCTGAGAATTGTCAGTCTGTTCCATTTCCATGCCTCTGATTCTATTTTATTCACCAGTTTATTCTGTTTATTAGATTTCTTATTTGTTTATTTTGATTTTTTACATTCAATTGTTGATAGGTATGTATTTGTTGCCATTTTGTTGTTCATTTTTTATCTTTTTCTTCCTCTTCTTAAAGAATACCCTTCAGTGTTTTATATAATACTGGTTTGGTGATGATGAACTCCTTTAGCTTTTTCTTGTCTGTGAAGCTCTTTATCTGACCCTCAATTCTAAATGATCGTTTTGCTGGGTAGAATCTTGGCTGTAGGTCCTTGCTATTTATCACTTTGAATAGTTTTTTCCACTCCCTTCTGGCCTGCATAGTTTCTGTTGAGAACTCAGCTGAGAGTCATATGGGCATTCACTTGTAGTTAACTAACTGCTTTTCTCTTGCTGCTTTTAAGATTCTCTCTTTGTCTGTAGCCCTTGGCATTCTGATTATGATGTGTCTTGGTGTGGTCCTCTTTGGGTTCCTCTTCTTTGGGACTCTCTGTGCTTCCTGGACTTGTAAGTCTATTTCTTTCACCAGTGGGGGAAGTTTTCTATCATTATTTTTTCAAATAGGTTTTTAATATCTTGCTCTCTCTCTTCTGGCACCTCCATGATGCGAAGGTTGAAATGCTGGAAGTTGTCCCAGAGGAGGCAGGGTCTTAGGAAATCATCAGGGCAGAGCAAACAGAAATGGTTGCCAGTCAGCCCTGTGATCCACGAGGTAGGTCCCAGCACAGGAATGAGGATCCCTGCGAGCACCTCCATCTGGAAGAAAGCCACCCTCGAGTTCTTCCCCCAATGCCAGACAATCCAGTTCCTCCTTGTATGTGTCTGTGTCCCCCAGAGCCTCGCCCTGGTGCTGGAGCTCAGAGGAAGCGGGACCCTATAAGTTCAGTTCGTGGTTCCGGCCTTTTAAGAGGAACGACTGGGTCTCCAGCAGCCTCTGTGTCACTGAGCCCCAACCTGCACTGGTTTTTACAGCCTATAGTTCTTACTGCCCATAGGGACTTCTTTTCCCAGCTTTAGGACCCTGGGCTGGGGGGTCTGGTGTGGGGCTGAGACCCCTTGCTCTTGACAGGCAGCCTCCGCAGAGATGATCTTCCTCCCGATTAAAAAAGTGGCCCACGTGGGTGCCGGACCAGCCCGTTCTGCACCTCCACACCTCCTACCAGTCTCAGTGTGCTTTCTTCTTTACGTCTCTGGTTGTAGGACTTCCATTCAGCCAATTTTCCAGCAGTTCTGGATGATGGTTGTTCTGTATTTGAGTTGTAATTTTGATGTGGCTGTGGGCGGCGGTAGTATAAGCATTTACGAACGCCACCATCTTCAAAATTATCTCTCTGACATAGATAATTTTACAAAACTAATATCTCTCTTCCATTTCAACATTTAAAAATAATTTATGGAAATGACAGGCTTGGAAATTACCATTTGAGATAACGTTTTATAAGTTCCCAGGACTTTCACATATGTTATCTTATCTGAACTTCACGAGGAGTAGCAGACAGGTGGGCTGGATATCTTAACCACATTGAGCAGCTGGAGACCTGTGGTTTATGGAAGCAAAATGAGGAACCTAGAGTCACATGGTGCTAAGAGCAAATTGGGCCTTGGTGAAAAAAAGTATCTTCCTTCAAGTTCCAGAAGATATTCTGTAGGTTTTGAGGAGCCATAGGAATATCTAGTTAATACAATTGCACCGGAAATGTTGAAATAGGAGACTGTTGAGATCTGGATCCTTTAGAGCAGTGGTTCTCAACCTTGGCTGCACATTAGAATCACCTGGGAATATTTTTAAAATCCTGATTTCTGGGCCTCATCCTCCAGAAATTCTGTTTCTTTGTTACTAATGTTGTGGCCCCACCCCATAACAAAGAAACAGAATTTCCGGAGGATGAGGCCCAGAAATCAGGATTTTAAAAAGATTCCCAGGTGATTCTAATTGCAGCCAAGGTTGAGAACTACTGCTTTACAGAAAGCAGGTCAAACTCAAAGGCTAACACGGACCAAATAAACAAGGTTTAAGTTTATGTGGGCTGCAAAAAAAACAAAAACTTCAATTTTCATAGAAACGTAGGTTTATTTCTATAGAGACATGCTGAATACAAAGGGCTGAAATAAATGAGTAATCATTAACATAAAATAATAGAACATTTTAATAAAAATTATATTTTCTTGAACAGCAACTTACCAGACACTGAATAACTACACAAATTAATAAGCATAATGCACATAAACCTATTTTTCTCATTCTCCGAATGCAAAATATTTCCTGTTGCGCACACCAAACAAGTCAGTACAAGACCAATGACGTGGCAGTCGACTGCTAACATTTCTGCTGCTAGTATTAGTGGAGAGAAATGGTGTGCTGGCGCGTAAGATGCGTAAGGGAAACGAATACAACATGATTATAGTAATCAGTCATTAGCGAACGTTGTAGTTCGTTATTAATAATTATGTACTAGTATAACAGGATATTGTAAGAATTAAGTTACACAATTTTTATTAAAATGTTTCTTACATACCGTTATATTGGCTGGGCCGCAACAATATTCATTGTGGGCCACGTGCGGCCCGTGGGCCCCGAGTTTGACATGCTTGCTTTACAGGATAATTTAGTGCTTAAAAGTCTGGACTCTGAAGCCACTTCCTGGCATAACCTTGGACAGTGTCTCCTTCCTATGCCTCAGTTTCTTCATCTGTGAAGTGGGGACAGTTGCAGCACTCCTTCATAGCGTGATGTGAAGGTGATATGAGGTAACATATGTGAAAAGTTTGGTACTTAGCATGTGTCCAACAGATATCAGTTACAGAAATGTGTCACTGTTCTCTCCTGCTTCCTCCCCCGGATTCTTCTCTTGTGTTAAACAGGCCACTTTGAAATCTGCGGGTATAGTTTTCTCCTGTTCCTGAGAGGTTTGTTTGGGAACTGTCAAGAGACTGAGATTGTGGGCAGCAGCCTTTTGGGGTCAACATCTTATTAATCCAGCGAAGATGAAGATTCTGCTCAAGAATTCCCATTTAAGCTGTAAATAGCCTATTGGCCTGCGAGAGAGCACAGGGATGCTTAATTGGATATGATAATCAGCACATGATAATCTGAAGCAGAGAGTTCTGTATAAACTGTTTTCTACTCCAGGAGGCTCAGAGGAAATAGAAAAGAGTGAGGCCAGAAGAGGTAAAATGCTGGCACAGATTTTTCCCTTGGTATGCATAGCAAATTCTGTACTCCAGGTCTCCCAGCCGATGAAGCACTTAAACAGATAGGGGGAAACTATTAAAGAGGATTTCAGAAGGATGTGTCCACCTGGGTGGATTGCACTCCATGCTTGCGGCGTTTCCCAAACTGCTCTCCATGAATCGTTTGCACCAGAATCCCTGGGACATTTATTTGTTAAAATGCAGATTCCTGAACCTGCTGATTCAGAAAACCTGGAGTTTTGCAGGTGACTTTTAGGTATTCTCGAGTTTGAGTACCACTGCTGTTTGTAACAGAATTCTGTAGGGTTCAAAACTTTGAAGACAATTTAGATGGAATGCAAATTTTGGTTTGACCTGTCCCCAGTTCCAGGCCTCTGACATCAGTGGTGACAAAACCGTTTGTGCATTCTCAGGCTCAGCTCTCAGAGGCCTCTTCTGTAGAGAAGAGGAATAACTTCTGTAACCCAGCCCAGAGCAGGGGAGGTCAGCCCCAGGTGCATAGCTGCCTTCTGTGGAGAAGCAGAGTGGGAAACCTCAGCCTCTAGTGCCTGGGGCACTGCCGAGCTGGAGACCGCCTTGTTACAACAGCTGGCCAGCATTATATTGTGAACTCACTGGGCACCTGCTTTATAGGTATTCACTCTCATTGACTTTCTTTTGCACTAACCTTGTGAAGTTAGAATTATGCTTATCCCGTTATATAGATGAGGCCACTGAGGCCAAGAAAAGCAAATAATTTGTCCAAGGGCATCCTGATAGTTGATAGAACGAGGACTGATCCCAAGGCTGTGCTTTGAATCAGGGGATGGCACCTTTTCTGACCAGATACCTGACTTTCCATGACCAGCAAGCTAAGTTTTCACGTATTTTATTTGTTTAAAAAAATCAGAAGAAGAATATTTCATAACAAGTGAAAGCTATATGAGATTCAAATTCGGTGTCCATAAATGCATTTTGCTGGAAAACAGCCATGCTCATTCATTTGCGTATAGCCTGTGGCTGTTTGCACACTGCAGCAGCACTTTGGAATAGTTCTGATACTGACCTCATGCTCTGAAAAGCTTAAAATATTTGCTAAATGGCCCTTTGCAGAAAAAAAGTGTGTCAACGTCTGCTTTAACCACAATGCCAGTGCTTCCCAAACTTCAATCATTTCAGTACTTCCTTTGTGATTCATGCCACCGTCTCTTGCCATCAAGAGCATTATCTGCATAGCACTTTTCTTCAAATCAGAGAGCTTCCCTTAAGTAAGTTTTATTTTACAAAGAAACAAAAAGGGAAGTGAAAACCAGTACCTACTACAAGCAATAGAAGATAACTGTACAAACAACTGCAACACACACAAAAAACTGTGTCTTAGATTTTAGCTAAATAGTTGGAGCCGATACTGTCACTGTTCCTCCCATTTTCCTGGAGGTCTCCTCACCATTTGTGTGTAGTATCCTCACTTTCAATGCTGACCCCCCACCATTTTCGGAGGGCTACCCTCATTCTGCTGGAATCAGCTTTGCTCACAGGTATCATTAGCTGGAGGTGCCTGGGAATCTGTGTCCTGCTGTGGACAGCCCTTAACCAATAAATGATGGGTGTGGGAGTATCAATACTACCTCAGTCCCCTCCTTACTTGTCTAGGATAATTCTGAGGCATATGTTTTACATGGTTCCTCAGAGCTTCCACTCGGGATTAAGCTTCTGTGGCTTGATCGTATGTCCCTCATTGGATGCCTTTCATTCCCTTCCCTGTATCCTCACTCCTCTGCCAGTGTATCTGCACCTGCCAGATAAACTATGCGCATTTATTCAACCCTCACCCCAAGATCTGCTTCTTGGGGAGGCTCCAGTTAGACAATAGTGTTTCTCACAGAAGACTATGAACATGAGACCGGTTTTTTTTTTTAATACGTTTTTTTTTTTATGGATTTCAGAGAGGAAGAGAGAGGGAGAGAGATAGAAACATCAATGATGAGAAAGAATCATTGATCAGCTGCCTCCTGCACGCCCCCTACTGGGGACCGAGCCCACAACCCGGGCATGTGCCCTTGACCAGAATCGAACCCGGGACCCTTCAGTCCACAGGCTGACACTCTATCCACTGAGCCAAACCAACGAGGGTGAGACCTGTTCTGTTGTTTTGTTTTTTTTTTTATCAAAGGTAGATTAGTGGATATCAGGAAGGATTCTAAGATAAGCTCACAGTTATGTGAGTCCCTTTCTTCATTGTAAATAACCAATTAAAATAGAAAGTGAAAAGAGAATACATTTTTCACCCTAAGATCCAATCGTACTTAATGTTTCATCCACCTATTGCCTAATGACAACCGCTTTCTTCAGTGACAGGATAGCCACCCTTGGGAAATTGACATTTTACCTTCAAGAGTGGTCCCCAGGCCAGCAGCATCAGCAATACCAGGGAACATGTTCGAGATGCACATTCAGCCCTCTGAACCTACCAACTCAGAAACTGGGGGCGGGGGGCAACCATTGTGTTTAACAAGCCAGGGGGGATTCTTATGCTCGCTCACACTTGAGGACCTCTGCTCTACAATAAAGAGCCGCTTACTTAGTTCTGCTCTCATTGCACTCCTGCGTTTCACCAGAAATTGGAATCCTCCCAGTCTTGCTTCCTCCCCTCAAACGTGACTGACTGAGGGAGCTGACTGAGGGTGTCCCGGCTTCTCTTTGAGCCTCCCACTGAGTCTCCCACTGAGGTAACCTTGTGACAAGTCAATAATTGAGCAGCTCTGCTGTTGGAGGACCTACTTTGAGTCACAAACTCTTTAGACACTCATCTCTCCTTTGAAGACACAAAGACAAGGCCAACTCCTTCTCTAATTATCAAGTAGAACTTTCATACCACCTCATGTCTGTCACTGGACAGATACTGACCATGTACTGTGTCTCTGCATAGAACCTATAGCGCAGTTCAGAGTAAGATGCTCACCAAGTGATCAGAAAAGACAAATATATAAGTAAATACCTCCTGAAACTTCTCTTTTTCTTAGTTATCTTGGGAAAAAAGTTAAAAGCCAATTTGTATCCTAACTGTAACATATCAGCCTGGTGGTCCCATAAGTACAACTGAATTGGCATCTGTTTGAATTTTCACTTATGGAAATAAAATGGATGTAAGCATGTCCAAACCTATAGAGACTTTTTATAAAAATGTATGCACGTTGAACAGAGGCTATGCCTGGAAGCAAGATGTCAGCAGACAGAAAAAATTCTTCTTAGAATGACAGTTTGCAGCTTCTTTTATGCATTTGGAATTAAGGAGGGAACATAAAAAAGAGTCCAGGAAGGTGAAAGGAAATAAAACTGGAATTGGATTACTAGGTAGTTAAGATTCTATGCTCCCTTGAAGGTGGTTTCTCTCCTGAGGGTCTGAAAAGAGACAGTTCGAAAGTGTGCCTACCTAGAGGCACAGGAACAATGGGCAGGACTTGTTTAAGGCAAAGACAAACCTTTTTAATAAAGAAGTTATATGCCTGGGGTGTGACTCCTCATCATGACCAGCCTAGTTAAGAATTTATGATCAGGTCATCCTGTGAAGTTACTTTTCCTAGAACCCCTTATTGTTCAATCTAAAGGTTCAAGGAGCAAGACATACAGGCAGTTCCTCTGGAATGGTAGCTCCTCCCCCATTTTGAAGTGGCTCCATTTATGTCATTTTTCACAGAGCTAACAAAAAATATAAATTATTGAGACAGCATCCTACAATTGCCAAATACTTTCCGGGAAACAAAGCCGAAGTAAATAGACAAGGAGGGGAATGTATTCTTCTATGTTAGTGAGAATTTGCACGGTTGTAATTTTTCAGGCGACCTCAGAGTTGTTTTTACGGTGAAGTTTACAAGGAAATCATGATCACCGTGGCATGTAGACTACTGGGGATGTTTGTGTATTTGATCCTGGTGAGATTGTGTGTGTTTGTGCATATGGCCAATGGTGGGTTAGGGCAATGAGGTAATGAGGTTTACAAGAAGCACCTGAACTCTTATCAAACATCTGGCCTTATTGAGTACACATTACATTGCTCTTACTTTCTACTCACCTGTTCAGAAATGTCTGTGATCAATGCCTGTTGGAGACAGTGTAAGTGAATTGAGCATGTATCCATTTTTTAAAATTGGAAAATGATTCAAAACACTTTGGGGGTTTTTCCCCTGGGGATATAAAAGAAATAACACGGACTATCAGTCCTACAATGTTAGCATTGGAAGAAATCCTAGTCACCAAAATCACAGTTCCCATTTACATAGACACCCTTACACACTTACCCACATGCTGCCTAAATGTCTCCAATGATGAGAAACTCACCTCTTTGAAATTTTCTTTAACTTCTGCAAAGCTGTAATTGAAATGTCTGCCTTTGCTCACCCTGCCCAACACCCTCTAGCCGAGTCCATTTTACAGTTGGGGAAATTGAGATCCAGGTTGGTGACCGAACTTGTGACAGGGAGCAGAGTTTGCCACTCTGGCATAATAGTTATTCTGGGTTGACTGTTTTTAAGAAGCAGCAGACAAAGGAAACGCTCTGAAAATTGAGTATAAGTTCCCTTTGTAAGAGACATTTATGTTTATAAGGGAAATCTCCATTTGTAAGGGTGTCTCCCTCTTGGTACCGGGAACAGAAGGACGTCCCGGAACTTACCAGTGGAGGAAGAAAGCACTTCATTTGCATAAAGGCCTTACCTTTGTTTACCTTGCTATTTTTGGTAACGCCCCAAAACTGTTCCCAAACCCCAGCTAACATCTTCTTTTGTCTTTAGCTGGAAATGTTATTTAAGGTGGTGGCTTGGACCATTTGGAGAGTTACTGGGCCTCTCCCATGCGTACAGGAAGTATACATGTTGTTAAACTTGTTTGTCTTTCTCCTGTTTATCAGTCCAGTCTTTTATTACTGGAGGGAAAAGTACTTTCCTCCCCCACACTCGCTTAAGAATGAAAACAGTGAGGTAGTAGCAGGGTTGGGCTGGGAACCCAGGCCCAGTAACTCCTAATCCAGTGCTCCTACTCCATATCAGGCTTCCATCCTCAATTTAGATAAATAATGTTTTACTTATTCCTGACACTTGTCCAACAACGGTATTGAAATATGTCCTTTGATGTAGAAATGTAACCCATGTAGGCATATATGGTCAATAAAGAAACATGGTCAGTCCATGCACAGTTATGCATGAATATCCGCTCATGCAGCCAAAAGGGGGAAAAACACACAAAACAAAGTACAGCAAAGCAAACATGGGTTATGATATAGCTCCAGGTTGGTAGATGTTGGTACTGTACCAAACTACACTGAAATTGACTTCAATAGGTGAGTCCTGTGCTCACACTTCTTATAATAGAGATGCAGCTACACACCTTCTGTTAACCATTAACGACTGTTCCACAGCAATCTTTCCGAGTATTCTGAATC